>NW_024044237.1:19425703-19867385 GCF_014851395.1 Micropterus salmoides
AAAAACAAAAACAAAATGACTCCCAGATGCACCACGATGCAAATGCGGAAGACCCCGACCCAACCAACATACCCCCAAAAAAACACCATCCAAATGCCAGTTGACAATGCAATGCCGACGGAATGCAAGAGGCGTACCCGTCAAGGGCCGAGAACTCCAGGCAAAAGCCCACGTGCCCCCCTTTTGCTAATTATTCCAAATATCAAAGATCCCCTTCCTCAGTCTTGACTCTCTACCCCACCAAAGAGCCATAAATTTGGACTCTTAACATGCCCTCTCCCTCTTCACACCCAGTTGTGAAACTGCTGAGAAATTCTGGATGCCAGAGAAGGACACTGCCCCGAATTCCTTTGTATGGACAAATGAATTTGTCTCCTTATAACTTGCCTATTACCTTGTTTAATTAAATAATCTTTGTTAAGTTACTTAGTAGTTCTCGCCACTTTAATTTGAGTAGTTCTATTACCATGTTCTTAAGACTGTGTTGAAAAGAAGAATCCATAAAGAAAGTTAATTTGCAGTGTTCTAATCTTCCTCAATACTCACTGATGTTCCTTTAATTTATGTTATACTAATGCTATGCTTCAACACCTTTTATATATTTCTTGTTAAAGACCGTGTAACAGAAATATTATCCTGTGCTACTTAATTAATTTTCCAGCTCGAAATGTTGAATAACCATTCTTCCCTAGTGAGAGTATCAATTGTTCTCTTGTGGAACCAATCTCCCCCAAGAGGACAAACTAAGTATTACAGGTTCCTGTTTCTTTAATCCCTTCCCGCTGTTTTAATGTATCACTCTGTATTTTATTGGGTATAATCTGATGCCACGTTCGTGTAACTTGCTTATATTCTCTAAGTAAGAATATTTAACAGCCTTGTTCTCTGGTCTCTTCGCTCTTGTTTATGGTCTGCTCTACACGCTTACAGAGCGTGTCCCGTCTCCCAGCAACACCCTAAGGAGTCCGGCCAAGTTTTTTGTTCTTCTTAAGCCACACACACGAAGTCTCGCTCCCTTTCGTGGAAGTTATTCATTTCTTTTGCTTGTTTGTAAAGTTATGAGACCGTTTTAAGTCAAGCAAATTTTAATTCAGAAACAACCAAGTTTGTTTTTAAACTTTATTTCCGTCGAATCAACTAACCTCACTCCTCCCCACGACAATGAAGCCCGGGACGCCAGCCACGTGGGTTATTTACACCAGCAGCAGCCCAAAGGACATGAAAACCCACGAACCGAGCCAAGGTTAACAGCCATCACTGCAAGTTTCTTCAACTAAGTTACCAGCCGAAGTGGCGGACTTCCGGAGCAATTCCCTTGCAGAGAAAGCGACCCGCAGACGGCGGTTGAGCCGTCTCAACCGAGAACGCACGAAACTCAGCCAGCGTGAGGCCGGCCGAACACTAACCGGCTGGAGAAACAACAAGCAGTAAGGAACCAAGGGCATTCTGTGGTTGAGTTGATGTTGATGAGTTATTACCATAACTTGCGTTTATTGTTTCTCTTGCCTCTTTAGACCCAAATCTTTTCCACAATAGACCACTAAATCCACATTTAACTCCATCATTTTCATTGATTGCATCCTGTTTGTTTAATCATTATTGTTGTATGTCTTTGATATATCTAAACTCACTTTATATCCACCTTTAGTTAGTTAATAAATTTCACCGTAATCACAGGAACTGTGTGTGTATTGTTTGACTCCAGGTCACTGTAATGGAGGATTTAAGCCTTCGATATGAGACTGACTGATTTATAGAAATTATTAAGCAATTACTACTAACTGATCACAGGAATAATTGGGTTATTATTAAACCCATAACGTTACCCAGGGAGCCCGGAGACCCTGGAAGAACTGAATTTCTGGTGGTGCCCCCAAATGAGAGAGATATGAATTTATGAATTAATATTTCTGAATAATTAATAATCAGAATTTTTATTTAACCGTCAAGTAGGTATGCTACAAGTGGCATTAGTCTGCAACAATCTTCTCATATTAATATTAACAAATTCTACACAATTACTTAACGTAGTTTGTAGTATACCCATGTGACTAGCACATCTAAAGGCAAATAAGCACAGTTACCTTATCTTCAAATGTAGAAGGACAAACTATTTTTACTTTATTTTTACTTTTCCCTGTATTTCATGTTGTGTGCAAATGTTAAAATTGTTCCTGCATGTGCAGAAAGTCATCTGGAAAGTGAAAGCAGTCCCAGGTTTACAGACGAAACAAAACCTGACATGGCCCTGACACTGGTATAGCAATTATGTGTCATTTATTTCACTGACTTTGATCAAGTTTAAGTCTTGTCTTATCTTGCAGTTTAAGTCATAAAGTCCAGCAGCAGGTCTAATGTATTGCAGTTGATGCCAAACACAAGCCTGATGCAAAGTCCACCCCACCCCAACTCAGACTGATAAATAATTGTACAAATTTTCAAATTATTATTTTTTGATTGCTTGATATTTTAGTAATTGTTTTGATTTTACATTTGATCCTGATTTCTTTTTTAATTATTATTATTATTATTATTTTTTCAATCAATTCATTATTTTCTTAATTTATTGTCTATTAATATATACACACACACATGTTTACGTTATTATATTTTAATGTTTAATATATATATTTTTTTTTTTTTTAACACAAACGCTTACTGTTTTATTTATTTGTTTTATTTTAATTTTTTATTTATTTTATTTTTTAACACAAACACATATTCGCTTTAATTACTTTACGCTTTAATTACTTGTTTAATGAAATGTATGGGGTTGATTGTTCTTATGTAGTTTGTATGAGGCTTTGGCAATATTGTTACACAATTTGAATTGAATTGAATTGAGAGAGAGAGAGAGAGATGGCATAAACAATAATATTAATAACTGAACATGTGTTAAAGATTAAATGTAAGAGGAATCAATTGTCTGCCATTACAGCACCCACCGGAATGACTCAAATTTACCAACGTCATTTGGCTACCAGCCTGCTATTTCCTTATTGCCTTATAAAGGCATGAACACATCTGTAATCTTAGCCTTTCCCTTCCTGTGTTATTCTCGTAAAGTTTCACTTTAGGCCAGAACATTGGTCACATGGTCACACTGTTCTTTCTTCTCTCCTTCTCTCATGTGGTATTGTGCTACGGCCTGGACTACTTCCTGAATCTCGTGAGAGATTTTTGTATAATTGTATCCTGACTTCGGTTTTTGTTTCTGCTTCAGACTCTCCCTCTTCGTAGAGTTTTTCTTGCCAGTCCTCCAGCCTCAGTGTCTCATCTGTGTGTTTCCACTACCTGCCCTGCTCTCACTACATGTCCATTTCCCGGAGGCGAATTTGCGAATCCTATTGGTGAAGGATCTTGTATTGGGGAGAAATAGACTACGGTAGGCCTATGTTATCTAACTATGTATTTAATTTAAACATGATAGTGGGATTTGTGAGGCTGTAATGCTTATTGACAAGAAAACCAAACAGCAAGATGAATAAAAAAATTAATACTTAATACGCAGTCATAGTAAAGTATATTTTAAAATGGTAATATTGTTGTGTTACACGTTGTTACAAAAGGCACACATTTCTACGTCCATCCTTGCAGTACCTACAGGTGCATCTCAAAAATTTACTCTGGGCATTAATCAAACTCTGCCTCCGGGTTTCAAATATGAATTGCAGTTACAAAAATCAGTTTTTTTTCTAATCCTTTCAGATGCACTTGTAATTGTTTTCCTCCTTTGCCATACTTGCCAAAGGTAAAAGGGGTGTCACGGAGGGTTGAAGTGGCATTAGTCTGCATCAGTCTTCTCATATTAATATTCACAAATTCTACACATAACAATTATTTAATGTAGATTGTATTAGTGACCACACAATGTGAATAGCACATCTAAAGGCAAAAAAGCACAGTTACCTTATCTCCAAACATAGAAGGACAAACAATTTTTTACATTTCTGTATATTTTGCTTTTCCCTGTATTTCATGTTGTGTGCAAATGTTAAAATTGTTCCTTCAGGGGCAAAAAGTCATCTGGAAAGTGAAGGCAGTCCCAGGTTTACAGACGAAACAAAACCTGACATGGCCCTGACACTGGTATAGCAATTATGTGTCATTTATTTCACTGACTTTGATCAAGTTTAAGTCTTGTCTTATCTTGCAGTTTAAGTCATAAAGTCCAGCAGCAGGTCTAATGTATTGCAGCTGATGCCAAACACAAGCCTGATGCAAAGTCCACCCCACCCTCTATGTTCTAGTCCAAGCATGACATGAAACCACAGCCTGGGGACTTGATTGAGATCTTCCGGGGCCCCTATCAGCACTGGGCTGTGTATATTGGCAATGACTTCGTTGTTCACTTGGGATTGACAACATTCTGTGAGTCCCCCCACACACAACTCCATGGACTGCTACTGCCAAATCCTGAACAAAAACAGCCTTTAATAATGGCCCACATTCACTGTCTTTCAGACCAAAATATCAGCTAAGATTGTTTGGTTTAAATTATTCATAATTAATACACCACTCAGAATTGTTGTATTTAGCACATAATCCCGGACATATTATGTCTGTTTCTCTCTCTTTCATTCCTCTTTATTCACAGTTGATGTCGCGGGTGCAGACACCAGCATTATGATGTCTGTCCTGACTGAAAAAGCCATGGTGAAGAAAGAGAAACTGCAGGACGTGGTGGGCGACAACAAGTGGAAAATCAACAACAGCCTGGACGAGAAGTACGAGCCCTGCCCAGTCCAGTTTATTGTGAAGGAGGCCTGTGCACGTGTGGGCAAGGAGCTGCCGTATTCCATCTTCACGGGGAACTGTGAGCACTTTGCAAATGAGCTACGCTATGGAAAAAAAGAGTCCCGGCAGGTCAGTGAACCCAGTCTTTCAGATGCAGGACTCTCTTGAGGCTGGGGTGAAAAACATGAGGGTTCACCAATGTTAAGGGTATAATCAGAGGAGTCTGAGTTAAGATAAGTTAGAGCTTATTGATCCCACCCGGGGGAAAATTACTTTCGTTACAGCAGCTCCAGATAAAACAAAACAGATCATGAAACAGACATACACTGTGATTGATATGAGTTTAGTTTATTTGCTAAAAACAAGCATGGCATACCACAAAATATTGTGCAAGTAGTTTTGGTCATCCAATGAGCTTTAAGCATACTAGGCGACCATCCAAAAACTGACATGTAGTTGATGAGAGGCCAAGTAGGTCAGATTTATCTGCCTAGCGCTGACTGTCCAAAGAAGTCCTATCCAATTGACCCTTCACACCCCCCTGTTGCACTGTTGCAAACTGTCGGACCTGTCGGACTTTTATCACAAATGTCTTCAATGAACAACAAAAACAAAGGAATTTGCCTTGCTGTTCCAATACATTTGGTGGGGACTGTATAATGAGTATAATAAGAAGTAAATTTTTAGTATAAAAAACACAATGCATTTATATATACAGTATATACATACATATATATACCTGCGATGGACTGGCGACCTGTCCAGGGTGTACCCCCCCTTTCGCGCAATGTCAGCTGTGATAGGCTCCAGGCCCCCACGACCCTGC
This sequence comes from Micropterus salmoides, assembly GCF_014851395.1. Classification (NCBI taxonomy): domain Eukaryota; kingdom Metazoa; phylum Chordata; class Actinopteri; order Centrarchiformes; family Centrarchidae; genus Micropterus; species Micropterus salmoides. The sequence goes on from NW_024044237.1 coordinate 19,431,267, forward strand.
ACACGTGATAAGTGGTTGACGATGGATGGATGATGGATGGATGGACATATATATATTAGGGAGCCACTCAAAAATAAAGTTTCTAATTTTCATCTTCGCACCCCCAAATGTGTTAATAATGTGACAAAAACTAAGTTGACAAGATTTGGATGTATTCTAATACTATTTACTGGTAGCTCGACACTGACAACGTTTTACAGTATGCAACATTTCCCTTCCTTTAATATCACGAGTTAGAATAATGCAAAAATCCTCTAAAAGAAGACCAATAGCTGCTAACAGTTACTTCAGAAGTTAATAATCAACAGTTAAGTATCCATAAGTATCCCATAATGACTGTATTGCAGCTTTAGCAACAGCTTCATGTGTTTACTTGTAGGGTAGCTGTCCAGCTCATAGAGTAGCAGCAGATCATTGTGCATATTGATGTGTCCTTGGCCAAGATAATGAACCCCAAATTGGTCCTGTTGGCTGTACCATCAGTTTATGAATGTGTGTGAATGAGTTTCTGATTCTGTCGTACAGACTACATAACTTTCAGCGCCGGCTGATCACCGTTCAGACTACACAACTTGCTGTCTTGTGGGAGTTTTGAAGTTGTTGTGGCATTCACATTACGTGACTGATAGTAGAAAGGGGGTCACACACTACAGGAGCTGACAACAGCTGTGTCACCCGATGGCTGGTCTCCAAACCACGTTTTGTCAAGAAAACACGTGAAATGTGACATGACGCAACACTATATGCAAAGCAGCTGTTTAGATAGCAATTATAATTGCATTGCGCTCCAAGAAATAGAAACGACAGCTGAAGAAGTGGCTGTCTCGTAAAGTGACCTCACTTAAAGTGACCTTCTTTACTGTACCAGAAAATGACTGGTAGCTGGTGCTAAAAATGAGAATAATTAAGTATAACTTGACACACAGATGCGGCTGGCATGGTGGTGCGGTGGTTAGCACTGTCGCTTCACAACAAGAAGGTTGTTGAACTTCGGTCGTCCCAGGCCTTTCTTTGTGGAGTTTGCATGGTCTCCCCGTGTCTGTGTAGGTTCTGTTCATGTTCTCCTGCTTCCTCCCATAGTCCAAAGACACGCATAGGTTAATTGGTGATTCTTAATTGCCCTTATTTGTGAACGTGTCTGAATTGTTTGTCTATGTGTGTTAGCCCTGTGATGAGCTAGCAACCTGTCCAGGGTTCACACAGTGACAGCCGGGATTGGCTCTAGCCCCACCCACAACCCTGCATAGAGTTAACTATACAGTGGATTACGGCTGCTATAGTGCTAACCCAAAAATATTATTCTGATTACATGGTATTTAAACTATGGTATTTAAAATAATAACACATATCAGATAAAAAAAAACATTTACAAGAACAGTTAAATGATAACAATACTTACTCAAGGATTAATTTACTTTGGTAGAGAAATTTTGAATCAAATAACATTTTAGTACGATACGTGTACATACGAAAACATTTGAGCCCATTGAGCTACCAGTAAATATTAATATATCTGAATGAAACTTTCCACAGTTACTATGCGCCATAAAAAGAACAGAATGGGGGTGGGACTTGGAAAATATTTTAATAAATTTGGACATTAGATTGAGTGGCACCCTAATATATATATATATATATATATATATATATATATATAACAATAATAGTAATAATAATAGTAAAAGCATGCATTAAAAACATGCATAAAAGATTAAACACTTGTAAAGGCAGGCTTATGGCAATATAATGTATATTGAACCTGCTTCCATCTCAGACATGCATAGATGTCGTCCATCTGAAACTGTTCAAGTGGTAAGCGTGGTTTGGCCTTAAAGGTTCAGTGTGTAATATTTCTGAGGATCTATTGATATAAATGCAATATAAGGTCTATAACTATGTTTTCAGTGGTGTATAAAGACCTGACATAATAAACTGTTATGTTTTTATTACCTTAGAATGAACCATTTCTATCTACATAACCGCGGTTCCCCCTTACATGGAGGTCGCCATGTTGCGCCGCCATGTTTCCACAGTAGCTGAAAATGGACAAACGGCGCTACAGATCACGTTTAATCATCATGTTGTTCTTCTTCTTACAGTCTAGTTATCAGAGTAGTTATCTGGTTTATTAGAAGTAAGATGAGAAGTGAAATTTGGACAAATGGAAGACACATTATTTAGCACAAGCCGATGGAGCATGAATCTTCTTCGTCAAAGAAGCAAAAACATGGTGAAGCCAGACGGAGTCGGGACAGATGCATTGCAGACAGATGACGGCAGAAATCAAGAATATAACTGTTGTGGATTTTCCCAGATGGTAGGCTCTGATGTAGGACAAATGTTTTCAAAGCTGTTGGTATGTTCCAATTTCTCCGTGTTTGGTCCAACAATGTTGCATTAACATGACTCTGTTCCGTTGTTGCCTTTTTTGCTGACAATATAGGCAACTATCTAAAAACTAAAATGTAGTTGCCAAGAGGCTGAGTAGGAAAGACTTATCTAAACAGTTTCACAGGTAGCCTACTATACAAGCGTCCAACAGCAATAATGTCCATAAAATGCAATAGTCTGCGTAGACAGCAGTCCGCAAAAATTAAGCTATCCACACCCCCATCCCAAGTGGTGAACAGGTGATATCCCAAATTGCTACCAGCACCACGTGATTCAACAACCAGAAGCAACCAAAAAGCCGTGTTCAAGAACCCCACACCTCATTCCTGACTCCTACACATAGCCCACATTTGAAGGTTGTTACTTTGTTACAATTTTATGGTATTTATTCCCCATCTGAGATCTTCTGGAGCCTGTCTCATAGAGAATTAACAGTTGTTCAAATAATTTTCATATGTGTGGATTACTGAATTTGTCTGAAAAAAAACCTAAATAAATGTTAGAGGTAGCTTACTAAATATGTCTGATACACACACTTAACATGTTTAATGTATATTTATAACAGTGTAAAAGCACATCTACAGTTGGTTGGTCAGATTTATTGCAGAGATTTACAGGTGCATCCCATACAATTAGAATGTCGTGTTCATTTTGTTCTATACATATTTAGTAAACAAAGTGAAATATTTCGGGCAAGATTTAATCTTGATGATTATGGCTTACAGCTCACGGAAATTAAAAATCCATATCTCAAAATATTAGAATATTAGAATAAAAAAGATATAATACAGAAATGTCGACATTCAGAAAAGTTGAACAGTTCTGAAAAAGGTTAATTCACTCAGTACTTAGTCCAGTCCCCTTTACACGAATTACTGCATCAATGCAACATGGCATGGAGGCAATCAACCTGTGGCACTGCTGAGGTTTTATGGAAGCCCAGGTTCCTTTGAAAGTGGTCTATCTTGTCGGTCTAGTGTCTCAGATCTCCAGGCAGAGACATTTAGGTGAATCATGTTTTCTGACAGTTATTTCAGAGGTGTGTCAAGCAGGCTACAGACTCTATCAATGTTGTTCAAAATCTTTTATAGTAAAAGCTCAGTTCAACTCTGAATACAGCACTGCTATGAAAGTATTTATTTATTTATATTTATATATTTTACAAAGCACCATAATCTGGCAGCGGACCAGATAATATTGATGGCGGGCAGTTTTGGCGAGGGTCCATAATCACAGAGAGAATGAGTGTGTTTCCCTTGTCAATGTTTGTATAAACTTTATTTAATGTGTGGTTTATAATGGACTGTGGTGCAGAAACAGTGACAATGTTAAAAACTCGTAACTTGGCTTACATTTTTCATGTTGTCTGTCAGTGGCCAAGTCACAATAACATATGGTTTTACTGAATAATTAAGTAAATATAATTTCTTAATAAATATACCTAAAGAAACCTCATTTCTTGACTGGCCACTCTCTGCTGTCTCAGAAGAGACATTTTTTTGTGCTGTGTCAGCCACCGTAGCTCTCTGAAAGGTAGGGGGCAGTGGTAGAATGGACAGATGGTTGCAATTCACAACCCTCACTATTAGATGCCACTAAATCTTACACACATACAGCAAGGTGCAGGCCAGAGTGAGTTTCAAAGCTTGTCAAGCTTATCAATGAATTAATTGAAGCAGGCTTGGTAAAAGTTAGGTCAGTTACAATGGATTTCAATAGTGAACTGTTTTCATGGTGAGAATCAATTCATCTAACCCCATTGACAACATCATCTATGGATCGGCCATCCATGTTCTAACATGTGAGTGAAATATTTCCCAGAATTGTGGGTACTTTGAATGGAATTTTGAATGTCAAGATGACTCTGCTTATCATACCTCTGCTTACTAACTACAAGATGTACATTTCCCTCTGCAGGCGCGTAATGCTGTAGCAGTAGCTGTGTCTCCAGTAGTGGTTCTGGGTATGGTGTTTGCACCCAGAACCACAATGGTGATTCTGGGTATTATCACACTGGCAGCTGTGGCAAGAGATCGGTTTGGAAGCGGCAAAAAAGAAAACAAAAGGAACACACAGTGATGGAAGGCACACGTCGTCTTCACAGGGGCTTGATTAACAGATCACCATGAAAGCTTAAGGGTGCTAATAATAATAATAATAATAATAATAAATAATAATAATAATAAATAAATGCATTACATTCATATAGCGCTTTATTATTGAAACTCAAAGCGCTTCACAGTGAAGTAGGGGGGTCTTACCTCAGCCACCACCAATGTGTAGCACCCACCTGGGTGATGCAATGCAGCCATTTAGCGCCGGAATGCTCACCACACATCAGCTTGAGGCAGAGAAGGAGAGAAACATTGAGCCAAGTACTAGGGGGGATGATTAGATGGCCAGATGGTAAAAGCCAGGTTGGGAATTTTGCCATGACACCGGGGAACCCCCTACTCTTTGCAACAAGTGCCATGGGATCATTAATGACCACAGTGAGTCCGATCTCAGTTTAACGTCTCATCCGAAGGACGGCATCTCCTACAGCACAGTGTCCCCATCAATGCACTGGGGCATTGGACCAGAGGGAAGACTTACTGGCCCACCAACACCTCTTCCAGCAGCATCTTAGTTTTCCCAGTAGGTCACCCATCCAGGTGCTGGCCAAGGTGGTGTAAGTGCATCTGGCCATTACGTGTATCCGGCCATTACAGTTTAACATAATGCTCTGCAGCTGGTGAGAGGGACAGTGAACCCTTATGGGGAAGTAATGATTGATGGGTGCAGTGTTAGGGGAAGTAGAAATTAGGTATAAAGAGATTAGTGTGTATAAAGAGATTAGTGTGTATGAAGGGACTGTACCCTTCTGTGGTGTCTAATAGATGGTTACACTTATTTTACAGCACTGTGCCCTTATATGGTTTTTAGCAGAGACCTAAACATGTCCTAGCTGTGTTCGATGTACAGAGAGACAGAGTGGTCATCGGGCTGGGTCACTCTCCAAGCTGCTGCAGAGCTTGTAATTGATGCTGAATTCTTTGATGTAATAAACTTTGATAATCAAGAACAGTGTCAAGCGGATTTCTTCTCAACACATCATCGCAGCATTATCGTTCGGACACCACACCCAAACCTGCTTAGCTTTGGTCATTCAGCAGTAGCAGGGTTTACATTGGTATGGCTGCTAATCTGATCATGCACAGAAAACACTTTTTTATTACATGCAAACACCATAGACTGTATATAAAAGGGCAAACACCTGTGATTTAGACATAAGTTTGGCTAATTTCTGTCTTTCCTGCTCAAATTAACTGCCGTCTCTCCCTTATGCCACCTTTATAATGTGAGGCTTTTGTTTGAAATCATGGCCCTATATTTTTCAGACTTTTTAAAATTTCTATAGACAGCATGTAAAAGCACAACAAACAGTTTCCACAAATTAAGGTGCCAAGATGAAAGTGAAGTAATGAAGTTTAAATGTTTTAACATGGAGTTTTTGAAGATAACTATAGATTTTTATTGGATTGTGATGAATGTGAGGTTCACAAGGTTGGGGGATCTTTTCTGTATAAAAAAAATGTTTGCTGGTAGCTGCAAATGAAAAAATATTCCTACTCAAATCAAAGCTAAACAGTTCTGAAGTCTAAGTAGTGATTCTTGTTAGCCAATATATTAATAAGCTTTCCAACACGTATATTTTGCATAATCAAAATAAGCTAATATGATGATATTCTGCTTGCATCTCTCAGAAAAGCCATGTAATGTATTGTAATGTGCACTGACCTACCATTTATGAATTGTGGGTCATTGGCTGAAAGGAGACATGGACGGAACCAATTAAACACTCCTGCTTTCTTGCTTGCTCCCGTTTTCTTATATTTTATATCTGAGTTCTCTATTTATCTGGAATTTACAAGGTTTTGTCTTAAATTTAGTGTTTTGAATAAAGAAGAATTTGTGTGATTATAGATTGTAGTCTTTTTTTCTGCAACGCGGTGTCGCTCTCACACAGGATCCTAGTACTTGACCTCAGACTAGTTTCAGTTTTGAATTCATTAAATCTTGGTTTTAGCTGCTTACTTACTTCCCTTAGTCACTTTTGAGAAGCAGCATACTGTATTATTACTGTATTAAACACTATTTGTTTTGTTCTCATTCTCCTTCCTCTTCTTCTTTTTTAGCTTTGCTGCTTGGATCCCTATTTGTTTTGTTCTCATTTTTCTTCCTCTTCTTTCTTTTTCACCGCTAAAAGTGTTTGGGAAGCAAAAACTGCTGCACGAACACCCACTACTCAGGCAAAAACATGGCACTCGTAGATCTCATGGTGCTATAACAATTGATGCATCTATTCGATGCTCGGCCCGAGGCCAGTCCTGGGATATTCTTCCACTAGGGGGCACTACACTTTCAAAAAGTTTATACCTCGTAATTCGCTGGATGGATTCGTACAAAATCCAGTTTGTAAGATCTAAGGTCACTACTCAGTTGATGCATAAAATTTGGAAATGATTGCTCAAAGTGGTCATGGCTTATTACAACAAATGTAAATTTCTAGACATTTCTCATTCCAAACTTCAATAAATCTAAGAAAATCCCCCATACATCCTAGAGCTGAAATTTTTTCAGCACATCCACTTGCCTCACTGCAACCTATGGTCAATTCAGAAGTCAGTCACGCTATATTTTTCAGAATATGCTAATTTTATTAACATCTATATCTCCACAAATTTTTCTTCAAATGCTACCAAAATCCACACAGACATTCTGTAGATGGCCCATATCAAGTGTTGCAAAGGGTTTTTATATCGGTCAAACAGTGAGTCTGCACTAATATTCAGTATCTTACTTAACTTACAGTATGCACAACATTTTCTTTTTTACTCAGTGTTTGATCAAACACCACCAAAATAATACACAACACACCCAAAACCAGCAGAATAATTCATCATTTTTTTTCTGAATTTTCCACCAGCATTTTGACAGTGGTAAGCGTTTTAAGTTTAAACTGACAAAAATATCCAGGTCTGGCACATGTGACATTACTACCTCAACTTGTGAGGTATGTGGAAAGAACCTCTCACCAGTAGCTTATTCAGTAAGTCACCATTGAGCATTTAACAAAACATTAACAGCAGCAATTTCTCTTCAGTGCCCAATACAATAGAGGTGAATAGATGATCCACTAAATTATTACTATTTTCATTGTTGTATTTTCTCCTAATGAGTCCACATTGACCTCTGTTGAAATTTTCACCTCCTGTATGTGGCAGAGGCAGACATCTCAGAGATGGATACCCATTGCAATGCATGTTCGACATTTACAGATCTGAGATCAGTCAAATGTGTCCCCTGTCAGTTCAGTACAGTAAAAGTGTTGAATGTGAAAAGTAAACACAACACATTTGTAGTTCCTTGCCAGGAAACCTTTTGTTGCGCCACACAAATATGCAGTTTCATCAGCATAAAGCTCTAAATTAATAAATATAATAATAATAAATGAGAACAAACTTGTGCCAGGTCATTGATAAAGATCGAGAAAAGTAAGGGGCCTAAAGTTGAGCCTTGAGGAACACCTTTATCAACAATTAAATAATCTGACTGGAATCCTTGGTAAACAACACAATGACGTCTATTATTCAAATAGGAATTAAACCAGAGCACAGCATGTTTATTCAAACCAATAGAGTAAAGCTTATCCAGTAGAGGGTAATGGTCAACCATATCAAAGGCCTTTGAGAGATCAATGAAAGCAGCACCAATTAAATGACCATTATCAAAACCCGAGAAGACATCATTTGTAAATTTTAAGAGAGCAGTTGAAATAGAAAAATTTGATCTGAAGCCAGATTGATGTGGAGATAAAATGTTATAATTATTAATGTACTCAGTGAGTTGATTAAAAATTAATTTCTCTAATATTTTAGCAACTGCGCAAATGATAGAGATCAGGCTATAATTATTCACATTCGATTGGTCTCCACCTTTGAAAAGAGGTGTCACTCTTGCACCTTTCCAAATTTGTGGCTCAGTACAGGTAGTTAATGATAGATTAAAAAGATCCATAATCATCAAAAGAGGAAACATCAATATGTGAGCTGCAATTTTGATAAACTTGGCTTCCAGATCATCTGGTCCTGCACTGTGTTTTAATTTAAGGTCATGTAATACATTAAAGACATCAGTAGGCATGATCTTTTTAATCTGTTCTCCTTGATGTGATCCACCTGTTTTATGTTCCCGCCCTGCTCGTTTGCCTCACTACTAAATGTCTGTGTTCTGTTCAGTCTGTGTTGGATCATTGTGGTTTGTCGCATGTAGTCTGTGTTTGCTCTGCGTTTGGGTCCTCAACCTTGCTCACACACTGCAAAATCGTAACAATATTTTAGTTGGCCATTAATATAGCCTTTCTTTATTAGCCTATTTCAAAGCAATATCAGTACCCCGTAGAATGTTGTTGTCAGTGAAAACTAAATGTTATAGTGTCCCTGTTAATGCTCTCGTATATCCTTCATTCATTGACCAGATGGATATTGAAGATATTTTAGGAGAGAGAGAGAGAGCGAGAGAAGCAGGAAATTGGCAGTGCAGCTGATTCTGAGGTCAGTAGTTGTCTAGGCACCAAGGCAAAGCCTAAACTACATCATTTCATGATATTTACTATATTCTGTAGATGTTGCCTAAATGGCTATTTTTACATGAGCATATACACACAGGAAAATATAATAAAATAAAAGCAATCATACATACATGTATCCATACATATAGTAATCATTACTCCAAATTTTTTAATCCTTCCACCATCAGGTTATTAAATTCAGACAGTAGCCACCTTAAATAGGATCCTTATCAACAGCTTACGTATGTATGTTTGTATGCACGCCAAACTATAGAGCAAAATCACACTCTGATTGAACCAATCTACAGTGCGGTAACAGTAATTAGTGTAATTAGATAGCACCTACAATTTATCTAAGAGAAAGAGGAATTAGATATTGTAAATATCCAATACTTATGCATTTGACTTCAAAATATCACTGTAGCAGCAAGACAGAGGGTCAGTGACCTTCTACGGGGAGAGCAGTGATTGGTGGTTATGTAGGAACTGAACCCTTCTATAGAATTTGACCTCTAACCCCTTGTTTTGTTACCTCAAGATAGTACTGTACCTTTCTATGGGTTTGACCTTTTACTTTGCAGACTCAAACCCTTCTATGGTACCTAACAAATACCTAAACATATCCTATATAAGCTATGTTTGATGAACAGAGAGACAGAGTGACCATCGGGCTGGGTCACTCTCCAAGCTGCTGCAGAGCTTGTAATTGATGCTGAACTCCTTGATTTAATAAACTTTTATGATCAAGAACAGTGTCAAGCGGGTTTCCTCTCAACACATCATCGCAGCATTATTGTTCGGACACCACAATATGGTATTACGTTATCACACATTTACATGAGTAGCTGGGCAGCATTTAAGGCACAGCTTACAAAAGAACTCAATCCTTGCCTAAGTGAATTCCCCTCATGAAGCATTGATGTGTCTAAACACATGGGCGTCGGAACCATTGTATGTGGTGAGACAAGACCCACCCACTTTTTAAGACTAATGAAATTGGACCCACTCACTTTTACTTCACCTTTCAGAGTATCATCAATCACATCCATTCCACTTGAGGAATGCACTAATAAATTAAACTCCATTCTATAGCCGTCACTTTCACGCTGCTGCTTCTTCAAATCCATATCACTTAGCTCATTTAGTGTCCATATAAGTTCCTCCACTCCATTCTTGTTTTCACTGCTCGCACCTGCTGCACTGCTGCGACACAGCGAGGTACACAAAGCATTTTAATATACCTGCTTCTCAGGTGTGTCTTTGTGCTCACATACTATCACTGAAAAAGCCGCTTTTTAAGTGAATGTTCATCATTTGTTCACCTGGGGCCATATGACATAAAGTTCCTATCTTAAGTCTTAAGTTAAGATAGGAAGAGTCTAAGATAGGGTTTTTCTCAATTTGCTATTACAAAAGCAAATCCTAACTACTACTACTACTATTACTTCACCCTATCTTATCTCAGGTTAGGAAATCCTAAATACTCAATCCAACATAGGTTATCAACTTTTTTGTCTGTTACCTAGCAACTGATGCCACTTTTCTCTTCTCACCGAGCTGAACGGCTTTGTTTTTTTGGTAGTTTTTTTTTTTAAACATACACTGAAAATGGAGGAGAAACAACACCTATCACTGAACTTCAAGTCAGCCAGCCACATGAACCCTCTGTGACATTTAGGTAGGTGAAAAACTCTTATGTTTTCATTGTGTTTTCCCAATGACTGAGGTTGTATGTTTTGCAGCAGTCTGCTGCCCGCCTGTTTTATGTGTTTTGGCGGATTCCAAGCTTCCCTGTCTGGAGTGGCGTGATGTATTGTCCTTTACAGAACACCTTGTGTTAAGGTATGAGAAGCTTAATGAGCAACAAGTAGGGTATGATAACTACCTGAGGTAACTGTTATTTGCACATCAATTACTTTTATAAACCTTTTGCAAATTTGCATGTTTTTTTAATCATAGGTTGTCAGCTGCTGTTTTGCCTTGGTTACACTAGGATTTTTAACAATTGTTGCTAGTACACTCTGGCTGCAGTGCCTCCAGGTGGCACCCTGTCGGGTCAGAAATAAGGACAGGCCGGGCCAGTGGAAGACCTGGTCCCTACCCTAACCAACGTATTAAACTCAATAAAATTACTCTATTAGCTTTCTTCTTTAGTCAAAAACTGCGTAGTCAATGACTTCACTGGAAATGGTCAAGAGTCGGTGCAAAAGAGTTTATTCAATAAAGGACAAGTAAACCCGAGTAACATCCTCGCAGGTCTCAGGATGGAAATGAGCTGGTGGTCAGCGAACATCGCCTTATATTCACCTTAAACTCCACCTTAAACTCCACCTTTAAGGTGGGCGTTACACCTTAACTCCACCTACAGCGTTCGCTGACCACTCACTTCCATTGGTGAATTTCTTATCCTCTGCTGTCATCTAGTGACCGTTTTTACATACTGTTTTACCAATTTAACTCTTTTACTAATATCAAAATTACCAATAATTATTGTTACAATTTATCCTTCTTTATATTTTTGACATTACTGGACTAGAAATTCACCAATATGTTTCAACTTCTGCTTCCCCGTATTTAAAAAAAAAAGTTGTACAGGCATATTTTGACACCATTAGAACTCAAACACTTACAATTGTATTTTTTAAAAGAATTAATAAGGAACAACATACTTGATAAATGCATAAAATGATTCAGTAAGGAATAATATGATTCAGTAAGGAATAATATGATTCAACAATGCCAACCATGAGTGTACCATGTTCATACAAAGTTTAGTTTCTGTAGTTCAAAGCTTTAGTTTCTTGCAGTACCTGGCCGTACTTTGCAGTACCAGTCGACATTAATCACAATGTGTCATGATCTCATTCTTGGCCACAGTTAGCCATGATCTCAGGCCTGGCGTACGTGACTTACAGCAGGTGTCTTACTACCATTGTGTATGTTACGGTTGGCTAGGTTTTGCCTGCGCTGCTTGAGTAGCTGCTCTGCTTATGTTGGCATATTGAAAAGGCACAGTTCATGAATAACACACAGAATATAAGAATAACATACTAGTTGTATGAGTTGTTGTAACACTTTTTAAACACTTAGTAATCAAACCTTACATTGAAAGAATAACAGTAGTGGTCAACACCTTTACCCAGCGAGACCACAGTCATTCTCCCAATGGCTACACTACATTCACTTCTGAGTAATACAGCACTAGTACAGCATGGTAAGTTTTAGATGACTTACAGCAAACCAACAAAGTGAACAAACATGTAAATTTAAGAAACAAAAAGGAATTATTCAACAATTCCCTCCTTTGCGGCTGTGAGGCCGCACTTCCTATCACTGTAATGCACTGGTAAATGGGACCTACTATCCCGTGATTACTGGTTCGACACATATTTAGCACATAATTGAGCTGAACACGTGGATCCTCCACCTTTACTTGTGTTGTACAGCATTTAGTAACATAATAATTGAATTAGTGCTTTTTAATCTTGGGGTGTCACTGCAACTTAAGTTTCAAGGCCAGGTTAACATCGTGAGATGAGATGTGGATTAGGTGACAAGAAAAGTACCACCCGTGATTTTTGATTCAACACATGCTTACATACGGATCCAAACAGCACTTTTTGTCTTAACATGATAAGAGATAAGCAAAAATGTAATTCAAGTATGTCCTCATTCTGGTCAAGGGGAATCATTGACACGTAGTGACTAGCCCACCTGAGACTCAGTGGTTCAACATGTGTACTTGACACATGGATCCGGGACTTAAAATGTGCATATCTGTAATAGTTACTTTAGCGTGTGCTTAGCGTGTCAAAACAACCATTTGCGTGAGCTGTTTTTTTGCTATAATATGTTATGCAAGCATAAAATTACGTAATAGGTACTGACTGTCACACCAAACTTAATATTCAGAGAAAGGCACATAACAGTTAAGTGCATGAAACTCCCAGTGATAAGACTTAGAATGTCCATCCCTAGGGGAAAAGTTACTTCATTTGGACGATGTACATTGCTGCTTCCAGCTGCTCACAACGTCTATCCAGTTGCTCACAGCGGGATTGTAGTGCCTCACAGCATCGTTGCAACAACTGTAGGTCGTGTGGCTGGTTGGGTGCTCTGCGAAGGTGTGGTCTCCCCTGTTGACGGAGTCTGGTTGCCATGCGGCCTAAAGAGAGGCACCTCTCTTTCTTTCAGGCGCCGATGTCTGCACGTTGCATCCCAGACATGATTTGATTGAACCTTCGTAGGGGCATCTTGCCCCAATAATCAGGATCTTCATCAATGATGACAGGGGGAATTCTCACTGGCATGGGCTCGGCAGGTGCCTGTTGAGTTGCAATGTCGTGAGGGAGTAGGCCTGAATTCGTGCACTTTGTCGCAGGGGTTGTTTATCCTGTAGTGTGTCCAGTACTGCTGGCTGTTCTATCGGTGGTATGGCATCACTGGGTGATTGTTGGGGAGAACGAACGATTGTGGACTCTGGTATCGGTACAGGATCTTGTGGTCTTGGATCGGGCGTGGTCAGACTATACTGATGTATTGAGTCCGTAGAGTAATCATCACTTAAGCTCATGTGTGAGGAGTGTGAGGAAGTTGACTGAGGACGTGAGTCAGTGGGGGTGTGCAGTCCTTGCTGCTCCATGGGCCCCACTGCTGCTTGTCCTTCTGCCAGGTCGGCTAGTGGCACCGATGGATCGTATGGATCTGAGGCTTGTCTTGCTGCTTCCTGGAACACTCGCTCTGTGCATATAAATGCCATGAGCCTCTGCACACTGGGTAGGTTGCTTGGTACAGCACGCCAATCGTGGGGTGGAGGTTCATGCGCATCGAGGAACTGTAGCGATCCCTCAGAATTGACAAAAAGGTTAATCTGCAGTGAGTCTGATCTTGTGGGGGCAGCCATCATTGTCGCGGCCGAAGTGGTTGGCTGTTCTGCTGCCTGTTGTGCAGGTACCTCAGCACTCGGATGGTAACACGGCTGGGATAATATATCCCCTGGTTCGTCAGTGTGAGTTGGTGGCGCATCTAGGCTCCAGTAAACCGGTGGGCTTGTTGTTTGTTGTGGGCATGGTGGAGCTGGTGCGGTCCACATCTGGCCTGGGGATTGTGGCATTGGTTGAGTGAGTAGCTGCCTTAGTATGGATCCTGGGGGTGGCTGCAGACCAAACCCTCCTTGGGTCGGTGTCACCGGTGGCCATGACCTCGAGGTTGATGGCATCGTACTGATAGGTTCCAATGTAGGCCATGGTTATGGAGGTGGAGGTGGACGCTCCCTATGCACTGACTGTGTGGAGAATCCTGTGCTGGCCAGGGTAATCTGATAATTTCTGATCAATGGTGGCCTGTGTGGAGGTTGTGGTCCTAATGTATAATTCTGTCTTCTCCAGTACTCCCAACTTCCCTGACTCTGCCCTAACAGGGGGTGGATAATTTGGCTGGTTGCCTGCTCCATCATTTCCTTCAGCCATGATTGTATCTATTAAAAGAACAACAAATAATTAGTCCACAACTGGCACTGCGTTATGTCTTGGGCAGGCTCGGTACTTAGTAGTGGGTTTCTTTCCTGTGTGTAGGAGACGCAGACATAGGTTTCATCTATGCAATGACTCACACTTTTCTGACAGTTGCCTAAAATGGTCACTGCCCTGCTTTGTTAATTCTGGGTAAGTTGTGAACAAGGTAGTGGTGCCTGCCTGGATGCTAATTACTTCCTTCTCTGTTGTGGTTCTTAGGGGCATGCAATAGGTCTTATTTACTAGCTCATAAGTATATGTTAGCTTTATCTTGCTACATCTTATGAACAATCCTGTCGCTTCCTGATATACTCTTGTTGTCCATTTTTCGCAACAAACGGCACTTAGGAAAAACCTGTAGGGTGGAAGCAACAAGGGGTAATCCTTTGATTGACTGACCAGTGATAGTGTTGTAATTTTGTTTTAGAATGTGCAAGTGTCACCGGTCCATATGGTAACATGTCCAAAAGGGGTTGTAGTTTTTCATTATATTGTTGGGCTTTTCCTCTGTTTCTTTTACCTGGTCTGTTTCTATTTCGTTTTGGTTCTTGTTGTTCAGTCATTTTGGTTTAATTATTCCTTACATTGCCAAATGTCCTGGTCCATGATGGTGTACTCATTCTCACTCAAAGAAGGTTTGGATGGAGCAGATGGAACTGCCGGGTTTTCGTATGCTGATGAAACTGCATACATCTCTATCCCTACATCCACGTCATTGTAGATATGGAGCGGGTATTGTCCTGTGACCAGTGAAATCATTCTGCCTATCATGATCCTGTTTAGTGGGAATATACAGCACATAATCACCATAGCTATCAAAATTAGTGAGCCAATTACCATTCCTATTTTATGGAGAATCTTTGTCCAGGACATGTTCTGAAACCACAAACATGTGGATGTCTGTTTCGTGTTCCAGTTTGAATGTTTAACCTGTTCATCCCTCATTAATTTTAATGATTCTAGAAGCTTAGTGAGGTTCCCTTCTTGCCCTGTGTTCATGGATATTACTGTGCAACACTCATCCCCAAAGTACTTACACACTCCCTGTTCCTCAGCTAACACTGTGTCTAACACAAACCTGTTCTGTAACGCCATCAGAGATGTAGTGTGTAACTGCTCGTGGACAGTCTCTATGTCTGATATTGTCCAATTTACATATCTCTGGTGATTCCACCAATGATAGGATATCCAACGGCTGTTTCGCGCTATGTACTGTGCATTTATGGCTTGGCCAAGTAGGGGGACTGACCCCGCTATTTGTCCAGATATAATCCAGTCTTCTCTTATTGCTCGGTATTCTGATGGCACACCATGAGGTTCCTGATTCCAGGCTACATATACTTTATCTTCCTTATAATTCTTTAGGCTCCTAGCGATACGCTTTGAATCTGCTATGTCTGCCTGACTGAGTACTGTTATCTGTCCTGTTGCCATAACTGGAGCAAATATCCCAGTCCACTGTGGTGGCAACTCTACTTTCAGCCGGTCGCTGTCATCACATAACCAGAAAATGTCTGCCATAGCATACGTGCCTCCACCAAGAAACGGTATGGGGATGTCAGTGTCACTCTGATTTCGTTGAGTTCTAAATGGAGCATAGTCTGCCACCACCTGTTGGCATTGAAATTTAGCTTTAGCAGTTGTATCACATTTATCAGGTGCGAGCACCGTTCTGCCATTTTCTACCTTTCGCTTGCAGTGACACTGCACTTTGGCCTCAACCATCATAGTTTTAGTATCCACCACGCAAAATGGGAACACTGTGCTTTCATTCCTAACGGCTGTCTGTTGCATCAACTGTTCCAATAAGGGGTCCATGTAGGATGGACAATTAGTTCTATTCTGTGACCATCCATCACGCTTTGTTGCCATCATTCTTAGCATGCAATAAGAAAAACAATCATTGTGGTGTTGACACACATCAAAACTTATGGACAATATTTGAGGAACTCTTTTGCCATTGTAACACGCTATGCAGGATTGGGAACTAACCTGCTGAGCAGAGTATTGTAGCCATTGGCGAAAAATACTCTCTCCCTGTATCACAGGCTTTACTCTCGGTTTTGTTTTGGTCTGTTGTACCCTGGGCCTGGTCTTCTGTAATACTCTGGGCTGTCGTTTGTTAGGGTTAGGCTTCAAAGTTGCCTTTGGCTGACCATCTGGTAATTCCCTTCTTTGTTGGCGTGTCGGGGACTTAATCAGTTTGTGGGCTAGTTGTCTGTCTACAGTTGTTACAGTCGCTTCATCCGTACACCTGTCAGAGCTACAGCTTGATGTTATTGCTACCACGCCTTCAGCTTTGCATTGCTCATCAGCTGGCTGATTTTCCAGTATGTAGCCTCCTGGGCCTTGAGTCAGAATCTTTTTAAGCATGATTGATCTTACATAGGTCAAATTTAGTTTGTCGTTCTTTGGCCATCTACCTTCCTGTACTGCTACTGCTGCTACTGCTAATGCACATTCAATCATCTGTCCCTGTTTCGGAGGAACGATCTCCTTCTGGGGAATCATGTCCGGAACCTGACATGCTAGTAGTACCAGGACTGCTGTCACTGCTACCCACATCACCAGCTGCCTGTCTTGGAGTTTCTGTTTGTCCCTCTTCTGGGTCTGTTTCTTCGGGCTGTGTCTCTGTTCTCGTATAGGGGCTGTCTCGCTCTGATTCTGATCGTTCTCCTGCTCCTGTTTCAAGTACTGCTTCTGAGCTGGTTTCTGTTGGACTTGCGTATGTACACGAACCTGTACATGACCTTGGGGTTGCTCCTGTACTTGAACCTGAATCTGACCCTGTTCCTGATTCTGTAATTGGACTTGGTGTTGGCCTTGGGATTGTTTCTGCGTATGGGCTTGGTTCTGGGCTGGGTCTCTGCAGCTCCCTTTCCAGCTCCTTCTGAACCTGAGTCGCCTGATCAGCAGTGGTTTAGATGGAACCAAACGTTCTCACCTTCTACTTTTAAGGCTGATGGTGTTGCTAGGACAACTTTAAATGGGCCTTCTCGTCGGGGTTGGTTCCATTTTCTTTTGAACACCTTGATGTACACCCACTCACCAGGACGTATTGTTTGTTGGCGCTCTGGTATGGCAGCGTCTCTTTCCTCTGTGGCCCCTTTGATCTGTTGGAAGATAGTTCTGTGGATTCTAGTTAAATGCTGGACATAACTTGACTGTTCGAGAGATGGCGCTTCATATGGACCTCTCAAATATGGGACAGGCATCGGCCTCCCTGTGCACATTTCATGCAGTGTTAGATGCGTTATTCTGTTAGTTTGCGATCTCATAGCCATTAGTGCTAGCGGGAGAGCATCTACCCACTTAAGCTTGCCATTGCTGTCTTCTATTATCTTAGCTAGCTTTGCTTTCAGAGTTCCGTTAACTTGTTCCACTGTTCCCTGTGATTGTGGATGATAGACACACCCAAATCTCTGCTTGATGCCCAACATTTGGAGCATTGTTTTTATGACCTGTGCTACAAAGTGTGGTCCATTATCTGCACTAATCTTGTCTGGTAAGCCTAATCGTGGAAAAACTTCCCTACATAGGAACTTTGCCACTGACTTAGTCTGGGCTGGCGGTTGGTGTTGCTTCAATCCATCTGCTGAATCTGTCAACTACTACTAGGATATACCTCATCCTGTTTACCCGCTCTGTCATGTCTACATAGTCTATTATGAGATGTCTAAACGGGCCATCTGGTGCTGGAATGTGAGCCAGTGCGGCTGAGAATGACTTTCTTGTATTGAAAAGAGCGCAGCCATGACATTCATTCAATGTTCTATCTACGGTGGCGGCCAGATATGGTGACCACCATACTGCCTGTAGGCGCCTGAGTACCTGTCCCCTGGAACAATGGTCTGGTCCATGAGCATTCCTTATAGCAAAGCTTGTTAAACAAATAGGCAGTGCAAAATGGCCATGAGGACCTCTCCATAGTCCTTTCTGGGGTCCATCCTCAGTTACTTGTCTGGCCCCTTTCTTTAGCCACATGGACTTCTCATACACGTCAGCTGCTGCTTGTGCTGCAATGAGAGATGACAGATTTGTGAGTGGTTCAAAGTCTTCAACTGCCACTATTGGACGCATAACTTCCCCTATAGCTGCTTATTTAGCGGCTTCAATCTTGGTTGTTACCTCGAGCTATCAGAGTGTCTGTTTTCTGGTGTGCTGGACACTTTATGATTGCTTCTGCGGTTGGTTCATGGATTGCTTCTAATAGTGCAGAGATGGCTTCTCCGTGTATTACAGGAGTTCTGTCTGCTCTACGAAACCCTCTCTGTTTCCAAGTATTGCCATGCACATGACATACTCCATATGCATAAGCTGAGTCTGTGTATACAGTGAAACGCTTTCCTTTTGCCAGCTTACAGGCTGCCGTTAGAGCCTTGATTTCTGCCAATTTCGCTGAACATGGTTGAGGTACAGTAGTGGTTTGAATGTCTGTGAAGGTATTATCTTTTTTAGCTGCACCACTGCATGTCCTGCATGATTACCTGTGGCATCTCTGAAACAAGAGCCATCAATAAAGAATGTCAAATCAGCTGGGATTGGTTGATTGTGCAAATCCTCGCATATTCTCATGAACGTGTCTGTTACCTGTATGCAGTCATGTGGTGTTCCATCTATTTGCAGCACCATACGTGTTGCTGGATTCACTGTGTTGGACCATTGGATAGTGAGCTCTGGTGCAGACAGGATGACCTCATATCCTGTTTTCCTAGCTTGGGTTAGAACAAATCAAGGACTGGTGAGTAGAGCATGCAATTGATGGGACGTATACAAAATCACTGGATGTCCCATTGTCAGTGAAGAGGCTTTTTGAAATGCGAAAACTGCTGCTGCAAATCCCTGATAACACGGTGGCAGTCCCATCTCAATATTGTCCAGTTTTGAACTGTAGTATGCCAGTGGTTGTTTACCTGTTGGTGAGTCCTGCATTAGCACGGCAATCGCATATCCTGATCTTTCAGCTACATACAGGTGGAATGGTTTAGAATAGTCTGGATTGCCTAGTGCTGGAGCAGAACGCAAATCCTGTTTTAGTGCTTGGAAGGCCCCTTCGGTCTCCTCAGTCCAGTATAACTGGGCTAACTTATCTGCCTGACCAGCTGCTCTTATCATAGCACGCAATAGGGCTGTTTTTACTGTGTAATCGCAAATCCACGAGCGACTATATCCTGCCATGCCTAGAAAGGAGAGCATTTGTCTTACTGTTTGTGGTTTTGGTATCTTAGCCATAGCCTCTATCTGTGAGGTGGCTATCAATCTCTCCACTCAATTTTCTGCCTAGATACTCTACCTTGGTCTGGCAAAACTGTAGTTTGTCTTTACTAACTTTGTGCCCTCCTTTGGCCAACGCTAGCAATACTGACATAGTGTCCTCCTCACATTGTTGTTCTGATGGACTGCAAATCAATATGTTGTCCACGTATTGAATCACGGTGCTTGCTACCTCTAGGTGTTGCAAATCTTGTGCTTGGGCATTTATTTGTCTCAGATCATGAACATATTGGTAATCATTTGAGTGTGGCTTTTTAATTGGGAAGATCGGTATATTACAGGGACTCTGTGTATTGACCAGAACCCCAGCCTTCATCAGACCCTCAATTGTAGGTCTGATCCCTTCCAAAGCATGCTGTTTCAGTGGATATTGTCTTTGGTATGGTAATGTAATGCCTTTTCTTAGTTTTATTTTTACTGGCTGTGCTGATTTAACTAGACCTACGTCTGTTTTGTGTTTAGACCACAATTCCTGAGGTACTTGATCCAGTAATGGTCTGTGCCTGTCTGTTACAACCATAAATAGAGGCAGTTTCTTATCCCGTGGTCCTCTATCAACTATAACCTTTTCTGCTATTCCCTCATCTACTGCTGTCAGCGTTAGTCTCATGCATTGTCTATCTGAGGCAATGCATATGTTTGCATCATATGTTTGTGTCCAGTTTGGTATCTGTAATGCTCCCTTAACCATTGGTCCTAAATCATGAGACTCATAACCTTCTGACACAAGCAAAGTCACATGTGGGACGGAGCCCGAAACCGTGAACCAGTCTTACAGTTCTGGTGGGAGGATGACAGCAGCCGCTGCTCCTTGTGGTCCTATATACACAACTTGGACTGTCAGATAGTGTAGAGTCTTGTTGATAACTTCATCCCATAAGGTCTCATAGTCCTGGTGTTGCTGCCTTTCATCATAATGGAGGGTGCAGTGTAGCGGCAACTGGGGCCTTCTGCCAATCTCTCCTACTTGTGCTTTTGCTTCCCATGTTTCCCATGCTTAGTTGAAGTTTAATCCAGTATACCTTAGGCATAATTCTGTATTTTTCTTTTACTTCATCTTGGTAGGGCTCTTTTAGTATTTTGGTTAGGGGCATCATCCCTGCAGTGTGTTCTGCCACTCTGTAGGTTGTATGTTCTGTGAGAAATACATTATAAGTTGCTGATTTTTAGGATTTCACTGTAATTAACTTGTGAGAAATTAGCATTGGTCACAGTGTTTTTATTCCTAACCAAAAGGTTGTCTGATTTACAATAAACCTGCTGGCATGTTGGTGAGAGTTTTAACATAGACCAATCAAGAGACAGAGAAACATCTGATGCCACATACATTTGCATTTCCTTTCTTAGCTCAGGAAGAGTTTTTGAGTGTATGCTAATACTCTGCCATTTGTTCATCCTTCATCTACCATTTGTTGGCTGTTGTTTGCTTTGTACTTGTTCTGTACTGAAGGAGAGGAAATGCTGAGTTCGGGAGAGTGACCGTGCGTTCTCTCCGTGGCCACGTTACATAAAGAAATGATTCAACACATCTATTTGACTCCGTATTCTTTGGAAAGTAATTATTTTTGTTAAGGTTGGGTGGTGAAGGTGTGAAAAAAAGGGTTTATTCTTGATAACAAAAACAATAACTAGGCAAGGGTAGGGAAGACCAGGCTGGGAAGCTAAAGAGCTTGTGGATCCAGGAGTGTGGCTGGCGAGGCGAGGGGGCACGAGGCAGCAGAGGTCTGGAAACAAAAAGGAGACACACAAAAAACAGAACAAACTTTAAGACGAAGGCTCGAGTGGAGCGAGAATCGTCTGAGTAGGCCGACAACTGTTACCACGGATGGCGAAAAACAATCTGGCACCGGCCCTCCAGGAAGTTGGAGCTTAAGAGCACAGCGGTGATGAGTTGATCTGCTGCAGGTGTGGAGGAGAGCCAGGTGCCGAGCCAGCTACCACGCCCCCTGCACAGAGAGAACACACCTCCCAAGCAGCCATACAGCCCAAGCCGTAACAATTTTCCCTGACAGTTCTTCTGGAAACTCTATGTGCAATCCGGTTGGGGTGCACATTATATGAGCCTTCAACTGGCAGAGCAAGTCTCGTCCCATCAGGCACGTGGGGGTGTTGTCAGAGTATAATAAAGGTGACACAATAGTTTTTCCTGCAATCTTCATTGGTACCGGCTGTGTTAATGGTATTATTTGTGTTTTCCCAGAGAAGCCTACTGTTTTCACTGATGACTCTGAGAGGGGGAGATTTGAGCCGGATTTTCCAATACAAGAGAAGATAGCTTCAGAGTCTACCATAAATTGGTGGTCTTCATCATAAATTGTGACTGTCATGGTAGGCTCTTCTTGTGGTCGTGATGAGATGGCTATTCCTATTAACTCCCCCTCAGGCTCCTCTGGACTCCCCTATTGCCATTCAGATGCTGGCCCTTCCCAGGGATGGGTTTCACAATCTCAATGATTGTATTCCCCTCCTTCTTCGTCTTCTTCTTCTTCGGTGGAGGAATGTGAATGGCGCGTGATCGCTGCTTTTTGGAACTGAGGGTAGGACTCATCTTCCATTTCTTCAGCACTTTTACATAATCATTAGTGCTATTAATCTGCTGCAGTTGTCGATTGGTCATATCATGCACTCTCGTCTCCAAAATGCATTGCATCTCCACATTCTCCAGCACTCAGCTCCATTCTCACAGTGTGTGGAGTGCTTGTTAGCACCTTGTCTGAATCTTTGCGGATTTTGTCCCACTGTGCCAGAAGCCTTCTCTCTTCTGCTTCCAGTCTACGTAGTTCTTCCTCCTCTCTCCGGATGGTTTCATCCAGTGTTTTCATTTCCCTCATCCGTTCCTCTTGTGTCTTGGGGCTGGCCTCTTCCCATTCTTGTTGTCTTTTCAGCCTCTCTTGTTGTTGTTGCTTTGTTATAATAAACAAAGATAAAACTGATGTTATTGTTTTTGGAGCCAGGGAGGAACGATTGAAAGTCAGTGCTCAACTTCAATCTGTAATGTTAAGAACCACAAATCAAGCCAGAAATCTTGGTGTAGTCATGGACTCAGACCTGAATTTGAGGAGCCATATGAAGACAATTACAAAGTCAGCCTACTATCACCTGAAGAATATATCAAGGATTATAGAACTTATGTCTCAGCAGGACCTGGAAAAGCTTATCCATGCATTTATCTTCAGTCGACTTGACTACTGTAATAGTGTCCTTACAGGGCTCCCTAAGAAATCCATCAGACAGCTGCAGCTCATTCAGAACGCTGCTGCTCGAGTCCTCACTAAGACCAAAAAGGTGGATCACATCACTCCAGTTCTGAGGTCTTTACATTGGCTTCCTGTATGTTAAAAAATTGATTTCAAAATAGTTAGTTTATAAAGCACTAAATGGTTTAGTGCCAAAATACACTTCCGATCTTCTGCTTCGTTATGAACCATCCAGACCTCTCAGGTCGTCTGGGGCAGGTCTGCTTTCTGTCCCCAAAGTCAAAACTAAACAAGGAGAAGCAGCGTTCAGTTATTATGCTCCATATATCTGGAACAAACTCCCAGATAACTGCATGTCTGCTGAAACAGTCAGTTCTTTTAAATTAAGACTGAAGACTTTTCTTTTTACCATTGCTTTTAATTAAATATTTAAGATTTTTCTTTTTATTGATAACTTACACTGCACTGTAACTTTTATTGTCCTGTTTTCTTTTTCTTTGTTTTTAGCTTTTTATCATTGCTTTTAATTAAATATTTACACAGTGAGAAATGAGTAGGTAATGAGTTGGGGGATTATGGGAGTGAGATTGAACAGAGTGAAGGAAGTGTACTTCTCTCTTTATTCTTTTTTCAGAATAACTTTAGCTCATTTATTTGCTCAACCCCTCAGCCTGTTTTTATTTTCCATTTAACTCTTTTAACACTGATTGTAACACTGTAACTTTTATTATATTTTATGTTGCTTTTAAACTTTTTTATATTTCCCTGTTGCTTTTATGTTTTATGTAAAGCACTTTGAATTACCTTGCTGTTAAAATGTGCTATACAAATAAACTTTCCTTGCCTTGCCTTGTTGTAATTGGCAAGTCTGACAACTTGAGTGGGGTGTATTCTCCTCCTCCAGCTGCATATCTGTTGTTGTGTCTTCTGTTGCTGTCGTCTGGTGACGTCTGGGCGCTTGCTTCCTTTAGCTAGTAGTCCACTGTGTTCATTACTTCAGTCTTGAAATCTCTTTTCACCTCCTGGTAGTAATTTTCTCTGTCTCTGCTTCCATGTGAATCTCCACTCACATTCAAAGATGCAGGTTTTGTTCCTCGAGATTCTCTGCCCAGTGGATGAAGATTCGCTGGGTTAGGTGTGTCTCTTTGGCACCATTCCATCTCTTCTTCTTCATCCTCCGTTCTCCTGCTGTCATTCTCTCCTGTTAGTCCTCCTCAGCACTGGCAGTCTGCCTCCTGTCCTTTTCTTTGTTGTGAGTTTGCTTGGTCAAGGTCATGGTAAACTTTCCCTGTAGTTCTCCCTCTACTTCTTGTCTTTCCTCTCCCTCAAGTGTCCCTAGCACTGGATAAATGCCTGTCCTAGGTGTGTGACTATCTGGGGAGTATGGCGGTGGTGGTCTGGCCGACCACTCAGGTACAGTTGCCTTCTGCTGTCCCTGGTTTGTTTTCACTTCCTGTTCTACCATCACTTTCCTGATTGCTAATGGAGGTTTGGGGGGTGGATCATGCATGTGTTGGTATCCTTCAAATTTAAACCAACCTAAAACCTTTCTTTCCCTTGCACGCTTTCCTTCTCTTTTTTCACTTGTGTCTCTAGATTTATGGTGTTTTATATTTATTGCCACTTCATCACAGTATGCTTCCATGAAGGTGCCTTGTAAAGGCCATTTTAATTTTCCTTTTGTTCTCCCATGCCACTTTTTCATGCATTTTTCAATAAATTCTTTTTGATCTGGGTGATTGTTTATCACCACTCCCATTGGAGTTGCTTTCCCTTGTTCCTTCACCATTCCTGCCCCCATGTAGCCCTGTCTTGCACTAAGTGCTGTTCTAAGTATTTCTGGTTCCTTGTCTGTGTCTTTGGTTTTTTTCGTTACCAGTTTCTTATCTACTGTAACTCCTGGCTTATATTTCTTTTCCCTTATGGGATTGTACTCTAATCTCTCTGTTCCGTCTCTTGCTGGTGTTTTTGTAATGCACCCAAATTTGCCTGTTTCCCAGTTAACTCTCCTAGGGACTATTGTGAAGCTCAGTTGTGGATTTGAGGTCACTCTATTGTGCCCCAGTATACCATACCCTGTAGGTAGTCCCAATGCTGGACCTAATGGTATGGTAACAGCTGCACTAGGGTTATTGCACAGCTGATCCAACACTATTGCAAGTGTCTTTGGAGTCCACCACCTGCGTATCACTTCTTTCCACGGCACGTCAGGAAACTCGTTCTGCACAAATTAATAAATTTTGTCAATTGCCACAATTTCTGATTTATCTCTTGTTCAGTTTGCCATTGCTCTACACCATCCTCATCCTTACAAGTTCGTTCCAACCAAAAATGTGTTCTTATTCCTTGTGTTCCTATATCCCCTTCCTGTGTGTAGTGTTCTGGCAAAAATAGCTCGTCTTCACTGCTATTTCCTTCTTCCATAAACTTATCTTTCCCTCAAAGATGTTTATCGAGCAGTGCTCCTGCTTCAGGAGCCTTTGATGGTATTATCTGCAAAGTTTTAATTGCTGAGTAACTTTTTCACACTTAGTCAAACAAATTAAAACATTGACCTTATTTATCTTACATACATTTCACTCTATCAGACACCTAATTTTAATTTTACATTAATTAGATGTTTTAAATATTGGCACTATTTGTTCTCCATACCTTTTACACCTCTCAACCTACCTATTCTATTTTAGCAGTATTTACACGCACGTACGTTTCTGACTCCTATCTCCTGCCGGCCCCTGACTTAATTTACACTACCTAGGTTTTCAAATGGACTGGTCTGATGCACTTCCTCAACACAGACCCAGTTTACACACAAATAGCCTCTCAATCCACTTCCTCGACATGAGGGCTTAGACAGAATTGATACACTTCCTCAACACAAAATCTGTCTTTACAAATCGCTACTCAATCCACTTCCTCAACATGAGAGTGTAAACTTCTTTTATCTTTTAAGCACGCTTCTATTCTCCTATCCTGCCGCCATCCTATTTTAGGCTCCTAGCGGTAACGTGCTATAGTACATCCGCCCGTTCAGTCCTAACCTACCATTGAAGAGCCCCAACACTCAGTTGAGCGGTAGCCGCGTGATGACTATTTTATTAGCATACTTTGCCCATTCAGCCCCAACCTAGTTGACTGAAGCACCCCATCACTCAGCTGTGATCCTGCAATCTCCAAATCGGCAGTATTCGCAAAGGCTTAAATCCTTATCTCTACATCAGCTCACTTCGCCTATGCGGTCCTGTTCTAATAATCAAGCCCCTCGACACTCAGTCGAAGCCCTGCGATTAGTAAAATATTTTATCCTTAATTTTACTGCTTTAGCACTTAAAATTTATTCTAGGTTCTCACCTTAAACTCCACCTTTTAGGTGGGCGTTACACCTTAACTCCACCTACAGTGTTCGCTGACCACTCCCTTCCATTGGTGAATTTCTTATCTTCTGCTGCCATCTAGTGGCCGTTTTTACGTACTGTTTTACCAATTTAACTCTTTTACTAATATCAAAATGTTGTTTATTAATGTTATTTAGCATAATTATTGTTACAATTTATCCTTCTTTATATTTTTGACATTACTGGACTAGAAATTCACCAATATGTTTCAACATCTGCTTCACCGTATTTTAAAAAAAAGTTGTACAGGCATATTTTGACACCATTAGAACTCAAACACTTACAATTGTATTTTTTAAAAGAATTAATAAGTACATTTAGCCATGATCTCAGGCCTGGTGTACATGACTTACAGCAGGTGCCTTACTACCATTGTGTATGTTACGGTTGGCTAGGTTTTGCCTGCGCTGCTTGAGCAGCTGCTCTGCTCATGTTGGCATATTGAAAAGGCACAGGTTCATGAATACACACAGAATATAAGAATAACATACTAGTTGTTAAACACTTTTTAAACACTTAGTAATCAAACCTTACATTGAAAGAATAACAGTAGTGTTCATAACCTTTACCCAGCGACACTACATTCACTTCTGAGTAATACAGCACTAGTACAGCATGGTAAGTTTTAGATAAACTACAGCAAACCAACAAAGTGAACAAACATTTAAATTTAAGAAATAACAAGGAATTATTCTTATAATAACAACTCCACTAGTTGTAGTTCTACGTGGTCTCAGAGACCTCCACTCCCCTCCCTCCCTAGGAACACAAGGCAGGGGAAAGCTCAGCTCACTCACTGATCTCCATCTTCACCTGGTCTGAGGCCTTTTGGTTGCTTTGGCACTCGTTTGCAGTGGGTGGCATGAATCCAAGTTG
Organism: Micropterus salmoides; assembly: GCF_014851395.1. Classification (NCBI taxonomy): domain Eukaryota; kingdom Metazoa; phylum Chordata; class Actinopteri; order Centrarchiformes; family Centrarchidae; genus Micropterus; species Micropterus salmoides. The sequence continues at coordinate 19,458,526 of NW_024044237.1, forward strand.
CTCTTTCAGCCACCTTTACTGCTGTTTCTGTTCTTAGCAGTATCTGAAATGGCCCAGTCCACCTGCGAGCCCACTAATTCTTTCTCCTGAAGTCCTTCACCATGATCCAGTTCCCTGGCTCCAGATCGTGCAGTTTCTTTTCGGCAGCTTTTGGGATGGCGTTTTTGACCTGCATGTTAATTTCAGAAAGCACAGAGGACAAATTAGCACAATATCTCAACATTTCATCCTCACATTGGCTGGTATCAGGGAGTTGTCTTCTAACTGGCCCAATCCCCGTGTTCAATGGTCTGCCAAATAGGACTTCAAAAGGACTGAGACCCCCTCTGCCCCTCATCCGGCTTCTCATGTGCATTAAAACGATCGGCAAGCTGGATGATGAGCACAATGTTGCCTGAGATCAATCCCCATATCCTCCCCTACACTCCTCAGTGCTGTGCTAATGAAAGGTGTGCCATTATCACTGGAGATCTTAGCTGGGATTGATACATGGTCTTTACCGTGTGTCATTAGCATAATAAGGAACCACGGCAGGCACGGCTTCCCATCAGGCCCATACCACACTTTGTCAGAAAATGTGCAGCCTGCTTTCTTGTAAAACTTCCTGTTTTCCCACAATCTCCTAAAATTATGAATAACACCCTAAGAATAACGGCTGTCTGTAAAAATATTTACAGTTTTGTCCTTTGCATATTTACATGCTTCTGTCAGTGCAGCTAGCTCTGCTGCTTGTGCAGAATAGTTTGAAGGGAGCGGTTTGGCCAAAATAGTCTCATGCAAAGTTGTTACTGCAAAAACCTGCTCTATTTTTACAAGTTGCTGGATCACGTGAAGTCCTGACCCCTCTGGAAGCATCACTCACATTTACCTTCCATTGACCCCATACCCAAGAGGCTGGTGAGATTAGATACATGGCAGTATCTTAAAGATGGAATCATGAAATTCCCGTCACACTATGCTTGTATTTTAGATGTAACAAACTGGTCCATTGTGTTTTATTGAACTTGTTGTTTTTTCCTTTTCAGTGGTTCTAGTAGTCGGCTTGTGGTGGAAGCTAGGATCCCTTCACTGATTGCAGTGTTAACAGCACTGGGGCACGATTGGGTGGTGACACGATTTGCAGTGACTATCGATTAAGTAAGTTGGTGCTCCCCTGGAGCATACCCTTAGTTTGCCTCTCCACAGCTGGCCCTGGTAGTGTGTTTTGTTAAAAATAAGTAACTTGTTTGCCAAAATTGTAGTAAACTTTTATTTTCCATTGTAATTGTGCGGTGAAACCCTTACAAATGGTTCAGAACACAGCAGCGCGTCTGGTTTTTGATCAGCCCAAAAGGACTCATGTCACTCCATTACTCAGTGATGTCCACTGGCTCCCCGTGGCCTCCAGAATCAAATTCAAGTCACTAATGCTTGCATACAGAGTGACTACTGGGTCTGCACCCATCTACCTAAACTCCATAATACAAACTTACGTTCCTCCAACAAACGCCGCCTGGCTCTGCCATCCCTTCACACAAAGCAATCCCAGTCCCGGCTATTCTCATCTGTGACACCACGATGGTGGAACGAGCTACCACACGCCATCAGAGCAGGGGCGTCCCTCTCTAACTTCAAGAAGCTCTTGAAAACTCACCTCTAACTCCTAACCTCTAACATGCTCTTCCTGTGCTCTTCTTCTTCTATCCCCTACAATGATCTTGTATTGATTGCACTTTTTGTTTTGATTGCACTTTTTGCTAACTCTTACTTCCTTCCCTAGGTATTTACCCCATTGAAGTGATATGTACTGTGAGCTCTTACTAGTATTTATTGCTGCTCTTACTAGTACATTGTCAGTTGTAGATCTGTAGTTGATGCTCTGTTGATGCTTGTATGTTGTTCCTCAAATGTAAGTCGCTTTGGATAAAAGAGTCTGCCAAATGAGTAAATGTAAATGTAAATGTAATTTGATTATTTGTAGTATTGACCATCCTCTCTTCAGGCACTTCCAGTTACCAATTATCAATAAATGAGTAATTCTTTTGGAACCACGTCTGTCTTACTTAACCTGTGTAGCCTTTGGATAAAGGGTTAGTCAATGTTCCTTTCCTAAATCTCTGACTTAGGAATGTTAATCTTTAATGGCCTTTTTCGTAAATCAGTTCCTAACCCTTATTACCATGGTTACCAAGCATTTAAGAAAGGATCTGCAGGAAAGGAAGTTTCTGTAATACGGCCCCACTCACTCTTTCACCTCCACATGGGGCAGCAGTTCTGGTAAGAGAAGTTTAATTTACCCTTTAGTTTTATCCTGTGTCCATGTTTATAAAAACATAAAGCGTTGTTCAGAGGATATTCCAAGTTTCCTGGCTACATCACGTGCGCACAGACAACACGTGACCTTATTGGCCAGCTCATTGGCAGATATGAACATTTCTGCCGATGGTCATTTTAAGATTTTTGTCTGCACCAATGTTGTGCCGATATCATCGCACATCCCTAACATAGAACAATGTTATCTATACATTGAATATTTTCCTCATACCATGCAGGCCTACCTCATGCCCGTTGAGTCTGGTCTTACCAATTCAATTCAAATTGGCTTTTTTGGCATGAATGTGTAACAAAAGCATCATACAAACTACATAAGAACAATAAACCCCATACGTTTCATTAAACAAGTAATTAAAGCGTGTGTGGTTGTGTTAGAAAAAAATAAAATATATTAAAAATGAGTGTTAAAAAAAATATTTAAAATTTAAATAAAACCGTGTGTGTGTGTGTGTGTTAAAAATATATTAAAAATAAAACAGTAAGTGTGTGTTTAAAATATATATTAAACATTAAAATAAAACAAATAGATAATACTGTAAGTGTATATTAAGCGAAAAAATTTTAAAAAGAAAAAAATTTAAAAAAGAAATCAGTATCAAATAACAAACAATTGCTAAAATATCAAGCAATCAAAATAATATTTGAAAATTTGTACAATTATCAGTCTGAGTTTCTACTGGTTGTTCTCACTTCATGGCATGAGGAGACATATTTTGTAGCAATTATTTGACATTTGGGCATTAGAATTATTGGTTCTAGTACAAACTGGAAAATTTTAAGCCAGATTTCAATTGAATATAGATTTTAATGTATCTTTTTAGTGCATAGAAAGCTCTCCTTGCTTTGTTCCTCAGATCTTTCACAGCCATGTTGAGGTTCCCTGTGTATGTAATGTTGAAGCCAAAGTATGTGTAGTTTTTGTATGTTGTATTTTAGTGGTGTCTAAATAGAAATTGTGTGTAACCTGATTTCTGAATTGTTTCTGAAAGATCATTATCTTAGTCTTTTCTGTGTTTACTGTCAGGGCCCAGGTCTGACAGAATCTCTGCAGGAGATTAAGGTGCTGCTGCAAACCTTCTTTAGAAGGTGAGAACAACACTAAGTCATTTGCATACGGAAGACCTCTGATCTCTGTGTCGTTCAAGGTGAGTCCAGGTGCTGTGGAACGCTCTAATTGGTTCGCTTATTCATTGATATATAGATAGATAGAGAATTGGACTGAGATTGCATCCCTGTCTCACTCCCCGGCCCTGGGAGAAGAACGCTGTTTGTTTCCAATGTTTATGGCACATTCACTTTTTGTATACATGTTCTTAATCAAATCATGTTTTTTCTCCAATGCCACTTTCAAGTAGTCTATAGAAAAGGCCCTCATGCCAGATGGAATCAAAGGCTTTTGGAAGTCAACAAAACAGGCATATACCTTTATTTTCTTAATGTTTAATTCTTGATCAATTAAAGTCTGCAGGGTGAATATATGGTCTGTTGTGCGGCAATTTGGCAAAAAAAACTATTTGGCATTTATGCAGAATATTGTGGTCATCAAGAAAGTTGACAAGTTGTTTATTAATGATGATGCAGAATATTTTTCCCAGGTTACTGGATACACATATTCCTCTGTAGTTATTTGGGTCATATTTATCTCCGGATTTATGAATTGGGGTTATTAAACCTTTGTTCCAGATGTCTGGAAAAGTTCCAGTTGCTAAAATGGTATTGAATAGTTTTAGCCAATCTGATTTTATGGTCTGATTATTTGATCATTTCGTTGAATTCCATCAATATCACAAGCCTTCTTTCCTTTCAGGGACTGGATGACTTCTGTTAATTCTTGTTTTTGATACCGGGTAATTTAGAGGGTTTTGGTTGCTTTTTTTTTATCACCGCCTCCAGAGATTTCCATTTTGTGAATATCCTGTACTGATCATCATTTTTTGAAATATTACTGTATAATTTACTAAAGTGATTAATCCAAGTATTTCCATCTTGGATCGCCAATTCAGTTTGTTTAGGTTGTTCCATTTCTCCCAGAACTGATTAGACTCTAAGGATTCCTCAATTTCACAGAGCTGGTTCTTGCTGTGTTGTTCGTTCTTAGTTTTTAGGGTGTACTTGTATTGTTTCAGAGTGGCCTCATATTGACAGCGTATGTTGTGGTTATCTGGGTCCCTGTGCTTTTCATTTGATAATTTCCTTATTTACAACTTATTTGAAGTTTTCCTTAGGTTTTTGCATTCAGTGTCAAAACATTTGTTACTGTTCATTTGTTGAGGTTTTGGTTTGGAGGCTTTCAAATTAGACAAAGCCAAATTATGAAATATTGAATTGATTTTGTCCACAGCAGGATTTGGACTAGAATTATTCTGGGGAAATGTTTCAGTTAGAAATAAGAGTTAAATCATTAATGTTTTGATTTTCCAGTGCCTTTTGGTACGCCCCCATGCTGTCTGGGCTTCATCTGTATGAGTATGTGCTGTTAAACAGTTCACGGGCACTAGGGGCCCCAGACTTAGACTGAGCCCTTTTCAGATAATCCTTTTCAGATTTTGCTGTGGTCTGAGCTGGGTGTGAGGGGGCTGTGAAAGCTCTGAGACATTACATCTCGATCTTTAATGAAATAATCTACCGTACTACTGCCTAGAGCTGAGCTGTAAGTGTAGCGACCCAGAGAGTCCCCTCATAGCCTGCTGTTGACTATGTACAGAGGTACATAGTCAAATACGGTATATATAAGTACGGCAGAGCTGTAAAAGCTGCATACCGCTTGTATTAGTAAGCTTGTCAAAGCTCTTTCTAGCAGGACATTCAGGGATGGGGAAGCAGGTGCTTCTAGGTAAGTGTTTGTCTCCCTGGGTGTTCATAGTGTCGCCCTTTCCCCTGTTCGAGCGTTCAAATCTCCACAGAGTAATACATTTCCCATGGTTTTATAATGGTTAACTTCCTCCTCAAGAATAGAGAAAATATATGGGTTGTAGTAGGGGGATTCTGATGGAGGTATATAGATGGCACACATGTAGACATGTTGCTTAACACAAATCTGTTTGTTAATTTTCAACCATATATAAGATTCTTCTTTTTTTAATAACTGTGATGGACTGGCTCAGTTCTGATTTACACCATATAATCATGCCTGCTGAATCTCTGCCTTGGGTTATTGTGGGATATTTTGTTGATTGTATAATAATCTCAGTGCAGCCGTCAGGACGACCAGTGGAAACATCTTCTCTGCACCATGTCTCCTGTAAAACTATGATGTAAGTCTTTTAACTCTGAGTCTGAATTTCTGCTCATCAAACCAAAAGCTGATGATCTCAGACCTTGAATGTTCCAACATGTTGTTGTAAACAATTTCATCTCAAAGTGTAATCCGTTCAAAAATTAGACAAACACCTTTAAAAAAATAATACTAATAATAAACTGGATATTAAAAAATACTAGTAACAAACGAAAAGAAAAGTGTAAAAAGAGGAAAATAGTATTGTAGATAAATGAATAAAATATTAAACTTTGCGTGACATTTTAGAGTGTTTCATGTGTGAAATACTGTTAAGGATTGTCCTTAAATTACTATTCGTTTAAAATGATATCCAACATGCTAAACTATGAATTATGTCTTTAAGAGGTCTCTGCTCTTCCATCATGTAGCTATATGAGGCGAGAGCAGAGCAGGTTTAGCATGTGTAATATGTCTTTGAATTCACCAGAGGGGGGGCAGGGCTGTGGCTCGCCTCACCGCTGCAGCATAGTTCAGTCCAATAGGCTGTCCTCTCTGATGCATGGTGGAGGTCTGGATGGTCTTGAAGGTCTAAGAGGTCCTGGAGGTCTGCGTTGTGTGGTTACCCCTTGGAGTGGTAGTGAGGCTCCTTCCAAGAGCAACATCCTTCAGGGTCCTAGCAAGGGTGGGGACTGCATTTCTGTGTAGGTGTGTTATCATACAGGCAGTCCAAGTGGAGGGTCGGATGGTGGGCCAAGAACACGTTGGGTTTGAGGGCATAGTTCCTGGAGAGGCTTTAATTCACTCTGTGAATGGTGTCGGGGTGGAAGTCTCTCCTGTGCAGCAGCGTAGATGACTATCTTGCTGGTAGGGAAATTGGTGGAAGCTTGTTCAGTGACTCTCCCCAGGGATTCTGCTAGTCTGTCCTGTTGGGACCTTAAGTCGTCGGTGCCTGTATGAATAATGATGTGGCTAGGTAAGCCTAGCTCAGGCACTGTTAACAGCTCCAGGGCTCTCCTGGTATTGGGGCACCAGATCTTCTCTGTCTTTGGAATAAGGTCTTTTCATCCAGGAACTTTCTGTTAGAGTCCATGAGGAGGATAATGTCAGCCCTTCTGCCTGTGTGTGTTTGTTCAGACTCAGCTGTCGGGTCTGGATGTGGAGCTGTGGTGGTGGTTTCAGGTCTGGAGCTCCTGGCTGGAGGCTGGCTAGAGGCTGGGCCTTGGACGGGTACAAGGTTGTGACTGGCATCTTGGCTTGGGATGTGTATTGAGGCAGCTTAATGGTACAGGGGGAGGATTAGAGTCTGCACCAGGCTGGGTGAGAGGGGGAGGGGTCTTCGAGGATGGATGTGGTCTGGATCTGAGAGGCGAGCACAGGGGGTTGTGTGGAGTTCAGTCTGGCTTGTAGACTTAGCCTGTCCCTGTCCGGTAGCTCTTCTCTCAGTATAGCCAACTCAGTTCTGCAGTTGTCTCTGTCCTTCCTAAGTTCCTTCACCTCCTCACTGAGATGATCCAGCTGTCTTCTCTGAGCTAGTTCTTGTTGAAACTCTCTCAGCTGTGAGTTGACATTGTCCTGTTCTTTCTTGGCCTGGAAGTCACTGACAGTAGGAGAAGTAGGCTGCTGTTGGTCCAGCTGCTCTCTGATCTGTACCAGGTCTATATCCATCTGGGAGAAGTATTCTCTCGTCCAGGTCCTCAAAGTGCTGTACCAGGGGATGATCCGTGTCAGCGTCTGTCAGGAGTAGGGACAGAACAGGACCTCCTCAGTCTCATAGCAGGAAAGTCTAGCTCAGACTGTCTCAGGTTACCTTGTATCATGGCAGTTCCATTTTTGAATAGGTTTATTCTGCTGGTGTCAGAAATTTTCTTCCAGTACACATATTTTCCATCCATTACAAATGCCTGCTCTCTTTATTGCTGGGTAATGAGAGCTGAACACATTCAGCCAGGCATATGGTTCATCAGTCCAGAAGATTAAATTGCAGGACCTTCCATCTTTGTAGTGGTCCAGGAAAAGGATTTCTGGTATTTCTCGAAGTATTGTTTGTTTATATTTTTCTCTTGCAGTTTTGCTTTTGATAGGTGGGGTGTAGTCAATGGTTTCAGAGTGTGTAAACATCATGAAACAGTTGTTGATCTTCAAGCTTCTGTGTTTAAAACAGCACTACTGCTGTTATTGATGCCATTGCTAGGTAACCACAGTCCAGTGTTAGCTTGTTAGCTATTAGCTTGAGTGTTGCAGTAGTAATAAATGCAAAAACCAGTAGTTTGCTGTTACTTGCTTGAGTCCCTCTATCCTCTTCTTCGTTTGTTTTTGTTCTCTCCTTGTTTGTTTCTCTTCAGTTTGATGCTCTGTTTTCTGAGCTCCTTCTTCAAACTGTATCTCTTTTCCTTTTTTCTCTTTCTTCATCCTTCTTACTATTTTTTTTTTCTCCTGGTGTATTGTGGTCACTACTTTTTCATTTTCCTCCATTAAAAAGTCGGTGTTTATCCAATTTTTGGACCGAAAACAAGTGTTTTGTTTAGCAGCAAGCCTTAAACATGACTTATCACCAACAACGGAATTCTCTCTCAACCAAATAACAATCACCAAATAATAAAGTATTGATAGTGGTATTGTTAAAGGATCCTTAAGCAGTTTCAAGAAGGCGTGTCAGGAGGACGATGTCTGGCTGCTCTGCTACCTCAACCCCTCCATCTACACCGACACACACAGAGATCCATATCTGAAGCGTTTAGCTGCTCAACGTGATCGTAGCTGTCACTAGCTAATCAGGACTCACCTCTGTAGAACCTTTAGTCTGGTTCTGATCCCAGTTGTGTTCAGTAAGCAGGTCTCTCTGATGTGTCACATGATGATGGGAAGCCTTGTGATGTTCAGGAAGGACTCTGTGCTCAACATCAGTGAGACCCTCTGAGGACACCTGTCCTCACGTCTTCCACCTGTTCTTGTGTCATCATCTTCATGTGTCCACCTGTCCTCGCGTCTTCTTCTTTATATGTCCACAGTTTAGTCTCTAGACTGCGAGACCTTCGAGCAGTACAGCACCTGGCAGCTGTTCCTGGCTCACAGCATCCCTCTGGACACCAGCATCCCCATGACAGGAACACACCTGGACACTTGACTTAGAGACTCCTGGGTCCCCATTAACGTCTCTCTGTGTGTCCCAGTTACAGTGAGGACATGGACGTGGTGAAAATGGTCCTGAGTTGTCCCTGTCACCCCGAGGACCAGTTCACCACCAGCATCCTGAGACACTGGGCATCCAATCACGACAACATGCTGGAGAACACATCAAGGCCCAGCTGATCAAGAACAACAATCAGCCCCGCAAGAGAGAGCAATAGACAGGTGAGGACAGACAGCGATGGATAAGTGAGGACAGAGGTGAGGACAGTCTCTGGGTACCTGTTGAACAGTGGTTGTGTCTCTGTCTTCAGTTCCAGCAGTAAACTGGCTCAGCTCATCCTGGAACAGATCCTGGAGCTCAGGGACAACCTGACGCTGAGCCTGAGCAACACCAAGAACAGGTGTCGGTACACACACAGGCTTATTGATAACTGATTGATTGCGTCTGTCTCTGCCAGTCTTCACTCAGACCCCAATCCTTCAGGCTCTGCAGCACGTTCAGGCCTAAACACCTCTTTTCTCTCAGCTGGACAGGTAGGCTGGAATAAAATACAGCTGCTTGTTATTTTCTATAAATTGAACTAAATATGTTCTGTTGGCTTCCTGCTCAGGTTCCAGTCTGAAGGGGAGATGTTTGTTAACCTGCTTCACTTGTCCAGACGTTTAGGAACAGCGTTTGTTGGTGTGGAGAAGCTGAAGCATTGACCTGACACACGACACCGTACTTTTACTGCCAGAATATTGTCCTCCTCTGAGATTCACCGTCACTTGCTGTCACTTCATATCAAACACTGAGACATCCAGATTAAAGGAGCTGCTCTGATAGAAGCACCTGTCAGATAGATGTCCTGCAGGGTTTCCGCTGGGTCTTAAAGTCTAAAAATAAAAAATTGAAGGCCTTAAAAAGTCTTACATTTGCTGAAGTATGAGTTTTAGGTAGGAGGTAGCGTTAAACATCCATTTAACGCTACCTCTAATGCTCATTGAAATGGCCCCGCAGCGCTCAAGAATGTCTTTTCCCCTTGTGGTGGTGTATTTCTTTTTGTCGATAGTCCACATCGGTCCAAATATAATTCGCTGTATTACGACTACAAAGACTAACAGGCAGCTTTTGTGTTATTGCCGCAAGTCTCTCGGATTGTACCACAGATATAAAACTGATTCGGACCTATTCTTCAGCAATGGGGAAGTGCAACCTTATTGGTTCTTCGATGAAAAAACGGATCTTAGGGCTTAAAACCATAGTGTTGCTGCTTAATGAATGAACGCCGCTATTGAAATTTCACACGAACATTAATGATTTTCAGTAAACTACGGTAACACTCAACGCATGGCTGTCTTCCTCTCCTCGTTCTTTTAAGGACTAGCGAATGTGAGAGAGCTGCAGAAAGTTAAAGTTAGCGGAGGATAACATCAGCATCAAGTTGTTATGTTAAAACTCTGTCCTTTACATCTCAATAGTTAAATTAAAAAAGGACAGCGTTGACCACGGAGGAGCTGAGGTTAGTAACGTTAAAGTAAATTAGGGATGCAAACTAACGATAGTCCTTTTAAGCTAATGAGGAGATTATTCTTCTGGATTTTGATGTACAAATGAAACGCTTGTAGTAATACAGACGGGTGGTTCTCATGTTGCCTATGATGTTAATTTCTACAAATGTATAAAACAGTAGGCTAAATTAAGACACAAAAGGCAAACATGAACTGTCCTATCTGTAATGATTCTGAGGTCATGTGTGAGGCTCAAAACTGCTTGGTGCTGCACAATGAATGTAAAATCACTGTGGAGAGCATCAAAACTAACCAAATGAATTTTCCCAGATCTAAGGGTTTTAATTCAACCCCAGTAGTCTTATTTAGTAAGTTCAGGTTTTGGTGTGTAGTTTATTGTCTGCTCCCCTGAATTTATCCACTAGCAGTAGGTTAAGTTTTCTAAAGTCGCCAAAAAGACACAGAACTCACCAATTTTGTAGACATCACTCAATCCTAATTTGAATACAGTGATTTACTCCAAGAAATTTTGTGACTGCATTTCCTTTATGAGTTTCTTTTTTTATATATATATATGATCATAATGGTCTTAAAAAAGGTCTTAAATTTGACCAGGTGAAACCTGCAGAAACCTTGATATTGTTCCATTACCTCGTCTACCTGACTTAACAATTTGCATAATGGGGAACTTATTTTAAGCTATCTTTATTGGTTTATGATTCCATAAAACGCCACATTTAAAGCTCCCTTTTATATTATTTAAGTAAAAGTGCTGCTGATGGTATAAAATTATGCATCGTCGCTTTTTACAGTAAAGAAAGTAGTAAAAGGAAATTTTTATTTAGCTCAAGAGATTCAAGTTATTATCACGTAACACAAACAAATCTCATGAAGAATCTGGAAATGGAGACTGTTCAACATTATTGCAAAAAAGAATGAAAACAAATTGATTATTAACATTGTTGCTGGTTAATTATTTGACCAAGCAGTCAATTACTTTGTCTATTCAGCTTTATGGAAGCTGTGCCTTATTTTGTGTCTGTTAAATGTAGAAATGACAGATGTTTAAGCTTTTGATACTAATAAAGGGAACTTGAATTCACATCATCCAAAGAACTTTTTAAAACCAACACTCCTTATTTGGTGATTTTCATGTTTCTTTACTTGAACACAATTTTGTAATAATGGAGTTGTATTTGTATTTTTGAGGACTACCATCTGAAAATGGGCATTTTGTAAATTTTAAGTAAGTTTCCATCAGTATTTGAGTCTAGCACAATTAATTTTTTTTGAGTAGATTTCTCTCAGATTATAAATTGTGCATAATTACATTTGAGTAAAGAATTGGTGGAATTTAATTTTAATCATCAGTGAATCTATGTAATTTAGTATGTGGAAATTAAATGTTTTAAAAAATATATTTTAAGTCAAGGTTTCCTGAAATATTACCACTAGTATAAACATTTGAGGTAATCAGTTTCCACAAATATTACTTATTCGGGTTTACAGTATAGTCACTGGAGGCAGGAGCCAAAAACAAAAACCATGGCCCTAACACAAACCATACCCAGTTAAGGTCAGACTAAATTGATTATTTCAAGACATTCCTTCTTTGGCAAGATGAGGTATTACAAAAGGTTTTGTACGAATCTGCCAATGTACAACGGCAAAACGTTTGCATGATGTCTAAAAATCTGATATAGGCCTACTGATATACAGTAATACGAATTTACTCTCCCTACAGGCCTAAAAGTAGATATCCTCAGGTAGAATGGCCAATTTATAAAACAATTGTCTTTGCCAACACAATCACTTATCACTTTATCACTACTTAAGTGTGATGTACGACACAAGTGTGGTGCATTTTATGCTAATTTTTTAGTGAAAACAACTATTTTTTATCATTTATCTTCATATTGGTTATTAAATCCTTACAGCATCTGCTAAAACCTACTGTGTATATAAACAAATATGTGTATAAGGATAACAATATAAGAATGCTAACTGAAATATCCTACATAAAACAAAAATTGGTCGGCAGTGTTTTCAAACTTCTCCGTTTTAGGTCTTCTTTTTTTGGCGTTTTAGTCTGGACGGGAGGTGCAAATGAAGCAAAAGGTCTCAGTTTTAAAACAAATGCAGTAGTGTGGATGGGGCCTCATTGTGTTTTCAAGCAAAAGTCAACAGGCATTCTGCTGAGACAGTCGGGTCATTTCAAGTAGGTGGTGCACCAGATAATTAACATCTCTCTTTCTGTCAGACATCACCAAGAATCTTTCCTTCAACAGAGAATTTCAAACAGCTGGCGGCTGTTCTGGAAATTGTCATTTCTCCCAAACTATCCACAGAAATCTGCTAATTTTGAGTTTGGGTGGCCAAAAGTAGGCTTTTCCAATTGAGAATATTTGCTCATTTTAGTCCTTAAACTTATTTTAAAAGTAGATGGCATGATTCAGAAGCTCCAAAAGGTGGCATGTCATGACCGGTAATGGCTGACTTCCATTTAGCTGCTTTGGTTTCAGGGTCCTATTGGACCTTCTAGTTCACTGTCATAATTATGGGACACTTGAATATAATGAGGCCATCATTACTGTTATTCGCAACACGTTTGTCCTACAATGACCAGTCAAATTGCCTGCTTTGACAAAGGTCTGTTCATTTTCACTGGGTGTTTTCCAGCACTGAATCTAATAAAAAAAAAAAGGCCTGTGAAATAAAGTGTTTTGCCAGGATAGACAATGAAGGAACACAGATTTATTTATGGTCTACAGGGTGTATTTTATTTCATTTAAATGGAAAAGAAAGGACAATTAGTGCAACGCTAAAAGGGTCGAGCCAAGTGCTTTTAAGAGGCATACTGGGCAGAGGATTACCAGGTGTCATCTTGTCTGTTTTAACTGTTGATACTGTATAGGAAAATACTGGAATGATCTATTATTTCAGCATCTTGACCTCCATCTCAGCCAAAGGTAGTGTTGTTCCAGGCCACATTGGCTGCATCCATGTCTACAAAGTTAATATAAATCCTGAAATAGACACAAAGAGAAATAGGTTAATGACACTGCACATGAACAGCATGAGAGATACAAGGGAATCGAGTTTGTGTTTGTCACCACGTTACCTTAACTTATCAAATTATGTGAGGTAAATACTGGTTGCTGTGTGTGTGTTTGCTACCTGTCAGGAGAGATGCCCAGGTGTTTGTTGAGCAGTCCACACAGGAGTTTAGAGTATTTGCTTTGAGCACCACTGATCTTGCCAATACTGGTTAAGGAGCAGAGAGCGCAGGGGTCCCCCTTCCCTCCAAACATCATCATCTGGTCAGGGTTGATGTGCACAGCAATGTACTGGTATTTGCAAGACAGTCACAAAACATGATGTCAGCCCACACCGGGTGGAACAATCACATCTAGTAGTTTTTGAAGATCTTAGCCTAAATGAGCCTACACATGACATTGTAGTTTCAGCATCATAAAGGCCGGCACATATTAAATATGTGGACTACAGTGATGGCTGTAGTGAGGATTTTTGAAATAGTGATGTCATGAATCCAACTCCTCTCCAACTCCACCACGAAGAAATACAAGTCATCAAAAAATACCTTTGTCTAATTATTTGAAGATTATTTTCTTGTTCTATTAATTAATTTGATTATTTAATTTAAATTACATGCATAATGGTCTAAATGCTGTTTAATATTTTGGTGGAATAATATATTAAAAGATATTTAGTCTAACAAATTGATTATTAAAACCCCCCAAATTTTCAGAAACAATACGCTCAGTGGTAGAAGCTACACCTTACTACAATTAAACCCATATTTTGAATGAGCTGTGCAGTCTAGTTCCTTTTATGTTGAATATTCATGTATATGGTAGTTAAAGCTATGTCTATTCATGTTAAAAGTGACAAACAGATCTCAAATACAAATTTGGCTGAGAAATAATATTCAGTATCAGTTTATATGACTTGATAGAAGATTTGCTTTTACCTTTTTGGGTTTAGTGAACTCACGCCGCTGATTAATCATTTACCCATGCTTACTCTAAATATAACTGTCCAGACTATGTTTGCATACATCTAACCTTATTCATTCAGTGGAGAGACATATAATCTCTACTTTTAGCTGCAATTCAATGGAAATCAGGCTGAAGGCGGAACTAGGTAATAAGCATAGATGCTGTAGGAAGCACGACCCTGGCCTACCTGTGCAGGTTTGCCCATAGCTTTGGCCAGCTCCTCAGTGGCCTCGGACAGAAGAGCCGCAGGCACATCGTTTTTCACCACGTTGGTGTTCACCACAAACATCGGCATGATTGCGCCTCTTTAGTGCTTATCTTACCTCTTACCTCTTCCCTTCACAAACTGACACTGCCCACAGGCGGAAGAACAGTCGAGACTTCTCTTCCTCTCTTGTGAGAGTGTGCAATCATTTGACAAAAAGACCACAGCGCCTCCATCCATCCTGGAGGATGCTTTACACACGCTAAACAAAACGCCAATCAAGTACAAGTTATGTATTTTTACGTTATTATTTCCCTGTTTCCTTAAAATAATGATCACCACCCACTGTTGAGATCACATTAACTACAAAGTGATGAAAAATCCCGAGTTTAGTATTTTGTTTTTTTCCCAGGGTGCAGCTTTTCCTGAGTGTAGCGTAATTACGGTACTGGGCATGCGCAGTGTTCTCAAGCAAGCATCACTAAGCAGTGCTGAAGGAGGCGAGAAGGAAAACAGTGGCAGGGAGAGAGAGGGCAGAAGTTGGATGGCGCTTTCCTTTGTCGTCGTGTCTCTGTTCTTATGAACAACGAGCCAGCTGATCCGCGATCCGCGAAATCACACCGTCTGTCGCCGATTCACGTCTGAGTTATTGCTCCGGGTTTCATCCAACAAACGGTGCGTATACAAAGCTAAATTAGCCAGGCTGCTAGCACGATCACTTTCCACCGCTGCTGCGGAGGGGCTGCTGCTCCTTTTTTACTTTAACTGTGTGTCGATCAGTAGTACAAGTTATTACAACAAGCTAACCTGACGCAGTGTATGGTGTTTACTGACAATACTGCCGTTGTACTTTCTGAACACACGGGCTGTATAGTCTTTAATTATATAGTAATAGATGGAATAATCATAATATTGGTGTGTGGGCTCACATTAATGTAGATATTATAAGTATTGTGTAGCTGCTAGATAGCAGCGACAAATAAAGTTATTATTTGTGACTGAAATTTGCGATTTGTATACGATTTGTTATATAGGCTAAAGTATGAACGACTGAAACAGTGTGAAACTTTTGCGACCTCAGTGGGAAAACTGTGTCATCTAACTAATTGATGATCATGACCCTCAGCTCCGCTCCCGTCCGAACCTGCGGCCACGATGATGGAGGAATCGGTGTCCACCTTTGAGACGCATCTGACGGCTGTCATGGACAGTCTGATCCGAGCCTCGGTCTGCGAGATCACCAAACTCTTTCAGGAGACGGTGAACGACTACCTGGTGGAGCTGTCCCTCAACAGGAGGGAGAACGAGGCCCTCAAACTGAGGCTGAGGCTCACCGAGAGCAAGCTGAGAACCGAGCGCATGTACGGGCTAGGCTGGGCTGCCAACCGCCGCAACGCCGGACTGGCGGCGGATGAAGGAGCAGGAGGAGGGCGGCTGAAACGAAAAGTTGAGGTGACCCGTAAGTATTTCGGATGGCTTGAGGATGGCATTTTCTCCTCAAAACAAGCAGGCTTACGTCATGGATCGCGTTTAAAGCGGTCTTTACGTTGCTAAAAACAGCTCCCATATTTCAGCATTATTGTGTTTTTTTTACTGTGAGAAACAGGGCTCTTGCATGCGGCCAGGGCTTATGTGAAGACGCACTTGTTTTGTTGGAAACCATCTGGCAAGAGCTGATCTCTCCCTCCCTCCTTCCTCTCTCCCTTCCTCCTCCGCCTCCTCTTCATGTTCTCTCCCTCTGTCCTTCACCTCCCCCTCTCCTCTCTCTCTCTCTGTCTCTCTCCCTGCTGCATTCTGTCCCTCCCACTCCTCTGTGCTTTTGCACACTCTCTGTCTCCCTCCCTCCCTCCCTTCCTGCTGTGCTCCTTTCCCTCCCCCCCACCTCCTTCACTTCTCTCTGTATCTCTCCAACTCTACCTCCTCCCCTTCCCGCTCCTCTTTCCTTCACGCCCTCTCCTCTCTCCCCTCCCCCACCTCCTCCGCCTCCTCTCCCGCTCCTCTCCACCACCACCATAATTACACACTTCCTCTCCACTTCCACTTCTCCTCTGTCTGTCTCTGTCATTCCTCTTTTTACCCTATCACTCCTTCAACATGTCCTCCCTCTCCTCATCTCTCCTGTGGCCCCTGCCAACTCCACTTCTCCCTCTCCTCTCTGCCTCTCTTGGTTTACTCCTTCCTTTCACATGTTTTTCTCTCCTTCCCGCTCTCTCGTCTGTCCTTCTACGCCCCCCTGTCCTCACTCGTTCATCATGCTCACTCCTCCTCCCCCTTCTCCCTTTCCTCACTCTCTTCCACCCTCAACCTCCCCATACTCTTGTTCCTGTCTGCCCTCCAATCCCCTCCTCCACCTCATCTCCCACTTCTCCTCCCTCTTCTCTCCTTCATCTCTCTCTGTTGGCCTCCTCTCCCCCTCATATTTCATTCTCCCGTCTCCCCGTGCCCTCCCTCTCCTACACCCCTGCTCACTTTCTCCTCCCTCCCACCTCCCTCCTTCCCTTCCTTGTCTTTCTCTCTTCTCCACAGGAGGCAAGTCAAAGAAGGGCCCGGCGGCAGCCTATGGCAAAGGCTGGCCTGGAGGTGTGTGGGAGGAAGGAGGAGGTGGTGGCGGTGGGGGAGGAAGTGGAGGAGCTGTGGGGATGGTAGCAGGAGCAGGAGGACGAGGGGGAAAGGAGGCCAGGGAGATGTACCTCATCCAGTTCCCCCGAGATGAAGAGGATGAGGGAGGGATGGCGGAGGACGAGGAAGGGGAGGGCAGCCTCAGCGGTGAGGGGGAGGAGACGGCCAACATCAAAGAGGAGGTGAGGGAGATGGGCTTTTCTCAGAGGAGGAGGAGGAGTAGGAGGAGAAAGTGGCACAGCATCTCTGCACTGCTCAGCAGCTTCATTTAGAATAAAAAAACAATGTTGAGAGAAAATCAAAGAAATAATACAGAGAGAGTTTTGCTGGTGTTCTTCAGCCATCAAATCACTGATTTCAGATGTAGTGCATAAAGGGAAGGCTATTGATTTGATATTTAGCTTCCAGAGGAGCCCGTTGAGTAGGGCTCTTCACATCTCAAGTGCAGCAAGCTTTTAGGTACTTTTAGCTACTACTAGTAGTGGTGAAAAACAGTTTGCTATTCCACCACATGACCAAGTTGCAGGGCACAGATCCACTCTTTGCCTCTCTTCTGTATTTTAATATTCAAAGCGTGCAGAATGTGTCATTAGCCTCCCTGTCAAGTCAGTTCAAGGTGTTTTTCAGGGCAAATAAAATAAAAAGCTTTGAAGAAATATTACCAATAATATAGCTTTTTTACATAGTACATTGCGAACATTTTGAAAAAGGTATTTATAAATGTAACAATAAATTGCACATCCTATCTGGTTTGAGGTGTTTGCCCTATAACTCTCCCGCTCGTCATTGCAGTTTGCTCAAACAGAGGGCTATCAACCCACCTCTCTCCGGTTAATCAAGGAGGCTTTGAAGATGAACCCGCCCAACAAGAAACTCCACACTGGCTCCAGATCCCAAAGTGAAGGTAATAAGCCCAGGACACACTGACTGAGGGGGGGGAAGTTAGTGAAATGTTCAGAGACCAATAGTTTGAAAGAAAGTGGTAATGATCGCTTACGCCAGCTCTCTCTATCTCTCTCCTCCTGTCCGCTCAGGAGACCTGTCAGATCGTCCCCCGACCATTCATTCAGGAGAGAGAGAGGAAGAGGACTGGGAGGTGGACTCAACTGAGCCATCGGAGGGGGGCATGACCATGGATGAGCTGAGGGGTCTGGAGTCCGCACTAAGGGCTGAGAGAGGCCGCGAGCAGGCTGCCATGACGGCTTCCCAGCCTGTCAGCCCTGTCTCAGAGGTAGTGCGAGGCAGTGAGGTCAGCATGGTCCCCAAGTACATAGGTCTTGATGGATTGGAGCAGGATGGAGAGCTGGAGCCTCAGCCACCCACCCTGCAGAGAGAGGAGCAGATCGGGCAAGGCAGATTGAAGGATGCCGTGAGGGCTGGAGTGGTTGGGGGAGTGGAGCTGAGGTTAGGCTGGTCGAAGAAGTTGAGAGAGGGCGACTCGGCTGCAGAGGATGTGGTGGAGCTGGGAGAGTCCGAGCACCTGCCCCACCTGTCTGCTCCAGGAAGTGTTGGGGAGAGCGGAGGGGAAGAGGAGGGTGGCGGGGACCTGCTCCACTTTTGCCCACAGTGTGGAGGAGGCTTCACCTCAGAGGCTGAGCTGGAGGAGCACCCCTGTCCACTAGGAGGCTCTCAATTACAGAACAGTGCAGCAGAGGGCAGTCTTTTCCCTTGTGCCCACTGTGGCAACACGTTCAGCCACGCCTGGGCACTTAAGAACCATGAGTGTGCCTGTGCCGCCGAGCGGCCGCACTGCTGTGAAATCTGTGGGAAGCGCTTCACGCACTCGCGCTCACTGGAACGACATCATCTGGTGCACACGGGGGAGAGGCCTCACCGGTGCCCTCAGTGTGGGCGAACCTTCAGTCGGCTAGGCAATTTGGAACGGCACCAGCGGATTCACACAGGTGAACGTCCGTACGGGTGTGAAGCATGCGGAAAACGGTTCAGTCGCGTGGAGTACTTAAAGAGACACCAACTCATACACAACAGTGAAAAGGCGACACTCCAGTGCTCCAACTGTGGAAGTGGCTTTAGTGATGTGGAGCAACTGAAAAACCACCAGTGTTTTTAGAGCCTCTCCTTCAAATCTGTGATAGAACTGGAAAGCAAAAAACAGGTGTTTAATTGAATGTGGTAGAATTTAGGTGACGAATGTGACTGGTACATGCTAATTTTATTCTCAGTGATTTGGTGTTGCTTTTCTTACTCAGTAGTAAATAAAGAAGGCAAATCTCCAAAGTTGACAAGAAGGCAGTCGTACATGGTGTTTCTCCGAGGAGAAATTGAATCAATCTCAGAAGTTCAGCCATTTTAACTTAAGGTGTATTCATTTGTATGTACAAAGCCTGTACTTATTTATGATGATCAATAAACTCTACATTTTTGTCTTTTTATCAATAATTAACTCATGTTAAAGTTGGTGCTGTTGTTTTTTTCCTGACAATATAATTGACAAGTTGGTATTTTGTATATATGTGTTTTGGTCATATTAAGAAATAAATATTTCAATTCATCAGAAGACTCTTTGCCTTTGTCAGTATGTTTTATTGGAAAATCATGGGGTTAGTGAACATGTTATAAGATGACATTGATAAGGGGGGAAAATACAAAATTTGTGAGATCAAATTCTGAAAAATTCATTTCCAACCATCATGAAAGAACAACATTTTGATTAAACATTTATTCACTCATTAAACTGTGAGGGAATCTCTGTAATACTTTGAGTCTGACTAGGAGGGATGTGTTATACTTGGCGACTTCTGGCTACGATAGATTAACCGTGTGCAGGGAAGTTAAGTTACTTCCACAAAGACCAAGAGCTTGTCACCCTTTCTTGCTTACACTGCCCTATAAAAAGACTGACAGGCATTCTCAGCCTTGTTCTCAAAATGCTCTCTAGGGTCTCTAAGGACAGCTGCCTCACATCATAGCCTCTCATGCTGGGGTCTGCTTTTGGATCTATCTGGACAATCTCTTCTCCACTGTTGCGGTCATTTCTTCCCACTGCAGCATATGTGGGGAAAAAGGGCTTCACAGATTTCGGAAGGTTGGATTTGTAGGATGGACAGCAGTAGGCAGACCACATGTACTCAGGAACAGACACCCTGTTATTGATCCAGCGGGTTTCAGACTTATAAGGCATGACTCCGGTGATAACATACATTGGCCCGTTGCAGAAAGCCTTGAACCTCTCCATCACCTCCTTCTCCAGTGGGTTCCAGGTGTCTCTGTTGGAGCCTGCGCGCTGAGGGACAATGTTTGTTAGGGTGAAGGTGGCTTCACGGCCTTCTTTTGTTTTCTGGTGCATGCTGGGATTGAGATGGCCCTTGGTGTAGCTGGAGTTCTTGTAGTCCCAAAGCACTGCCTGGCTCTCAATCACACTCCTGTAGACTGGTTTTGGGGCTGGGAAAGGCTGCATATCAGGGCTGGCTGTATCAAACACCAGCTTAATGTCAGAGAGAGAGAGAAGGAGATGCTGCTTTTTAGAAGCTACATAAAAGCATTTTGCTGCTTAGTGTTGAGCGTAGTTTAATCGGCGTGAGTGTTAGTGTGCTTCTATTGTGTAAACAGGCTTGCGACTGATTCACTTCAGTCATCTAGCTGAAGAAGAGGTAGATAAAATAAAATAAAATAAAAATAAAAACAAAATGGATAAAATGCTCTACTTTATTTCCTCTGTGACTCTGTATGAGAGACGCTGCTTCTGCTTATAGGTAGTGGTAAAAACTGCATTTGAGCAAGTAACACATTGACCACAATGATACTCAGTATTGAACAGGAAATATTAATGTTCTCTCTGGACACACTACAACAGCACCTCTATAGAAGAACAAATGTGAATTCATTAGCTTACCTGTGGTTCATACATCCAAGAGGTTTTGGGCCGTTTGCCATCTGCAGGACTGAGTATGTACCCATCTGCAGGACTGAGCCTTAGGGAGAGAGTTTTGGCAGAGATATTTGGAGTGAGCAGTTATACAGTAAGTCATGTTTTAATCACATGTTCCAATTACTTGTACCTTGTATTGGGATCCGTTCAAATCTAGATGATGCAAGAGCTGGGTGAGATGAACAATGCCTGTGAAATTCCAGCAGTACAGCCTAAATGTGAGGTTCATTGGTGGCTCCACAGAGTTCAGATGCAATTAAGCTCCACTCTGAAATATACATCACATACCCTGTGGTGCAGTCACTTTTACATCCAAATTATTTACTCAATCTCTAACAAGGAGTTGACAAGGCAGTCAGGAATCTGGAGTTACTGGAGCCAGGGGCTGAGGTTATGGCAGACAAGGGCTTCCTCATTGAGATGCTATTGGAAGATCTTGAGGCCAAATTGATCATCACACCTTTCAAGCACCAAAACCAGGAAACTGAGAGGACATATTCAGACTCCATATTCTGGTTTAACGGGCAATTGGATGGATAAAAGAGTACCACATTTGGGATTCACCAGTTCCCCTCCCCTTGGCAATAAATCAGATATGGTCCTGCTGTTGCATAATGGCAAATTACGAGGGTCACTCACTCACTTTACCAGAGGTCAAGTGAGTGAGCACACAACCCGGCCTGCCATTCTAGTTTCTGGTGCAACGAAAATCAGCTTCCTTGTGTCAAGTCAGTCAACATCAGATGCGTCCTCCCCTCATGATAAGCAACTGAATGTACATTTATATGTTTGTATCGATAATGCACTCATGTTAAAATCAATGCCTTTGTTTGCAACATGTAATTGACAGCTTGGTTTTATATGTGGTCAGGTCATTTAAAAAAAAGTAATTTAATCCATCCATTTAATTTTTACGTGATTGGAAACTCCTGTTTTAATATGACATTGACAAGTGAGGAAACATTTTACCAAATCATATTCATCAAAAATAATAATTTCAACACAATCGTGAGACAAGACAGCTGTTAATCTAACACTTTAAACTGTGAGGGTGTTATTAAGACTGAGGAGGACTCTGGTTAAGACGAGACGGGGGGATCTTGTGTACCTGCTAACAAAGAGTGCCTGAGTATAACGGAGGAGACGTATGCAGGTAAACTAACAATATCCAAAGCTCCTCTTTTCAATCTTATGAGAAAGTCATGTGGTTGACATCAGCAGAAGGGAAAATATAAATGCTAACTAACTAACATTTCGTATGAATTGCAATGTCAGTGGAGAATGATACTCATAAAATTATATATTATTTTTATTATATTATTACTTAGTAATCAGGTAAAAATGTTTAGGCTATGTCCTTCATGTGTACATCGCCATATTTATATATCCTATGTGCCTTGCTGCAAAACTGTCAAACTGAATGAAATGCTTTCGGAAGCACTGGTAACTTTTGAAGCTCTAGACATCATTTTGACACAAGCTCCAGCACAAGGTATTGAAACAGCGCGTTTCACAGGGGTGAAACAAGCTTTGGCGCTTCGTCATAATTTGCCCATCTCTAACATTTATTTATTATACTTACTTTTTTTTATATCAACCCCAGGAAGCATTGCTACATTACTAATCATGCAAAGTGGGTCCCAGAAGCTCCAGGCTTACTGCGTATCCACTGATTTGTGCTGATTTGAAAGAAAATTATTTTGAGGATTATGCACCACTAAAACACAGCATCAACTGACAGTGGCAGTAATAAGGGATTTAAACTGGGTCTTCCTTGACACCTTGCTGTCTAGAAAAGGGTCCCTGTGGCAAAAACAAAACCCAAAATACCCCTTTTTTAGGTTTGTACTTAATTGTTGCATATTCCAAAATATATTTTTGTTTATGTAAATCACCACACAGCCAGCCTGGAGCCAGCAGAGAAAAACTGAACACTGCAGAGTGGGATGAAAAAATAGGTACCCATTAGCTCATTTTGCCTTGGGGCACCCCAGCAGGTTAATGCAGCCATATAAGGGAGGGTAGTTGTTGCTAAGGTAACTTAGCAACTAACTAAGGTAATAACTAATTTAAAAAAACAACAAACCACAGTTATTTCTACAAAGTAATGGCTGCCCTTTCTTGTCACACAGTATTTTTGTGGTTTATTCATCCAGTTGGCATTGGACTGTTTTCCATTCACAGGACTGTTTGTGTGTATGCAGAGTACAGAAAATTAAATGTTTGTATTTGTATAATGATTTGTTTCATCTCTCAGTTCAATCTTTTTTTCTCTTTATTAGTGAAACCATGGGGGTAGTTGTTGATCATGAAACAAGATGACATTAACAAGAGGAAAAATATTTATTTTACAAAACCCTAATCATCAGAAAAAAATTATTTCAAGCCATCATGAGATAATTATCATGCCCTGGTTAATCAAACTCTTTTTTTCAGTTTAGTAATTAAAGAGAGGCCGCACACTGAGGTGATGTGTCATACGTGGTGATTACTGCAGTGCACACCAATTACAGTTGACATTTCAACAAGGAAGTAAAGCTTTTCACCTACTGACACTGCCCATGAAACAGACTGATGGGCATGGCCAGCCTTTGTGTCAGGATGCCCTCCAGCGTCTCTAAAGACATCCGCCTCACGTCGTAACCCCTCACCGAGGCTTTAGCCTTGACATTAACCGGCACAATCTCCTCTCCACTGTTGCGGTCATTTCTTCCCACTGCAGCATATGTGGGGAAAAAGGGCTTCACAGATTTAGGAAGGTTGGATTTGTAGGATGGACAGCAGTATGCAGACCACATGTACTCAGGAACAGACACCCTGTTATTGATCCAGCGAGGTTCTGAGTTATAAGGCATGACTCCAGTGATCACATACATCGACCCATTGCAGAACGTCTTGAATTCTGTCAACACTTCATTCTCCAGACCGCTCCAGGGGCCGGAGTTTGAGCCTGCTCGCTGAGGGACAATGTTTGTCAGGGTGAAGGTGGCCTCACGGTCTTCTTTTGTCTTTTGGTGCATACTGGGATTGAGATGGCCTTTGGTGTAGCTGGAGTTCATGTAGTCGTGCAGCACCGCCTGGCTCTCAATCACATTCTGGTCCACGGGGGTTTGGAAATGTTTCATCTCTGAGCTGGCACGGGAAAACGCCAACTTCAAGACAATGAGAGAGAATTACATAGCACATTTTAGAATGAATGGATAAGTCGTTCAGTTTGCAAAATGAAAATGGAACTTATGAAAGGTAATTTTTCCTTCTTTGTCACGTCACTAGGAAACAATGACGTGTGTGACAGAATTTTTGTATTTACAATTTGAGAGAGGGTTCTTGTGCTTCTGCTCAAAGTTATAGGCAAAAACTTCATTATGTCAATCACACACTGATGACAATGACACTTCAATTAAACCAAATGTTCTAGTGTTCCCTGTGAATTTTTGTGTATTTGCAAAAGTTATCATAAAGAGAGCTCTTTAGACTCACTTAACTCTACAATAATACATTGACAGAAACACACCAGTGAATTCACTGAACCAAAGAAAGTGAAGTTCTGTTAACAATAACTAATGAAGAGCTTTCCTTCAATCTGCCCTTATCAAAACACAATCTATATGATCACAGTATACACTCAGTTTTTAGTTGATTGGGTACTATTTTACTACTATAGTAAAACTAATACAGTTTGATACAACAGTGCTGTAATAAACCCTCCCGTCATGGAGCTTTTAATGTTCAGTTTTTGTTGAAAGTGTTTTAGAGAGGTGTTGATTCATCTTTATGATTATTTTGGAGAATGTAGTTTGTGGTGCTGTTGAACTGTATTGCAATATACAGAGAGACATTTCTGTTATTTAGCTTTCCTTCATTGATATAAATGGGGTGGACAAAAAAATAGAAATATACTTGTAAGTATAACACAACAGCATTGCAAACTGCAACCTCCAAAATGATTGCGCCTCTCTAAAATGCAGTTAACGCCCAATAAAGTACAGTTAGTCTTTAAAGAAAATGACTGCTCTTGAGGGTTTTTCCCCATAGACTAGTTTTGGGGCTGGGAAGGGCTGCATATAGGGTCTGGCTTTGTCAGACACCAGCTTAATGACAGAGAATAATAAATCTAAGTGTTTTGCTGCTTATTGTTGAGTTAATTCGATGTGAGTGTTAGTGTGCTTCTGTTGTGTGAACAGGCATGACTGATTCAGTCATTTAGTTGAAGAGGAAATAGTTTGAATAAAATGAAATCAAAATGAAACAAAATAGATTAAATGCTACTTTGTTTTCTGTGACAGCATTTTTCTGTACACAGTCTGAGATACGCTGCTTCTACTTGAAGGTAGTGGTAAAAACTGCATTTGAGCAAGTCACGCAATGATTTGCAGGAAGTGTTCTGTCTCTCACATATCATCACAACCACACAACCCAAAAATAAATTCCCATTAGATCTACATGCAAATGCAGAAATTTCATGTGTCTGTGAGAAATTCTATTTTATGAATTGTATAGACACTTAAATCTACAATAAAAAAAAAACGAGATAGAAGGACAAATGTGAATTTGTTAGCTTACCTGTGGTTCATACATCCAAGAGGTTTTGGGCCGTTTGCCATCTGCAGGACTGAGTATGTACGCAGAGTACAATGGTGCACGATGCTGACGGTGATAAAGGCTGGCAAAGTGGTATTGGTTTTTGTAGCGCTGGCAAATTGGCTGGTATCCTGCTGTTTTGATACCCCTTGGTGGAGTTTTATTATAGAAGAAATCAAGGCACTGAGAGAAGTCACCGCTGATCTCTCCAAGGACCAGGCCACCAAACCAGAGGAGAAGAAGCAGAGCCCCCGTGGAGAAATGCAGCATCTTCCTTTGAGACATCCTGTACAATAGAGCAGGAGGCCAGCTGAATATACGTCTACTGAAAAGAGATGCCAACGATCACAGACTTTGCTGACAGACTTCCTCGCAGACACAGCTCCAGTCTTAAATAAACCCTATATTTCCTTGGTCACCATTCAGCGTCTGGAGTATAGGTGTTTGTGAGCTGTCTCAGAGGTTTCCTCTTCTATATACAGTTTCCTCTTATATATACTGACCCACCCACTACCCTTTTTGCTATCAAAATACCCCATTGACCAGCAGTCAGGCTGCATTCTGGGAAACAATTATCTGGTTCTGCAAATCCTTTTGTCATCAGTCAGCTGAGGTAGAGACCAACTTATTTCAAGTGTTTAATACCTGTATCTTAGTTAGATAGCCTTCAGGTCTTCCAGACACATTCTGACTATATTTATGTTAAAAACAACAAATAATGTGTTGTAAATGCTCCACGCAGTTTCTGGTTGCTGGCTGTTGTAGAAGTTGCTGTTGTCTTGCATCTATCCCCTCCAGGAGCAGTTTTTATAGCTGGAAGGGCTACAGACCTCTTGAGGTGTTCCCTGCAGAGTGTCTGTCCCCAGCGTTCTCCCACCTTGTCTAAAAAGACGAAGCATCAAGGGAGTACCTAGGGAGTAGCATGACGCAGACCTCTGTGTGGATTGCGGTGAGATGCAAACACTCATCTTGATTGTCAGTAGTCTTGCATTTACACAGTACTTGTCTGAAATTGTCTCTGGGACTTATTTAAAGCACCCTCGGATGTTTATTGGCAAAAATGTGTTCATTTGTATAATTACACAAACACAGTCCTCCTCTCTTTGTTTCATTTTCCGTCTCGCTTCAGTTTCTGTGTGGTCTTGTATTTCTTTTGTCATCAAAACTTCCCTGATTGTGGGAACCAGAAGTATTTTCCAGAAGATATAAAAGCACCATACAGAAATTCCATTTTTTCTCAACTTTTATTATCAAACGTCTTTTTTATTTCATTATCTTCGTAAAATTGTCAGTTTCAGACCGTCTGCTCCAATCTGTCTATATTTAGCACATGTGAGATTGTAGAAGGGATGTAAATAAAGGGGAATCCAGATGGATGTACACAAATAAAGATCAGGAGGTAGATTTGCGACCATGATGTACATGGGGTGGGTGGAACTATACCCCATGTACTGATGCTACCAATTAGTCTTATTTTATCGATACTAATGTCAATAGGACAGATACAAAACATTTCAATGTATATATCATGTTCTGGGTTCATGAACACACTTTTTGGTTTCACTCTTTGATGATGTTGTGAGCATGTGCACAGTGGTGAACATGTTAGTTCAAAGAATTTACACAATGAACATTTCTGTTATTAACCATTAAAATCTGTCTTTAACATGTTTTTATGTTATAAAGTAATTAACTTAGAATAGTAAAAAAATAAATGCCTATTGTTTTGCAAATTACTAAGTGGCTATGAAGATGTGATTGGAAGCCTATTAACTATGCATTAAACTAATAAAAAGGGTATTACTTTACCCTATTGATATTGGTGATTCTGGCCCTGCATAAAGCATACAAATACAATACAAAAATTATGAGCAGTCCTTGAACATTTGATTCAATTTGTTGGCAGGATTTAATTAGGGATAAAGGTGAGGTGTGGGTGGTGGATTGTTTATTAAAGCCATCTAGTGAGCATTCAGAGACATGACACTTATCAGCAGCTTGACTATCCAAGACACAGAAACACAGTCAGGTTAGTCAAACTGGTCAGAGGTTGAGTAATAACGCTGCATTTACAGTCACTGGCGATGTATCGTAACCTGTGAATGACCAGGACTGACCATAGTTTCGGTTTCCACATAGAGGAAAGCTGCTGAGCCTTATTTAGGGACAGTATGAAAATGATTACAGTGGGGAGTCAGCAAAAACAAACCTTGCAATATTCTCCCCCTTTTCATCCCTTTACTGACTTGTGCTGTGTCAGTTAGTATAACTTCTTCCTTGTTTTCTGTTTCTGACTCAGAGGAGGTAGGGTGTGGACACCTAGCTCACTTACCTGTTGAAATAAGTTTTTAAACTGCAGCTTCACTCTTAAACAAAATTAAAGAGCCCTTCAAGCCCTAATGCTCTATATGAGAGATATGTTCAATTAGTACAGTTTATTAGGTATCAGGTGAGTATGTGGCACCTGCTATTAGCAAATCCATAAGTTTGTCTTAGTCTATAATGTTAATTCTAAGTTTTACTAAACTAGTGAGTTATCAGGCACATTAATAACAAAGTGCTTGACGATAAAAACAAATAAGGCAACATATATACAGTACATACACACACCCAGATGTGTAAATACCTAGTGTATTGTAAATGCCTAGCCCTATAACTTCTAAAAATAATGGTTGAGTGATATATTAAACTAACTGCAAGTCTTTTATACGAGTCATTATATGTGGCGTTAATTATACATGGTTAAATCTTGAGAAATACTACATTTCACAGTTTGTAGTAGCTATTAATGCAGTTTAGACTCAGATAGTGTTAGCCTACTATGCTAACCTAACCAACATTATTTGGTAATTTAGTGTAACATTATTGTTTTAAAGTTACATTGTGTTATTGTAAAACATTATTTAAAATCTTCCATCATCAGGAAACACCATGATACATTTAATTAATTAACCCCATAACTCATATCTTCTTATACAGTAGGCTACATTAACTAGCAAGCTAGTTTGTCAGTCGGTTGGGTCAGCTACACAACAGTTAGCATTAGCTTACACAACATAAAGAACTGGGTTTGGTGAACCGGTATATTACAACTAGGCTAAGTTTTAATGTACAGTATGAACAGCTGGTGCAATTAAAGCCCTGATTTCCACTGCTACATAATGTGGAAGTATAAAGAAACACAATTTCCTTGTAATAATTTCCTTATTATTCATTTTCTTTTCTTTTTAGCACTTTAATGTATCCTCCAATGGATTATTTGACCTTTGACCTTCTGGAAGTACCTCTGAATATATTGATATTTAACAACGTATTAGCATTACAAACATCAACATTGGATTATTGTAAGAAACCTAATGCGTTTTAACAATTAGACTTATTAACTATTGCTGCTTGTCATAAGTGAGAAACCACTGACCCTTGGTGATTCCTTAATATGATAACTGCAGTCTTGATATGTATTATTATTAATAATGACTGTTAATTACTTGGTAATGGCTTGGAGAGACTTTTCACAACCTAGTAAGTTGCCCTCTGTCTTTGCCGTGCCTGAAAACATTTGCTCTGCCTTCTTTTATTCAGTCTCTGCCTTCAGCTTCAGACCACTCCCTCTCTGTGCACGGAAGAGAGGTCTTCTCTTCTTTACGCGTCACAGTGTTGCCTTCATACTTTTCTCTTCAGGACGATGTGCGCAGCCGAGAATGGAGGACGCCAACGCGCTTGAAGAACTCCAGTCGGAGCTCACCTGTCCTGTGTGTCTGGAGCTTTTCCGTGATCCGGTGATCCTCGAGTGCGGACACCACTTCTGCCAGGTGTGCATAATCCAGTGCTGGGAAGCCAAGGCGGACGAGTTGTCGAGTTGTCCAAAGTGTAGGAAGTCGTGCGGCCGTAAACTGCGACCCAACTCGCTTCTGTGCAACGTCGTGGATAGTGTACGGAGAGCCCGTGCCACGGACACGGCCTCCGGGGTAACCGGATGGGACCCGGAAGGTGCGCTGGAGGAACCGGAGGAACGGGAGCTTGGCTCCAGCATGAGCAGCGTAGCCTCGTCCACCGGGCAGTGGCCGCGCCTGAGTATGGATATGTGCGAGGAGCATGAGGAGAAGCTGAAGCTTTACTGTGAGGACGACCAGATTCCCATTTGTCTGGTGTGCGGGATGTCCCGGGACCACAAGACCCATAATGTCATCCCCATTACCGAGGCTTTTGAAAACTACAAGGTACCCTCCCATCGGCTGAGTTCAGACACGTTTCTTTATGATAAACCTCAATCTTTTTTAGGCTCAAAGTATGGCTAAATCTCACCCTAAAACCAATACAGAGCACTTTCTGAGATGGAGAACTTGGTGACTGTCCTGACATCATTATTTGGTCAGTGTCATTAAATAATACCTGGAGCTACAAGATAAACTTTAGTT
Source organism: Micropterus salmoides (assembly GCF_014851395.1). Lineage (NCBI taxonomy): Eukaryota > Metazoa > Chordata > Actinopteri > Centrarchiformes > Centrarchidae > Micropterus > Micropterus salmoides. The sequence goes on from NW_024044237.1 coordinate 19,488,407, forward strand.
TTAGGGAGTGCCATGCTCCACCATGCACATTTTACACTCCTCTCAGTGTTCTTGGAAGGTAACATGTCTCAAGTTTGAAAATCTTCCTAAATGTCAAATGAAACCTATTTTTTATTATATAAACATAACTGCTCTGACATCAGCAAATAGGGCTTTCACGGAGCAGATGTTGTGACATGGCAGTTGTTTTTCAAAGCAACCAGTTTTCCCTAGCAGCCTTTGGGCACTTTGTGTTTTACAGGAATTCAGCGCACCACTGTGAGCTCTTGTGAACTCCCCTACGCTCTAAACCTCGCAGCTGACCTTCATCAGTTTGTTCAGAGACTCACTGTGAGAGGCCTCTCAGTGTGTTTTAACATGTTTTGTTGAATTTTGTTTGAATTTGTGGCTCACAGCGTTCAGTTGTGGGAAGGGCGGGTGTCATATGACTCCCATTTAAGATGTTTTTGTTCAGAGCAAAGCACCAATCAAATTAACTCTCAGTTTTCGAGTAATCTTGTTTAGCGACACCATTTCTTAACCATGTGTTGCACATTATGGGCTATTTCTGCTGCTTATACCAACAGGATAAGCTGTCTGTCGCTCTAGAGAGGGTTCAGCTGCAGACAGACAAGGCCACGCTTTTCCAAAGACAGACCAATGAAAAGATCCTCTTCATGAAGGTATGAAGATGTGTGTGTGTGTGTGTGTGTGTTGTGAAGCAGTGTGAAAGGACTAAGATGTCCTGAACTGTGTGTGAGTGTGTGTTTTGAATAGAACCTGAATCTCTGCTAGCTAAGCAATAATCACCTGCATTTCCCCACCTTTACCTGTCTGACGGATGTGAATAAGGGCTGACTCATCCTCATTATGACTTGTGGGGACATAACAGGTCGTTATTCAGCATCGACGTGATGATTCTCATGTTTTGCAAATGCACATGTGGTTCCTGAAATGAATTAGGTGGCAAACAAACATCTATACACATCATGTCATGGTTGCCTTCCTCACGCTCTCGGAGAGCGTGCACGCGCACACACAGCATGTAAAAGTGCACAGTAATTTGCATGTCACACACCCTCTCAGAAAGAAACCGCTGACTGTAGCATATTTGCTGTGTTGGGGGCTTTTCTACTGCAGCAGATAATTACACATATCACTGCCCTAGGCTACTACAAAACTGTCTTTCTATCCTGTCTTCCTGGCAGTATGTGTCAGTATGTATGTTTCCTGCCTATCTTTCTGTTTGACCTAGTTTATGTGCACATGCACAAACTTTCACTTCTCTGTTTCTCCGTCAGTATGACAGGAAGTGGGTCAACATGACTGAGAGGAAGTTTGTCAATTTGTCTTTTCCTGCAAATTTCTATTCCCGTGTGTGTGTGTGGGTGTGCACATGTGTGTAAGTGCTTATCATTTTACCTGTATAGAGCTCATATCCTTTAAGTATGTAAAAGTACCACAATGTAAAAAAAAAACAACTTCTACATTGATTATATTACTTATGTGGGAATTCCACTAACTTTACTCATCAAAGTCTGTTTACAGGTCTTAAGTGTTATTGCATATGTGAAAAAAGTTTGGGTTCCACAAGGAGCTGTGCAAAATCTGATAAATATCCTCAAATTATGTCACCTGAGTCAGATCTTATACCAAAATGTTGGGTCGAGTTGCATTGTGGGTAATGTAGGCACCGGGTTTTGACAAGGAAGAAGAAGCCGTAGAATAAAAAAATGCTGGTTCTTCAGCATCAATTTTGATTAAAAAAAAAACCTACCCATCATGAGTCCGACAATGTTACCGGATTGCAATTCTAAATCGGTGGGGTACTGATTTAAATTAAATGTGCCTAAGAATTAAGTGCAAAATTATCAAAGGTTATTGCCAGTACGTAGATTATTAAATTATTAAAGCATTCATGTATAAGTTGCATTTTACTGTTATAGTTGTTTGCGGTGAAAATAAGTGTAACTAATTTATAGACTCGTTTTGTAGTTAAACCTGTAAAAATCTATCATTTTATAAGCTCATCATGTGATTGCTATGTTAAATCTTACTGTATTTTCTAAAGTAACAAGTAACAGCTGTCACATAACTATAGTGGAGTAATAAGTACAATCTTGCCTTTTGAAATAAAATGTATAGTAAAAGTATAAAGTGTCATGAAATGTACTTGAGTACATGTAATTAATCACATTCTACCACTGAATTTATTTATTCTAATAATAATTTTTATTTTATTATTATTAATTCTGGTTTGCAACATTTTTGTCAGTTAAACTCAAACAGAGCAGCAAAGCTGCAGTTTTTTTTTCCGTGTGATTCAGTGAAGATTTGGCCTGTAGTGTGGTGGCGTTCTCCTTTAAAACAAAGTATATCAAAGTCATATTTCTTTATCTGTTTCTGTAACTTTCAGTGAGTCAGTATTTGTTTTAGTAACTTTTATTTTGGCCTAGAGTTGAAACATCACAAGATCTTGCTTCTTGTGTTTCAGGAGCGAGCAGGAGATCTGGAGGAGCTGGTCACTGCAGAGTTTAGCCGTCTGAGGGAGTTCCTACGCGAGGAGGAGGAGCGCATAAAGGAGAAACTGCAGAAGCAGAAAGAGGAAAAGCTCAACCAGCTGGAGGAGGCACTCACTCAGACCACAGAGCATATCAGTCAATTGGAAAGTACGGCCGAGAAGCTTTGTGTCAAACTGAGTGCAGTAGAAAACCCAGAGCAACTGAAGGTAAAGAGAAGAGGGAGCATGAATGAGAGGATGATGCTCATGATGCTTGTTTAGCACTTTTCTTTCAATCAATTGAAGAAAAATGAGAAGTTGCATGGAAAAAACACAGCCGGCAAATACTAAAGAATATTGTTTTACTGTGTCAGAGATGGGATCTGCATGTGACAGCAAAGACTGAAGTACTTTGTAATCACAGGCTTGTTTTTATCTGCTCTATTTCAGGGAATTAAAGATTTCATTGGAGGGTGAGTATCATCCTGATCATATCAACATCAGCAGTGATTTCTTATTGAGCTACTCCTTCTTTTCAAGGTTATCTAACTTACTATTTCTACGTGACTGGTGTAACAAGGAAATTATTGTTTTGTATTTAACTGTAAGTCTTGTTGCAACAGGATGTTGGGGCATGAATGTGGGTTAGTGAGTAATGTGTGCCTCACATTGTCGTGACAGGTAGTGGTTACTAGGAGGAAGAAAGTCTTAAAAGTTAATGACAATCATTTTTAAAAATGGCTTGATATTCTTTCAATTTAAAATTTATTTAAAACTTAGAGGAGAAAGGTTTCTTTTTTACATTAAAGCTAAGAATATAGATAACGTAAAGATACAACTTAAAGGCCACATTCAGCAAGCAGCGCAAGACTGAAATCTTCACGTTTAGTAAAACAAAAGTGATTTCCATGGTTACTTTTTCATAGCGATAATATTTTTAAGTGTATAGTTCTTAATATTTATATTAATAATAATTAAACCGATGCTAACAGTTAATCTTTGTATCATTTTGCAATTAGTATAAACATTAATTTTCTTGTGTAACACAGCTGCGAAGAATGAACTTCTTTTGAATTTCAGTGACAATAACACCAATCATCAAACATTGTAAAACATTCCTTGACAGAGGGCTTTTCATTTTTATCCATTTTTGTTCCACGCATCCTATCACACATTAGAGTTCATATGTTCAGATATAGCATGACTGGAGTCCATCTTTGAAGAAAAATGTTTTTATTTGTAGTTTTGCAGTCAAGTACTCCATTACATAGATTTATTTCAGTCTCTGAGTCTCTTTCCCTCTTTGCTTTAAAATATTTTCTCTCTCATAGTTGCTCTCTTTCTTTCTGTCAGGGCTGAGAGCTTGTTTGAGCGACCCCCAGAGGTGAGCGTCATTCTGCAGCCGGGAGAGTTCCTGGGACCTTTGCAGTACAGGACCTGGAGGAAAATGAGCTCTATTTTACAGCCCGGTATATAGAGACACACACACACACACCTTCTGCTCTTCCACACTCTTTGACATTACCATGTCAGTATTTTGCACCAAACTCCCCATGACTAGCACATTGACTTTAACATGTATTTACATAAGATTTAGTAGATTCAATTTATTGAAAGTTAGACAAATCTACTAAAGACATATTTGTGCTTTACATGTTAAGTTCAGTCTAGTATTAACAGTTATGTTTAGAATATTTCTTGCAAATAATTTTCAGATATTTTTTTTTTATTGTCTATTTTCTATTTAAGCTTCTTGTCTATGGAGTTACATTACAGTTTTCTATCTTGACGCAGTATCATTTATATTTTATTTGTATCCATGCAGCTAATGCTCTTATCTAGCTCGTCTTACACTAATTAAGCAGGTAGGCATTCAGTATCTTGTTGAAGATCACTGCCAAAGAGTCTTGGGTCACCCTCTTTAAATAGTTAGTTGTTGCATCAGTCCAAACTCTTTTTTTCTTTGTCTTCTTAGCCGTCACAGCAGTGACCCTTGACCCGGACACAGCCTACCCATGCCTGTGGGTTTCACCGTGTCGTACCAGTGTCCAGGTGGGAAAAATCCAGCCCAGCCTGCCCAACAACCCAGAGCGCTTCACCGCTACAACATCATCTTGGGCTCTGAAGGATTTTCCTCTGGCAGACACTACTGGGAGGTGGAGGTGGGCTCCAAGTCAGCGTGGGGTCTGGGTGTGGCCAGAGCCTCCGTCAACAGGAAGGAGGAGGTCAGCCTCTGCCCAGAAGATGGTTTCTGGACCGTGGTACTGAGGGACAACTGCAACGGCACCAGTGAGTATGAAGCATGCACCGACTCAGAGGAGAGCTTGTTATATCCCTCCAAACCCCCCAGGAGGGTGGGGGTCTATCTGGACTATAGTCGCGGTGAAGTGGCATTTTATGATGCTGGAGACATGAGTCACCTCTTCACTTTCTATGACGCAAAATTCAAAGAGCCCGTTTTCCCGTACTTCAATCCCTGGCCGATTATCAATGGACACAACCGTGAACCGCTCACCATAGTAACACCACACTGGGGATACATGTAATTTTTGTCAGAGGACTGACGCTCTGCATCAGCATGTTCAGAATAAAACTGCAGAAGAAGATTTAGCCCTTGATGAACTTATATGGACATGAGCATTCACACATCTGCTTGTCAGAAAGACTGCAGAAGAAGCTGCATTAATGATAAGACAAATGACACTTTAAAGGACATGGCTGTTGATATTCTAGTTTTTTTCTTATTGTCAACAAATCCCATGAAAAGGCCTGAACCAACAATGAATTGACCTTACTGACAAGTATTGTCTGTGTATCCAAAGCATGATATATCATATACCATTTTTACACCAATATTAGCGCATATTTGCATTTATTATTTTTATTTTTTTTTAAACGCAGGTAAACCTGCTAAAATTCTTTTTTAAATTCTTATTTCCCAGTAGACGAGTTTGCCTTTCTAGGGCTGCTTTAACAGAGACAGATGGAGTTTGTGGCTGAGATCACAAGACTCACAGCAAACGACGGAGGCGACAAGCCTTCTTTGCCTCCATCTTAGCTGTCGTTGATAGTGGGGCCCTGACCAATCAGCATATGTAGGTCCGAGATCAAGCACAGTATTTGGTCAACTATTCCTCTGTGCCACAGACCTCCACTGTATTGGAAAAAACAATAAAACAAATCAATGAGCCTTTTAAATATCTATGCTATATTTTGTGACATTTTTTCTCATTTTCATTTAAGTGGAAATGAAAGATGCTGAGGTCCAGAAAAGTATTGTGAGACAGACTCACCACCTTGTTGACAATAACAAAAATATAGAATAGCCTTATTCTTTAAGATTTTGTATTGGTTCTGATTCATGAGAAATGGGTAAGGCATATTGCTTGCTAATGTATCCAAAGACATAAAGGCTCCTTGTGAAGTTTTACACCTCTGGTAGGGCTATGAGCTGTTTTTCTATGAGTGTGTCTTGCTTTGTGTATCTCGTTCTGCCAGTGGTTTCACACTATTTCACTGATCAACTGGTGGCAATTACATGCGAAGATATGCTGCAATGTGCCAACAAAGACTGGGAAAAAGACTGCAAGCTAGTACACATTCATGTAAACCATGCTGGATTTAAAATACTAAAAAGATCTGCTCCACATTACTTTGACACATCTTTTAGAGCTCAGTACACGATAGTGTTTATTGGTGAGTGACACTGAATGTAAATACAACTTCTGTTTGTCTACAAGAAAATTCCACATGGCTCCTTTCACTGGTAGAAGGTCTCTGTTAAAATGTTTTGAAATTGTAATGATTCATTTTGCTGCAATATTGTATTGTGTGATTTCAAATCGATCGGCCGCATGCCTCTGGAAGTGTCTTGCTTAGGGACACAATGGTGGATGTCTCACAGTGGGGATCGAACTCAGGTCTCCCACACCAAAGGGTAGCAATGATGTGTATTGTAGATTTAACACAAGTAATATTGACTTGCCTCTAAATGTCCCACCACACACACACACACAACGATGTGAAAATGTAATTTCAAAATACTTTCTGACTGTCATGAGCAGAGAAAACACTTCAGAAATTTGGAATAAAATTTTAATGTTGCATTGTTGTTGGTACATTTGATTCCACCAGAGGGCATCCAAAGCTAACTTTGAATGCAGTATCACTCTGCTCATCAGTGGTCTTTACATAAAATACAACTTTGAGTTGTTACAACCATATGAAAGCCAAGCTCTAACAAGTCCAGACTACGCTTGTGTTCTTTTCAAAAAATTATGAAGTATTATTTTTTTCACCAGTAATAAGGTTTTCAGTCAAGTTAAGTAAAGTTTATTTGTACAGTCCAATATTACAAATAACAATTTGCCTCAAGGGGCTTTACAATCTGTAGGCCTACAACATAAAGCCTTACACCTTAAACTTTCTAAGATCCTAAAATTTAGAACTTCAATAGACAAAAAATGGAACAAACCGCAGGAATAGGTGGAATCCTTCTCCAAGGACTAGGGATGGGTATCGGTAGCGATACCTTTAAGGGATCGACCGAATCAGCCCAGTATCAAGTAGAATGAAACGTCTCCAGTCAAACCAGTAGCCTACTTCATTCGATACTTTTTGTAAACAGATCGCGGCAAAAAAGTGACTATATGGTTTAGCTTGCAGCCAAACACACAAGCAACACACCAAAAGAAAGAGAAGTCCACGCTTCTTTTTTCCCCTTATGTGCCTTTACCCGCTTGTAAGTCACTACGTGAAGGTGAACAGCCGCTCACCTTCGCTGCGGTCTCAGGCATGCATTTCTACTTCTTAGGCCTACTGTCGTCTTTTTAAGAGGAGGTTTGCGACTCACCAATAAAGGGAAAAACACTGCGGAGATCTTTCAATTCAGTTTATTAATCGAAAGTTAACAAAATAATTCTCCGTGGTTGACTTTAAACAAACTAAAAGTTTTAATAAAATTCGTTTTCCACAATTCACGTGGTCACTAAAGTGTTTCACTCCTTCTCTCTCAGTCTTAAATACTTAAAAACTCCCATGCTGTCGTCCTTCCTCTGAGGATGACCTAATTAGGATGAGGCGCGATCTGATACAATTTCCCAATATTTTTGAAAAAAGAAAAAATCTCCTTGCTTGTCCATACGAACAAAAAAGCAAGGTAGCCTATCGAATGAAGTACTCCTATTAGTATCAGTATCACTTTAAGGGTAGGGAACTGGTTTTGGTAGGCCTATCTAAAATTTTAAATGAAAGCCTACTCAACCCTACGAAGGATGGATGGACATGCAATAGATGACTTGCGTGTAGAATAGACCAAACAGGATGGTAGTAGCCTATTATAGGCAGATTGTAGAAGACTGAAGAAGAATATGGATCCAGGAGTACGTTGAGCAACTTCAGGTCTGGCCAGACAGATCAGACCTGAGCCACATGATCTCCTCTTCACCATGGAGACCTGGAAAGAGGACGGACAAACCCACCAGAGGCAAAATTTAAATAGGCCTACGCTATTCCCACAGAAGCCAGATGAGACTACCATAAAGACAAAGGGGGAGAGAGAGAGAGAGAGAGACACACACTTTTACATTCATGAAAGGTACAATCAGTAAGATTTGGCCAGAATTTTAGTTTAAAACAAAAAAAGAACTAACATTAACAACAGAATGTGAAGAAGCAACAGTTCGAATGCTGTCAAAGACATCTACTTCTTGTGTTGCAGAGATTTCTACTTAAGTATGCATGCTAACCAGCCAGCCCTGCACCTTCCTGTGTTGTAACACCACTTTGTGCCTCAAGACACCATGGTCTGATGGTATAGCTCAGGCCTTCCCCTGTAGTTTCACTGGGAGGCTGCTGAGCCCGGCTCTGGTTCTGGTTCCCTTCCGGGACTCATTCATAACTAACTAACAGCAGTTACCAGCAGTTATGATTGATATGTTATATGCTGCCCCCTATTTTTTGGAGTATGAATCGGACAGGTGGAGAGCAATTGTAATACATTGTAGCTTTTGAAAAAATGTTGCAGTGTTTGTAATTCTCACTTATTTATTTTTTTCTACATTGTTTCAGTTTTATTTAAAGTATTTTTTACTTATCTGTATATACTTATCTCACAAAAGTGAGTACACCCTCACATGTTTGTAAATATTTGATTATATCTTTTCATGTGACAACACTGAAGAAATGACACTTTGCTACAATGTAAAGTAGTGAGTGTACAGCTTGTATGTATTTTCCAGCACTGCTTTAACCCTCTTGGGCATGGAGTTTACCAGAGCTTCAAAGGTTTCCACTGGAGTCTTCTTCCACTCCTCTATGATGACATCATGGAGCTGGTGGATGTCAGAGTCCTTGCGCTGCTCTAATATCCGTTTGAGGATGCCCCACGGATGCTCAGTAGGGTTTAGGTCTGAAGACTTGCATGGCCAGTCCGTCACCTTTACCCTCAGCTTCTTCAGCAAGGCAGCGGACGTCTTGGAGGTATGTTTGGGGTAGTTTTCACGTTGGAATACTGCCCTGCGGCCCAGTCTCTGAAGGAGGGGATCATGCTCTGCTTCAGTATGTCACAGTACATGTTGGCATTCATGGTTCCCTCAATGAACTGTAGCTCCCCAGTGCCGGCAGCACTCATGCAGCCCCAGACCATGACACCCCCACTACCATGCTTGAGAGCAGGAAAGACACACTTGTCTTTGCACTCCTCACCTGGGTGCCGCCACACACGCTTGACACCATCTCAACCAAATAAGTTTGTCTTGGTCTCATCAGACCACAGGACATGGTTCCAGTAATCCATGTCCTTAGTCTGCTTGTCTTCAGCAAACTGTGTGCGGGCTTTCTTGTGCATTATCATGGACGACAGCCATGTAGACCAATTTGAACCTGTCCTGTTGATCCGCTGTATGGTCTTGGCCACCATGCTGCAGCTCAGTTTCAGGGTCTTGACAATCGTCTTACAGCCTAGGCCGTCTTCATGTGGAACAATAATTCTTGTTTTCAGATCCTCAGAGAGGTCTTTGCCATGAGAAGCCAGTATGACCAGTATGAGAGAGTGTGAGAGCAATAACACCAAATTTAACACACCTGCTCCCCATTCACACCTGAGACCAACCTCCTGTGTGTGTGTGTGTATGTATATATATAAATATATGTTTGTGTATGTGTGTGTGTGTATTATATATATATATATATATATATATATATATATATATATATATATATATATATATATATATATATATATATATATATATATATATATAAAAATCACAATTCTTCTGTTTATGCACATTTGTTTTATTTTTAACACTTGCTTTGGCAAAGTAAACATTCTATACCAATGAAGCCCTTTGAATTGAACTGAATTGAAACATGTTTGTCTCAAGAAAAACTGGTCTGATGACACTGTGTACTATGACAAAAAAAAACACCTTTTTCTCAAGATAATCAGTTGATTATCTGTGGCCAGGCTGTGTTGGAGTTTTGTGTTTACCTGTCACGGATACTCACAAAGTCTTCCCTTTTCAGTTAAGTAAGGTTAATGAGTTCCCTTGTGCCAATTGAGCAATGTGGGAATCTGACTACTATTACGAGCAAATAAATAATGAAAATTAGTCTGACCCAAATAAAACGTATATGTTGTCCATGTCAGCTCAATCTGTGCGTCATCTGCCAATACATTAACCATAGGCTGCTGGTCTTAAAACTATACCTGTCAGGGTTATGTCCTGTCCAACCCATCTCTCCTCTAACTGCCCTGATCTGTAATTAGATATTATTGCAGGCCGATCAACATGCAGTAACACAAGCCTTCACTTCTACATTACTGCTCTGCTGCCACTCCCTTTGTCATTCATCCCTGTCTTTGATCAGGTTCACTGAGGGCCAAGGTGAAAGACAAGTCTGAGATGAAAGTAATTCTCCTAAAAGTTTTTTTTTTTGGTCTTTTTACATTTTCTCCATGAAAATGCAGTATTTTATTCCACCCCTCATCTCAACTTGCTCATTCATCCTTCATCTTTCCTCCCTCACATGACTGATTTGTTCCCAAAATACAATACCTATTTTTAACCCTTAGTGCCACTAACTCAGCTTTTCTGTAATGGATCTCTTTTCTGTCTCCACTGAAGAATTTGCCTCTCCCATCGATCAATAATCAACGAGAAAGAGGGGCTGAAAGACGGGGGTTAAAGTGATTAATGGAAACTTCATTAGGAACTGGAGAGAAGTCAAGCTATACATTATACCCGAAGTCTAGAGCATATACGAACACTATCAGGGTCTGTTTCAGTTTGAAAGAGAAATGTTTAATGCGGGTTAACAGGAGATGCAGAGAGAGAAAGCAGGAGAGGCAGAGAAGGAGGGAGATTTCAGGGCAGGCAAAATAGGGGGAAAGTGAGATGCTTTATCAGCTCAAAGCTGCCAAACACCTGCCTTTTCGAGAGGAGTGCAAACAAATTGATGGGATGTGTTATTTATAGAAAGCTGATGCTTTTAGTGGAATTAGTTGCTTTAAACAAAAGCTATGAAGCTATATGGCTGTTAGAGAGCTCAGAAGCACAATAATATGTTTACACGCTTGTGTGAACATTCATGTCTAAAAATAGAGGTCAGCGGTGACATGTTCACCTGCGTGTGCATGTGTGTGTGCTCAGCCATGCTTGCCGGATGAGATTATACATGCAGGACAACAACGAGGTGATGCGTTAGAGCTCAACAAAAGTCTTTAAATCTTTACATAGCTGCTGGGTTCGTTGTACCCCTCTCTCTCTTTCTATCTCTCTCTAGCACTTTGTGAATAGCTGACCTGCGCACCTCCCAAAAGAATCCAATTTGTGTTACAACAAAGGCTCCAGACATGACACGGGGAGGACAGGGGATTGAGGGCGAATAGATTGAGACACACAGGGAAAAGGAGAAGCATTGAGAGCAACAATCATTACTGTTAGAGGCAAATGATGGTGACAACGAAGAGGCGAGGAAGGGAGGGAAAAAAATAAGGAATAAGATGAGTGAAAGAGGCCAGCTGGAGGAGCATAAGCACATTTCAAGGACATATATATATGAAGTACTGTGTAAGAGTTTTAGGCAGGTGTGAGAAAATGAGGTAAAGTAAAAATGCTTTCCAAAATAGAGATGTTAATAGATTACATTTATCAAATAACACAATGCAAAGTGAAGAAAAAGCTAAATCAAATCAGTATTTGGTGTGACCACCTTTTGTCTTCAAAACAGAATCAGTTCTTTTAGGTACACTTTTGAAGGAACTTGGCAGGTATGTTGCCAAAACATCCCACAGTTGTTCTGTGGATTTAGGCAGCCTCAGTTGCTTCTCTCTTTTCATGGAATCCCAAACAGGCTTGATGATGTTGAGATCAGGGATCTGTGGAGGCCATAATATCACTTCCAGGACTCTTTGTTTATCTTTACACTGAACATAGTTCTTAATGACTTTTGCTGTATGTTTGGGGTCTTGTCATGCTGCAAAATAAATTTGGGGCCAACCAGATGCCTCTCTCATGGTATTGCATGATGGAAAAGTATGCCTGTTCTTTTCAGCATTAAGAAAACCATCAGATCTGACCAAATACCCAACCCATCTGCTGTGGTAGGTTTCTTTGGCCGACCAGTACAGTACTCAACTTTGCCCATTTCTTTGTACTTCTTCAAAAGAACTTGGACAGCACATCTGGAAACCCCTGTCTGCCTTGAATTTTTTTTATCTAGGAAAGACCTTGCTGATGCAGTAAAACTACCTTGTGTCTTGTTGCTGTGCTCAGTCTTGTCATGGTGTGTGACTTTTGACAGTAAACTGTGTTCAGCAACCTCATCTTGTTAGCTGAGTTTGGCTGTTCCTCACCCAGATGTATTCTTCCTACACAGCTGTTTCAGTTTCAGTTGGTGAAACCTGCATATTGAACTGGTGATCATTACCAGGGACGTTTTATAGACACGCCACTCAATCACATCGTCAATACATCTCTATGGGGAAAGCCCATAACAGCAAAGATGGCGGTTATCCCCCCCCCCCAGCTAGAAAGCCAATACTCTGCTTTTATGAGCCAAAGTGGGAAACATATTTCAGCCAATTGTGTGGTTCTACTGACGTAAGGGTCTGTTATTCTTCTGCTGCACATGCGCAGTAGAATATTACCGATCGGGAAAAACGCTTGTTAAACCTTATTTTGGGGCAAAGTCATCAAACTTTTTCAGCGATTATTAGATTTTACTGGTGATTCTATTCATGTAGTTTTTATGTCCCGGTGACCAGTGAAAGTACCGATCTGGCTCTCTCTCCATTAATTCAGACAGGAGCCTGGTCTTGTTAGACCGAAATAGCTGCCTGGAGGCGTTGCCAAGATGGCTGCCGAGCGAAAATCCCTGACTTTGTGCAAGTGTACCTAGAAGAATTGATGGTGTTATGAAGACAAAGGCTGGTCATACCAAATATTGATTTGATTTTTGATTTTTGAGCTTTTTCTTCTGTTCACTCACTTTTAATTTTTCTTAATTGATAAACATAGTCTATTAACATGTCTATTTTTGAAAGCATTGTTACTTTACAGCATTTTTTACACATCTACACTAATGATAGGAATGGTAGCTGTGACAAAGCACCCAGGCAACAGGAGGAGTGTTTACCTGTAGTGAAGGGGAAAGGTGGAAGAAGGGGAGGAAGAGAAGGAGAGAGAGAGGTTGATATGTTACAGGTAGATAACGTGAGAGAGGTAAAGTTCAGGAGGTATAGAGTGTCACCTAAAGGACGAAGAGATAGCGAGAAGGGGCAGAGGTGCAGGAATTTAATCCCAGAGCCAAGACAACAGCTGATGATAAAAACCTCCTCACCTGCAGACACCAAGAGAGAGATATGGACGGAAGCATGGTGCAATACTGAGGAAAACAACTGGAGGACATACTCGGGCAGAGAGGAGGAAGTACATTTGAGCTATTATTTATCCATTCATTCTCTATCTGTCTCTTTTTAAACCTGGAATAAGCAAAAGACTTCCACTGTGTCAATAGAGCTGAATTCTTAAGCAGTTTTTGTGGAACACAGAATTTTTTATGACCTTTATTGCTAACTTTGTGGGAAATTTTAGCACATAAAACAAACGAAAAACAAACAATCAAGAGCTACTGCAGAAGAGAGGAGAGCAGGGAAGAGGTAAGAGAGAGGGTGAGGGAGGGGGAGAGCGAGCAAGGGAGAGAGAGAGAGTGTGTGTGTGTGAGCCTGTGACATCGAGATGTTCATGATCATTCGAGAGCCGTCCGCCGGAGGAGGTGCCGGAGCGATGAGTGCGCCACAGCAGAAGACACCAAAACAGGTGTGTGAATATGAGTGTATATAATATGGACTGTATTTATGTAGTTTAATTTTTATGTTATTGTCTCTGTCAAGCTGTCATCTATTTCTAAATACATATCGAGATGCTTTTCTGTGTGCATATATTCATCTATGTACACAAAGACACATTTATATGAATTTAATTTTGCATGAATGGATGATTGTTTAACCCTTGATGTAACTGATCATCATTGCTGTCTAGCGAAAAGCATGTATCTCCATATTTGGCAAATGTTTAAGTTTTCAGATAAACTAAAGAGAAAAGTACAAGTCTTTTGAGCCCAAGAAGATATTTAGGCAAAAAAAAAACTAAAAAGCATTTAATTATCTGAAGTTTATGAATACAAAGCTTAAAACACTGTTGTATGTTTATCATGAAATGTTAATATGTTGATAACATGATTATAATTACATAGTGTAATTTCATAGGTAAGTAAAGCATTTATAGTTTATTTATGAAGCACCTTTCAAGATCAGATGTAAAGTAGACAACCCCCCCCCCCCCCCCCCCACTCAGGTACAGGCCGCCATCAAGAAGAAGCTGGAGAAGCAGAAGAGGCGAACCAGTGAGCAGGGAGGGGGTGCTGGAGATGTGCAGAGTGCCACACCTCAGCCTCCTCGCCATCACAAATCCGGTCAGACCCCCCAGACGTCAACAGAGGATGGTGAGGCTTTGGAGGAGACGCTGAAGGAGATGATGGAGGGGCCGCAGAGGGGAGAGAGGGAGGAAGAGGAGGTGGAGCCCGTTGACCTGCTGCCCATAGTGGACTCTGTGTTTGGACAGGTAGGAACCATCTGCTACAGTTTGTAAGACGTTCACCTGTGTGTGTGTGTGTGTGTGTGTCTTTTACCACTGTGTGTCTGTGTGTATGTATGTGTCTTTTACCACTTTGTGTGTGTGTGAGTGCGCGCGCGTGTGTGTGCAGTTATCTGCTGTTCTCCGGCTGAAAGAAAGGATGGCCAACTGCTTGAAACCTTAAGCCTCTGATTCAAATTTAAAGCCTGGCTCTGCTCCACTTTTTGTAAAGAGCCGCTCCCACACACCCGAACTCTTTGATCTGTGATGATAAAGGGGCATTTGACACAAATGTTCACCATTTTTGCCTTCTCGTTCAACCCCCAAATCCCTCTGTGTGAAGAGGGCAGCAAAGCACCAAGGGCTAAAGCAAAGGATGGAGATTGTGCGTGTGTGAGAGAGGATTTAAACTCCTTTACTTTGGGAAACATTATGAAAGTGTAATCCGTAACAGATACCGCCATAGTCAGCCAGAGATCTGATGAACACTGTATCTCTGTGGCGGTCGTAAGTATCGTATCACATCCCATCACGCACATGGTAAGTAGTGACGTGCGACATGGCATGGTAGGCCACACCATTACAGCATCTGTTACCTGGAAAGTGGTGTGTGTAAATGAAATCAAAAGAAATTAAAGCCTATACTCGCTTCCTGACTTGTGAATCACTCTGGATGTTTGTTTTTTTCTGATAAAAAGAAATAGTCCACCTGATCACGTCAGCAAGATCTGCAGTGTGTGATTATGAATGTGCGCTGAGGATAGAAACAGGAGACCAATATAAAAAGAAAAACAAAATGTGATGTCAGCGGTGATGCAAATGAACCAAAATTAGAGCGAACGGCTGAGTGAGTGGGAGAGAGGGCCACTTGAGGACAACGTTGGCAAAGTCTTAAGAGAAGAGATAGTTAATCTTTTCCTCGGGGGTCCCTGAACCTTACAACCGGTGCATTACAGGATGAAACTTGGCGTGCAATAACAGGCAGAGTCACAGAGACCCTCAGCCCCCCCTGAAATCAAGCAGACAGAGCTTGAAGGGGCTTTCACAAACTCATCATCTTCTTAAAGTGATTCATAAAAATAAGCTCAGTTACACTTTCATTTTTGGCTTCACCAAAATGCCCAGAACATCTTAAAGGATGATTCTAATCCAGCAGCTATCAGGGAGCAGGTCTACATCTCTGTTTTAAACCTGACTGGCTTAACTGAAGCTGATTTGAATGCAAAATGTTGCCTTTGTAATTATATGTGGCATTTTGTATTATTCAATATGTTTAGGTTATTTGACTTCTGAATTGCACACGAGATATATAAGAGATATTGTTTTAATTTATACTGTATTTATGATACTTTGAGTAGGGGAGACCGGGTATGGTTGTAACACTTTTTGCTTCAGCAACTATAACTCACAGAATTTTGTAGCTAGAGTTCTCAAACTTTTATACAAAGTACCCACATTTGTTCACTACAAATGGCACCAATTCAATCCTCTACAAGAATGTAACAGACCTCGTGAGTTGATGTCAAATGCATTGTGTTCCCTTGTTACAACCTGCCCCAATACAGGGGTTGGTTGTAACAAATGCTGGGGTAAATTGTAACAATAAGACAAAATTAGCAAAATAGATGCCAGACCATACGCAATACTTCAAAAACAGGTAGTTATATAAAAGAACAATGTTTCTCTCTTGCTGTAACAGATATCTAATGACTCATGCACATGTATGTGTTCATTTCTTAGGAGGTTTTCCTGAAAAATGTTTTAGAACATAAGCTAGACGTTATTAGTCCCACACCAGAGAAATTCACTTGTTACAGAAGCTCCGATTCGTATTCATTAAAAACAGAATAGAAAAATACAACATATAAGAGAAATAGAAAAATAAGAATAAGAGTTAAATATACACCATTTATATGTGATTGATCAGATCACAGCAGAAGGTAGTGGCACAGTATAGAAATAAATATAATTGCACAGGACAAAAGATATACAGCAGTATAGTTTAGAGATTATTTGGATTATATATGGCTAATTCATAACAGAAGTTATCCCATTGCACTTTTCATATAGAGCAGGCCCAGACCAGTCTCTTTTTTATTTACAGAGACCCAACTATTATGTAATTTAATTCTAATAATGGGAAACGTAAGACAAACTTTTATTTAGAGATTACTTTACTTAGTTGATTTTATAAGTAGTTGTTGAATTTCCTTATGGAATTTCCTTCAGATAACGGCTCCATTTAAGCCCCATTATTCATTTATTGTTGCAAACTTTATTCTCCATGCAGGGCAATTGTCACATTTTTGTGTGTTCAACACAATACAACATGAGGTATATTGGGGAACAGCAGCTATTATTTGATTAATTGTTGATAGTGTGTGTGAAAGTTTGTTAGCTATAATTAGTATCAAATCACATGATTCTTTTAGGAAATTAAGAAATTACATTATTACCCTTTTCACAAACCCACACAATCCAAGGTTTTCTCTCATTCCTCTCTGCAGTGGTGGAAAGTTACTAAGTATGTTTCCTCAAGTACTGTGCTTAAGTACAATTTGATATACTTGTACTGACTGTACTTAAGTATTTCTGTTTTATGCTGCTTTATACATTTCACAGGGAAGTGTTGTACTTTTGACAACTTCACACTTTACTTTCTAGATTCATATTTTAAATCTAAAACGTATGTTCAACATATAAAATATGATACATTTTATTGATTAAAATTCCCAATATTATGTAAAGTAGCTAAATTGCAGTCAACCTTGAGCAACTACAACATTCAAATGCTTTTTACACATTTATGCATCGGTATTAAGAACATGAAATATATAATAATATAACACAAGACAGTATATTTTTTTTTTATTACAATACTTGTGTATTTTTATCTGTGTCATTTTATCTGTGTGTGTGACTTGTGATGGAGTATTTTTACATCCCTATTTTTAAACAATCTCCCCTCCTTCCACCCTTTCAACCATCTATTCTGTGTCATCAAGTCTTTCTCTGAATGACAGCAGTCGTTACTGGACACCAGTTGATCTATATCTGACACCAGATCAGTACATGATATGTCTCACTCACACACACTCACACAAACACATACTCACATACACACATACACCCACGTTCTTGACAGGGGTACAAGAGTCCAAAACAAAGAACAGAGTCACATTACCTGAGTACAACCCATCTCTCTCTCTCTCTCTCTCTCTCTCTCTCTCTCTCTCTCTCTCTCTCTCTCTCTCTCTCTCTCACACACACACAAACACACACACACACACACACACACACACACACAGACACACACGGACGGACGAACAGCATCTCATTTGCATGATTAATTGAAACCACCAGTAAGGGAGAATCAGCCTGGTAATTAATCAGGCTTAATGGTATTGGTTGTGTTATTGGTTATTCATGCATGGTGTCAGTTTTGTCATCGAGGTGTATCATGAAGGAACTCACTGAGAGACGTAGTTAACATGGTTGGTAAATTTTTGCTGTAGAGAGTTGATTTTTCAATTGAATTCCCTCTAACAGAAGGGTTGTGGGTTGTTAATATAATATGTTTTGTTTGTATTTTGGACTGAAACTGACTCAGAAGTTAAAAGATATTGGTCATTGACGTTCAGTGTTTAAAGATGAGGCGATGGGGTATTCACATGTGAGTAAGACAATGCATTAAGTATTTAGGTGCCACTCAAAAATAAAGTTTCTAATTTTCATCTTCCCACCCCTCAAATGTGTTAATAATGTGACAAAAACTAAGTTGACAAAATTTGAATGTTTTCTAATATTTTTTACTGGTAGCTCAACACTGACAGTTGTTTTACAATATTCAACAATTTCCTTTATTTCCTTTTTCCTTTCAATTAACTTTAATATCACAAGTTAGAATAATGTAAAACTCCTCAAAAAGAAGACACATAGCTGCTAACAGTTACTTCACAAGTTAATAATAAACACTTAAGTATCCAGAGAATGACTGTATTGCAGCTTAAAAAACGTCTCGGGTTACGTATGTAACCCTGGTTCCCCGAGAAGGGGAACGAGACACTGCCTCATAGTGTCGTAACCGACGCAGTTCGAGTTCCCTCGAAGGGGAACAGTTAGTTTTGTTGTAGGCTAGCTCTCCAGCTCACAGAGTAGCTGCAGATTTCTATGAAGTGGACGAAACACATGCAAACCACATAGACTTTCAGATAGACCTTAATTATGGAACGGTCGTCGTGGGTAGAACGGTCGTCCCCTTAAAGGAAGGTTGGGAACCCGAAATTGCTCCTGGTGGCCATCAGTCTGTGAATGAGTTTCTGTTTCTGATGAGCAGTTGGGTCTCTGCTCATAGGTGGGTGAATGTGATGTAAATGCTCCGTACTTGTATAGCGCCTAGCTTCTAGTCTTTTCGACCACTCAAAGCGCTTTTACACTACATCTGCATTCACCAGTCACACACATTCATACACTGAGCCTAAGTGCTCAAACGGAAACTAGCATTCACACTCATTCATACACTGGCGGAATAGCCAGTTCAGTATCTTGCCCAAGGACACTTCGACACGCAACCAGGGGGAGCCAGGGATTGAATCGCCGACCTTCCGATTAACGGCCAACCCGCTCTACCTCCTGAGCCACAGCCGCCCCTGTACATGTAGTGTAAAGCACTTTGAGTGGTCGAAAAGGCTAGAAAGGTGCTATTCAAATACATATGACTTGTTTGTCTCTATGAGTTAGCCCTTTGATGAACGGGCAACCTGTCCAGGGTTCACCAATGACAGCTGGGATTGGCTCCAGCCCCTTCGCGACCCTGCACAGAGTTAATTATACTACTGACTACTGCTCTGGAACAGCCTGCCCGAGGAAATCCGGTCGGCTGAGTCAGTGAAATCTTATTAGTCCCTTCTTAAAACATACTTTTATAGGAGAGCCTTTCCCAATCTTATTTAACTTTATTTTATTCTATTTTACTTATTTTATATTTATCTTAAACGTGTATTTTGGTCTTTTCAATGTTATCTTGCTTGTATTGCTGTCTTTGCACTTGTTGAAGCACTTTGTAACTTGTTTTTGAATAGTGCTCTACAAATTTTTTATTTATTATAGATTATTATTATTATTATTACGGCTGCAATAGTGCTAACCCAAAAATATTATTCTGAGTACATAGTATTTAAACCAAATAATAACACAAACCAGAATATGAAAAAGAACAGTAAAAAAATATAACAATACTGACTCAAGGATTAATTTACTTTGGTAGAGAAATTTTGAATTAAATAACATTTTATCGCAATGAAAGTAAATATAAAAACAATGAGCCTTTTGAGCTACCAGTAAATATTAATATATCTGAATGAAACTTCTCACAGTTACTATGCATCATACAAGGAACAGAATGAGGGGGTGGGACATGGAACATGGAAAATGTTGAAAAAAGAAATTGGCCATTACATTGAGTGGCACCCTATTAAGTATATCCTAATTATAAAACAGGAGCGTAGATGTAAATTAGTTAATTGTTCCTCAAAGTTAGTAGATAAAACATGTCCCCACTACAAAATTGCAGGCAAGGTCACAAATGTGACGTTGAAAAATGTGTTACTTTATACTTCAGATGTTACATTTTTAATTCTGATGTGGGGACCTCCATTACATAAGACGGTATTTCTGTGTCACACACGATAAATAAATTACACATGCACAGCAGACTTAAATCTTACGCTACAGGTGAAAATGTGATGTTTGTATGGAAAATATTCACCTATATCAATGTTATGTGAACCAACTCTTGCTGTGAATTTGCATTTAAGTTTTAAAAATTATACTTTTCTGGGGAGTTTTCAAGGTGCTGGCAAACAATAACAAAGTATAAAGACAATATCATATTTTTGATGCTAAAATGTGACCAGGGTCTGTTTGCATACTTTATTTCTGCTTCTTTTATCCTTTACATGTGCCCAGTTGGTTACATCAAATCAAAATCTAATGGACAGTTAAGGCAAAACTCTCAGAGACTCTCAGAAAACTGGCTTAGTGGCAAAATAGATTACAGTAGGCCGGGAGCAAATGTCATTTTGATCTCAGACAAGAGGATTAGATGATTTGAAAGATACTGTAGGTATTATTTTATATTAGTTATTAGACCCACTGACAGCACCCATATATGTCTGCAAGTTGATCAGATCAGCCACAATTAGAGTTTGAACAGTCTGTTTCAGAGTAAAGTCTCATTTACAGTGGTTGCTCTTAAGCTGCACATCATTGCGTGATAGCTCAGTTATTCTGCTAAAAATAGAGGTTGTATCGTAACTGTCTGAAGTCTTCTCTATCAGATAGTATCAGATAGTTATTAAAGTGCCCTCTAGTGGTGACAGGTGATCATTGCAACAATTGACCTCTTCTCAGGACTGTGCTGACGGCTCACTCATTCTCCTCTCATCAGCCAGAATAAGTGTGAGCGTGCAGGACTTTTATTCACAACAATAAAAACATGTCAATTAGGAGATCTTTAAAAGTGGCTATAATTTATATGTTTATAATAACA
The DNA here is from genome assembly GCF_014851395.1 of Micropterus salmoides. NCBI lineage: Eukaryota > Metazoa > Chordata > Actinopteri > Centrarchiformes > Centrarchidae > Micropterus > Micropterus salmoides. Next base: position 19,509,576 of record NW_024044237.1, read on the forward strand.
GTGTATTAAATGACAGTCAGAGAGTGACAGACAGTGAATATTGGACAATAAACAACTCTATGAAATGAATGATAATGTTGCTCCCTAACAAAAAGATGTCTAAACAGGCTATAAATCTGATCAGTGGACTTTTAAATACAGGCTGTGTAGTAAAGTTACTTTTCCCTGTCCGCATTTCACCAATTAGCACTTGAGCACCCATGTTCCTCATGACCACACGTGCTTTTATTAACACATTAAACCAAAAACAACAACGCTGTCCAACTTTATTGTATCCTTACTGTGTACACTGTATATATACTGTGCAAGAGTGTGTTTTGGAGAAAGAACATTTGAAGCTAAAATTGAAGATCTGATGAGTAAAATTACACACACTTGTACATGCACACACACACACACACACGCACACACACAAGCTGTGCTCTCCATATGGATGCACTGTAGTAAGCAGGATGCCAAATCTGCTTTTAAGAGAGAGATTTGTTGACAGATGCTTTGTACAAGCTCAGCTGACCACTAAGCTCTGCACTAAAAACTTGTAATTGGAATGTATAATGTCATTTTTGACTACTTAGCCAAACCAGAGGTTACGTTCAGCGAGAGCTCAGACCACCTCAGACTTGGAGTCTTGTCACATTCTGCCAAGTGTAACCTGAGATGACACAAGTGAATAATACTTAGGGTCTCATAAGCCGTCATTAAGCGTCACGGCTCAGCTGTGCTAGTTTAATTAATTTAAGTTAAGCACGATTTAAAACACTTACAAATCACAGCTCAGAGGAAAATTCTGTATCTCCAAACATTTTCAGGAAACTAACTTGTTTTTATGTTTATGTTGTGTTTTACAGTTACCTAGTTGATTTTAGAGCATGTGAGCTCCCAATAGATCATAATAATAATAATTGTAATAATGGTAACCAGATTTTTTCTACTTTTACTTTTCCAAATTCTTTTGCATCATATTTACTGATGTTCTTTAGCATCTACTTGGATTTTTACAGGGGCTGTGATTTATATCGCTGCTTTTCGTAATTATTTTAGATATTTTTTACAATGTTTGTTTCTGTTTCCGCTGTATTTTTGTACCAGTTTCATACTGTACATATACCTTTTTGTTGTCCAATCTAATGTTAAGCAAAGAAAAGACAACATCTAGTCATTTAAGTGGCAGTAGATAAACAGGAAATCTTGTTTTAGATCATATGATAGCTGTTTTGTTTTGATATGTTCATTTTCTCTAAAAGGTAAAAGCTGCTGAAAGAAAATAATTTTTACAGTTAACAACAATCGCTTGAGTTCTGGTTCAGTTTTAACTCACACTGAAATATATAGCCTATATTTTCATGTCAATTTTGGATTTTTTTCAAAGTTAAGGATATAGCACTCAAGTTGAGGTCAGTTTATCCCTCTTTTAGTTTCTTCTTTTCCATCTCTCTACTGTGTCCCTTCCTCTTTTTTCACCCCATCTTCCTCTTTAATCTCAAATGGAAAGGATTAATGCCTCTCTGTTTGTGTCCTCTTAATTCTCCCTCTAAAACTCTTCAGGCTGTCGATGAAGTCACTTGAATGCTGGTGCAACATGTGAATGAGAGAGCAAGGGAGAGGGAGGAGAGAGAGTGACTGTAAAAAGGAAAGAGGAGGAAAGGGAGTGAGAGAGGGGGATTAAAAACGTTGATCAGTGTGATGAGAAAGAGACAGTGATGCTGATTCTGCTGCAGAGACTGGGCTGCTTCAGTAGAGTTTGGTTGGGTTAGTTTGGTTTTTGTGCTGCTTTGTTTGATGACCTCGCTTGACTTTGTACTACATAGAGATGGGTGGAGTCACTCAGTGTTGCTCATGCATGGATTAGAGCTGGCATCTGATGTGATGAACGATAATCAGCATGGGACAATCAGAGAGGTTTTTCTCACACTTCTGAGCTTGAGCCTGAACTGGACCTCTGAGAAGTCCAAAGAGAGGAGAAGGCGAAGACGACATATAAGATCAGAAAGAAGTGTCTGAGAGAGGGGGGGGGGATATTTGTGCAGCAGGAGAACATTATAGGGTGAGATCTCCTGTTGACCAGGGGAGGTTGGGTAATGGGCAACTGCACCAAACCATCTAGGAAAGACAAAATTAAGAAGGTAAGAGTACTTTGTCTCATCTTTGTGTTTTACCAGAGTTTGATGCTTTCACTTGCACTTGCTAATTGACTCTTGCAAATTTTAGTTCTGTGATTGATCACCAAATCATCTCGGCAACTTTAAGCATGGAAGTTCATTCTTCTCATTCGGGAAAAGTACATGTAACAAAATAATAATATTGTATAAGACCACCCACTAGCTTTTAGAGCTTTTTTTGCAACCTGCCTTAATTATTTAATCCCTGGATAATACTTTTAATAACTTCTAATATGTACTGACACAAGATGTCAGTCATTAGAGCAGACAATTAGCAGAAGTATCAGTAGACTGCAGCAGGATGGATACACATGGAGAAGAGACCAAGACAGTTTTTTACAGTAAGAATAACAGCTGATGTAAGTTGCCTTGAAATAATAAGCAGCTTATGTAATCCAGGCTTAGAGCCACATTCTCTCTAATGTTTACATGAGTAGAAAACAGTCTTAGCCTTATTCCGTGAAAGATATGATTATGTTTTATGTGTGAAGAAATCAGCCATGTAGGCAGTGCATTGGAGTGGTGGAATAACAGCCTGGTCTGCCTCTAAAGGGGGTAATGGATGGGCCCCTCAGGGGTAAGGTGAGGGCAGCGGGCCAGCTGGGTCTGCAGCAAGAGGAAAAGGAGGATGAGGATGTGGAGGAAAAGCTGTTCAACGATCCCTTCAGCGCGCTGGTGAAGAACTGCAACATGCTGCACAACATTGTGGGCCCGGCATGCATCTTCCTTAAACAGGGCTTTTCACAGACGCTCGTATGTAACAGAACACAAAGTGTACATTCACGCAACCCCGGTGCAACTTTTTCCACTCGTACTCGATTCATTTTCATCCCCACATTGTGGCTGACCCTCCTGCTCCCCACCACACTAGCTGTTTCATCCCATCACTGGTCCGGGTCAGACAATCAAATCTGATAGCACAGCATATGCTCAGAGGGGTCAATCATTCAGTTCCATGGAAAAGTATTGACTGGCTTTATGGAGCTTACTCTAAACTGGTAAAATGTGATGTCAAGGTCAAGGCTGAATATCCATGAGCTTGTTCTAATTTGATGAATCACTTTTTTTTTAAAGTAATATTTTCTACACCATTAAAGCACAGCATACATTGAAATAATAAGGCCTGTCTTGTAAAGGGGCCAACATCTAGATTGAAAACATTTGCTATTTCTTTTGTCACATATACATGGTATGGTTTCCCAAATGAATATGTGCTGAATGAAGTTGGAACAAACTAACTGGTACATAAGTAAACATGACCATGGTATTACACAGCACAGGTGGTAGGCCACCTGAAGAAATACATTGTTGTTACATTTAAGGGAATTAATTAACACTAAACCTGGTTACTATATGGCTTTGTGGCCTCATCTGAACCCTGAAACCCTGAGTCCAACTCGTCACTTTTCACTCGAGGTGGATGATAGGAGATGGGCCAATTGCCATCCATGCTCACCATCTTTGTTCACATAAAGTATGTTCACACACAAATGCAGACAGAAACTAAACCAAAATCACCTCAGAGATGAGGGCTTACTATTCACTGTCCGCCATCTTAACAAAACGAGTCACTGGCTTCAGTGTCGCTTGCCAACTCTCTTGTATTTTGAGTTTCCTCCTTTCCTCTTTGCCTGTCTCTGACAAGCTCATATTAGACCTGCTTTCCTGACGTTCAGCTACTAATCAATAGGACAACAACCATGCTATTGTGACAGGAGTACTATTTGTTTTCAGTGACTCTGGTTATATTTTGCTCTGGGAAAGACAGTAAAGGAAATGTGGGGTCCACTTTGGGACCCTTTCCATCTTGAATAGACTATACACACAGGAGCAGTGAAACAGCTTGAGCGTGATGGGATTTTTCCAGCAGATCACATATCTTGTTCTGTTTCTATTAATATGAAAGAAAATGAATTCCAGTTATTTTCTCAGTGTGTCCCATTAAGTCCCTTGCTGTGAAGTTAAGAGGATATCAGCCCATATTGTAATTATGCGTTTATTTTTTTGTGAGAAAAATTAGGGGGCAACCAAAGCATATTGTTTTCACTCTAAAGCTCTTAGACTAACATCCTCGATACTGAACCACAACTTCCATTGTGTGAGTATGTGCCTTTTTATTGCGAGGGCCTGCGTGCAAGCTTGAGTGCTATGTACATGACAGTATAAGTGTATTTATGTGTGTCTGAACCGGGTCTCTGTACAAACTAAACCTCCCAAATCTCATAATCTCCAGATGTGTGCCCGGCAACCTCCCACAAAAAATCAGATTCCCCTCTTGTGAATTGCGGTACATGATTTGTCATATACATCATAATGCGGTATACAAGTTAATCCATATTGAGTATTTTTCATTTGGAGATGCACTGGATTTGTGCATCCATTGACTGCTTACTGAACAAACACTGAATCACTTCTCTACGTTTGCAAATAATTCTGAAGCACAATATCTGATACATAGGCTCAGTTTTGAAGCAATGTGAATAGATAGTTTAAATTGTCATCTTTTCACACCATCCTCACAGTTGAGCCACATAAAACCAAAGTCCATTAATCATTTCCCTCATTTCTTCTGGTCACTTGATATTTGTGTACGATTTCTTCCCTGCTCAGTGGTTGTCTGGGTGTTACTGCAATGATGTTGATTCAAATCCAATTGTGTTTATATATATATATATATATATATATATATATATATATATATATATATATATACTTTTAGCATGAGTGTTTGTGAGTTGTGTGTGTGAGTGTGAGAGAAAAAGGTTTAGCACTGTATGAAATGAGGAGCTAATGGTTGTCTCTGCTTCTCCAACAGGACAGAGAGTTGAGACCAGAGGAGATTGAAGGTGAGGCGATTTCTCTACAGCAAACCTCAGCATGTTTCTGCTTATTAATTACAGCATAATATTATTACAGCTGACATACTTGTGTGTTTTCTGTGTGTTTCTATCAGAGCTCCGCGAGGCGTTTGTGGAGTTTGACAGGAACAAAAAAGGCTACATCCATAATAGAGACCTGGGGGAGTGCATGAGGACCATGGGATACATGCCTACAGAGATGGAGCTCATCGAACTGAGCCAGCAGATCTGTTAGTGGAACAGCAGCTTGGAACATCTGAGAGAACAGAAACCGAAAGATTAGAACAGCAACAGAAATTGGAACCAAACATGAACATGAATACAAACAGAAAAGAACAGGAACAAAAAAAGGAATAGAATACGAACATAAATTGAACATAAGGGCTGTGTTCGAAACGGAAGGCAGTTGTCTCGCTTCCTCGATACCGTAATAGACAGCTGCCTCAGAAGGCATCACTTTCAAGTGAAGGCAGCTCTGTTTACATTAGTTTCAAACAACCTTCTAGGTCAGCACGCCATCTCTTCTGACAGCCAGAAGAGACGCTAGCCTCAGCATCAGCTAACTAGCTATTGAAAAGCCAAACAGCTAACAAACACCTCAGAAATCATACTGAACAAACTTGGTTGGTTTCAGTCACGGGCTAATATGATAGTTCAGTATTTAGTTCTTATTAGATTTTCAAAAATCGATGCGAGAAAACTACTAAAAACTTTTAAAAACATATATTTGTGCACAAATTCGGCTTGTTTGTCCGCCATCTTGACTAGTTTTCAAAAGCAAATGCTTTATGGGTAATAGTCAGCATCAAGTCACCATCGATGCTGCCTTCAAAACTGGCCGTTGCTGGGGCAGCTTGAAAGCATCTCATGAGACAGGAAGAGATCGTTCGAGCCGTTTCGAACAGCACTCGATGCCTCGCTGTCCTGTTAGACACCTTCTGAGACAGCAGTTTAGCCCGTTTTGAACACAGCCAAAAAGAACAGAACAGGAACAGAAAAAGGAACAGAATAGGAACATGAACATAAACAGGACAGAACAGAACAGAACAGAAGAGATTTGTGACAGAATAGGAACAGCAACAGCAACAGCAACAGAACAGAAAAGGAACAGAGAAAGGAACAGAATAGGAACAGGAACAAGAACAGGAACAGTACTGGGCCGAACAAGACCAAACAGGAACAGAACAGGAACAGTACTGGGCCGAACAAGACCAAACAGGAACAGAACAGGAAAATGAGCAGAGACATAATAGAATTGACTAGGGAACCACAGTACTCTTAGTGTTAAGGCTAAGAAAACAAGGACAGGACAGGTCAGAACAAAAGAGATCTCAACTGCAGAACAGAAGGAAACAAACAAACTGTAGTTTGCACCAGAAACTTCTTGTTTAAACTATGTGGGTGATTTAACTACAATGATAAAATAGAGTAGCTTGTGTTTACTGTTGCAGTTGATTAACAATAATTTATTGTGCTTTTACTGTTGTACTTTAAAGTTGATATGTGGACATCAGAGGTAATGATTATGAGAGCTGACATGGCATTGTCTATATAACTTCCATGTTGTAGGTGCAAAAGTGGACTTTGAGGACTTTGTGGAGCTGATGGGACCTAAGCTGCTGGCAGAGACAGCAGACATGATCGGAGTCAAAGAACTACGAGATGCATTCAAAGAGGTCAGGATGTACATTTTGTTGTTATTTGAAGCCAACTGTTGGAGCACATGCCATTTTTCACTGCTGACATTTTAACTAATTTAACTCAGGTCTAGCTGCTGGAATGGACTCATCAGTAGTGTGATGTAGTGCCTTTCTTGCTATGACTAGTCAAAATATCTGCCGTGAAAAAGGGTCTTTAGGGACAACAGGTGGGAGATGAGTGCCATTCAGATATAACTTTCACAATCCAAAAGTCTATTTAAAGAAACAAGAGTTCTCTGGTGATGGCAAAGCTATCAAGATTCATGTTTCGCAAGATTTATTCAGAAAGCAAAACAGCATTAAGAGTACAAGATGTACAGATTTTGGTAAGGGAAGAAAAGTTTGTCTTTTTTAATTTTCATTTGTACAACAGAATCCAAAAAGTGCAAAAATTCAGCTTTTGTTCTTAATAATGTTATTTTAATAAATGTAACATTATTTCTTTTGTTTGAAGCGTGGTTTCCCTGTGTTGTTTCTGAATTATAAACCACTAATGTATCAAGGTGTGACATCTTTTCATTTTCCTAATCCAAGAAAATATTTGGGAACCATGGCACATCGTGAAGTATTTGAAAATGTCTTTGTTTAGTGCCATCCAGTGAAAGTATAAAGAATGACACTGTGGCTGCATTAAAAACTAGTGTATTTCCTAAAATGTCCCAGTGTATTCAGTTTGATAGTATAAAAACAAGACGTGATTACATTAATTGTCTGTCTGTCTGTCTGTCTGTCTCTCTCTCTCTCTCTCTCTCTCTCTCTCTCTCTCTCTCTCTCTCTCTCTGTGAGTCCAGTTTGACTCTAACGGTGACGGTCAGATCAGCTTATCTGAGTTGCGTGAGGCCATGAAAAAGCTGATGGGAGAACAAGTGACCCACAGAGAGATCAACGAGATCCTCCGAGATGTTGATCTCAATGGAGACGGTCTGGTGGACTTTGAGGGTGAGAGAAATTCACTTTGCCTTTATGGGATCTCTTAGTTTACATCCACCCTCACCTACTTCTCTCTCACTTCCTTTCTCTTGTCTTTTTCAGAGTTTGTGCGGATGATGTCTCGCTGACCAGTCCAGCTGGCCGCTGAAGGACACACAGACATTATGCAACTGCTGGATTCGTGAACTCTGCATTGTAGTGAACATTTTTTATGTGCCCTTAAAGCTGGAGTAGGCAATTTAACACAGAAGTGTTTTTTGTTATATTAAAAAAACGGTATCTATGGCTATAGAAAATAATTGGCTGGCCTACCTGCCAGCAGTCCTTTAAAGAGAGAGTCGCGTCATCTCCGTTCACTCCAATGGAACAGTTTTTCACAGCAATGGCGGATCATGGAGCGTCTGAATAGTTCCCGGAAGTTAGTATCAAATGCTAGCAGCGTAGTGGAAATGAAATAGAAAATGCTATTTGGGATGCACGTTTAAAAGGTAAGACGTGTAAAGAAAAACAAGATTATATATTATTAGCACAACTGAAACAAGTTAGCATGTGCATTAAAGCATGTTAGTAGATGTCCCCCACTGAATTAGAAGATTCAGGGACATTAACGGTTAACAAATTTACAAACAAATGATGATACTGGCAATGAATAAGGTTAGCAGCACACAATATAAACAGGGGCAGCCTATTAATTTATTTTAAAATGCGTATTTTTGGGGAGGTGGTATTTAATTTTTTTTAAACATATTTGCGGTGCGTGTATAAATAAAAGATTTCATAACGTTATTTACTTATTTTTTGGGGGGTTGGGGACCCCTAACTCTAAAAGTAGTATACTAACATATTATAAAAACAATCTTCATAGTAAACATGAATTCTATTAGAGCAGTAGACTCTGTGAGGTGGAGGAGCAGTGATGCTAAAGAGTACTGAGTGGACAATGGTGAGATAGAGAACAACACATGATTGTAAATGCCTATTATAATATACCATTTATAAGAAATCATACTTTAAATGTTTATTATTTTCTTCACCTTCTGTCAGTGTCTGCATCCCTTCTTTCTTCACTTCTTAGTCTCTATATTTCTTCTTTCCTCAGTCTCTGAAACTCAACTGAAAAGACATGGCACTGTTAATGTAATATTTATTCAAAATAACATTTAACCACTTCAAAGTAAGAAATAATACTGTTTAAGAGTTAATACTTATTACACCTGACTTTTTACAGGTTTGAGGACAATGCACAAAGATGATGGGAGTAGCATGCTTTCAGCCTAGTCTTGACTTTTTGGTCTTGACAAACTGGTCTGCCTCAAAATGTGCCTGCGGAGCGACTTGAACGTATTTTCCACACAACATTTCAGGTTTATTTACCAACATTAATACATCATAGTGGCTGAATGCACCATATTGGTGAACACTCAATTCTTACTGGATATGTTTACACTAATTACACAATTACTTTGTACAAATTCATATCACATCATCATGAAAGTTCCTGTGTGTGAGAAAATAAAAACATTCCCTAACTAACAAATTATCTAGTAACTGATGCCAACATCAGTAGCAAAAGCTGTTAATGAAGTTCCATAACTTAACAATGCATAAATTTCTCAATCAAACCTTTAGCTGTTTACAAGAAAGGTTGAATTGAGAGCAACTGGACTTCTTCTGAAACGTCATTGACAACCAAGTCCAGTTGCTCCCGATTCAACGTTTCTTGGATAACCATGACCTGGATGAATCTTTACAGATGTGTAGGTTTGTCTAACCCTTCCTTTACATTCATACTCCTTTTTCTGTAACAGCATCTCCACACAGCACAATAAACCGTGCTGGAGACTATTGTCAGACAGTACACAGGCACAAACCATTTAACATGCTGTTTTCTGAGATTATTGGAGATTTACTGAATTAATACAAGACAGTCATTGATAGTCGCCTGTCTGTTCTACCTTAAGTGATAAAGATTACATTAGTCATTAAGATCAAGTAACCCTGGTACCATGGGATTACTAAAAGGAATGTTAGAAAGGTAAATCTGATCTGCATTTTAAAATGTGTTTTCAAGAGGAACACACTTTTCCATGTAAGGTTAGCCAAAAAATGTCAACAAGGTAGGTGATTGTAGCTGTTATTGTCAAAAATATATGTCCTCCTTTTTAAAAAATAGTATTGTAGCTACATACACTTGTCAGTGTGCTGTACAAATATTGTAAATCAAGGCATGGATTGTATAAATTGCCAAACGCTTAAAATCACCGTTTTGCCGTTTTTCTCGTTCATTTTCAATTGCCCGCCTAGGACTTCCGGGAACTATCTGCGTTCCCCATGAACTACGTGACGATCAAGCATTTTGGACCCCCACTGACTCGACTCTCTCTTTAAAGGGCTCTGCTGCGGTCTACCTGCGCACACTCATTGTGCATGAAAATGTGTTTTGGGGGAGTGGCTTTGGAGGGAGGCCTGAAGTGATAGGGTGGAATTTATTCTATTGGATACTTTAAAATGTAGCTGTCTCCTGCTAGTTCCTCCAACATTACCTACCCCAGCTTAAAGAGCATTTATCTAAAAGTTTATTTTTATTTAAAAAAGATGGACAAGTAGTATCCAGCCTACAACTGACATGACTATCCACATCAGAACTTGAGGTGCAATAGAAAGATTAAGCATTTTAACAGCTGTAAAACATATCAAGAGCTTCATAGACAACATTTATGACTGTGTGTTTTTAAGATGTAGCCTATTTTTATATATTGGTGTGAGTGTAAAATCTTGTTTGTAAAACTGTAAAAAAAAGAAAGAACCAGTCCATTAAATATGGAGTTTATAATACTGTGTAGGCCTAACATTGTTACAGTACACTGATAGTCAAATGGTGTGTTGAGACTCAACAAGAGAGAGGCTTCGTGTCTTAGATGGGAAAGAACATGCACACAGCACGCTGAGGTAAACATGGTGTGTTGGAAAATATTAAGAGCGCCAACTGCTTGAAACAAGCCAGAAGGCATGCATAAACATCATATGTTCCTAATTCATATACAAACAAAAGTTTTCCTCTCTGAATTTAGAAGTAAACTTGAAAGTTGTGACAGAAATTAGTTGAAAATGTTTGCTGCTTCAAGCCACTATTATATTATCTGCAGTGAACTGTGCTGAGCTGCAACCTGCCACTCTGCATCAAAAATAAGCATCTGGAAGGTAACTTATGTAGCTAATGGCAGCTACCTGATAATGCCAACTCCATGATGGAGCGACACACGTTCCTCTCAGCACCTGACCCCTGAACGAGGACACAGTTTACTCTTCAAGCAATATCTAAGCAACAATATGAATACACAGAAAAAGGTGCACTTTTGTGAGACTTACGGTCCACACTCAACACGCAGGGAGCGCACATGGTCCATGCCATCTAACACACATTCATGCACTCGTTGCTGATCTCGATCATGCGACCCTGGAAGTTCTCCTGGTCGAACACGTACATCTGGAGGGGACAGATGAGTAATTTGCAAAATTATATTGTGTATTAAAAAATATGCATGTTTTCAGATTAAATCCTAGTTAAACATTCTAATTCTATACATATAGTTGCCTTATTTCTTGTATTTTCTACATTTTTATTATAACATTCTTAAAATAAAGTCAATTTAGCATGAAAAATTCTTGTTTCCCTCATTGAATAAATTACTATCTATAAAACAACGGGATTTGGACACTATTTTACTGTAAAATCTCACCTGCTTATGGAATGTCTCATTTTTAATTCAAAATGGAAATGAGTATCAGCAGACGTGTCCTGTTGTTGTCGTGTTACACAGTCCAGAGGGCTCCACACCAATATGTCACATGATCAGCATCCCACCCTGTTGGCCACCCTGCTCTCTTTTTCTACACAGTGCTTTTCTTTTTTTTTTACAAAGCATTGTATGATGTTGAGGTTTTTTTGTAGCAGACTATGCAAAGCTTCCCAAACCCCATTCAGCATGACTGTAACCAGACTTGTTGTTCATTTTAACTATACAAACTTTTCACAATTAAAACTACACAAATAACATACTGGTTCACAATATTTCCTGAAAGGTTTGAAGTCAAACACAGAGTGATATCTTGTGTCCAGCTAACATTCAAAATACTGAGCTTCAGAAAAGCAATGATTTATCAAAATTGATTCATCACACGTTTTATTCATCTCATTTGTTTTGTTCATTAACATTTTCATCAGGTGGGTTTCCAGTGGTAAGTAACAACAACAACATCTTTGAAATCAAAATTTTCCTTTTTATTGAAAACTTGGCCAGGATTCTGTACAGCAGAGAGGGCGTGCAAAGCACAGGGGCAAGAAGATGGGGGGCTGGGGGGCTCTAGGGACTCAGTTTCCCGTGGTGCATTATACCCTGAGCCGAGAATCAAGTGTGTAAAACAGCCAGAGGTGTCGTGTACCCTCTTTGGTGTTTCAGAGGACCGTGGAAGGGAATGAAGTGAGGGACTAAAAAAAGGGAGAAAAGGGGTGAAAGTAAAACTCAGCCCATAGGGGAGAAAGAGAAAAGTAGAGACAGAGAGGAATGGAGTGTGGTCCAGCTGGTCCTTCCACTGAGGTGTTGTCTCCGATCAAGGGCAGATCTAAATCCTCACCCTTCCCCTCACTGCGTTAGATCATAGACCGTTTAAGGTACTGAGGTAAGGCCTCAGACATCTCTCCCCCTTTCCCTCTTCCTCCGCCCCTCTCCCTCACTTCCGCTCTTTCTCTTTCTCTCCTTCCCTGAGCCTCACTTGCTGGCCATGGTGTAGCAGCCCTGTTGGTGCCACTGCATGTCACGGATACGCCTCACAGACTGGAACTGAGGATGGCGGGCGCCGTACTCGTTGAAGTGCCTGTAGTCGCCCTTCTCCAGCAGGTACTGGCTGCCACGGTATCCAGGGAACTGGTATCCCACCCAGCTGGAGAAGAAAGAGGAAACATGTCAGTGGAGTAGATGTTCACATCATTTGAGTCCTGTCTCTGAGTTCTAACAGTGACACTCACGTTCCACAGCTGACAATGATGCTGCCCACTCTGTCGGTGAAGCCGTAGGAGAACATGCTAGGAACGTCATCGTCCATGATCTCCATCTTGCGGCCCTTGAACTCTCCGACCTCGTACAGGCAGATCTTGTGCTTCTCGGGGTCCTGGAAGAGAGAGAAACACTATTTCAGGGAAGAGTCTAAAGCAAAAGGGAAACTTGAGAGTATGAAACCAAGTTTGCTTTTTGTACCATTCTGACGGGCCTGAAGGACAGCAGGTAGTCGTTCCTCTGGCAGTTGCTCCAGGAGTCCCAGCGAGGATACTCTCCCTTCTCCAGGATGTACATCTCACCACAGAAGTTCATCTGCTCAAAGCCCACGAAGCTGCAGATGAGACAACATTATGAAGTATCCATGCAGAGATGAATGTTTTAAATGTGAACATGCACGTTTGCACTTTTGTGAGACTTACGGTCCACACTCAACGCGCAGGGAGCGCACACGGTCCATGCCCATCTCACACACATTCATGCACTCGTTGCTGATCTCGATCATGCGACCCTGGAAGTTCTCCTGGTCGAACACGTACATCTGGAGGGGACAGATGAGTCAATGTTAAGGGTCTGTGATTATCATACCATGATATCACTATTAAGTGTATCTGAAGTCGCATGTCAGAGCCACCAACCTTGTAGGCCATCATTCCCATCTCAGACTTCTTGCCCTGAGCGGCCTTCCCGTCAGTCTGGGAAGAGGTCTTAGACTTATCTCCACTGGACATGATTACTGGGGAAAAAGAGAGGGGAAAAAACACATGTTCATGTCACAAACTGAACCTGTCATGACTGGTGTAAAGGATGCATTATAGATAGAGGAAAGATTACAAATGCAATGATTAAAAGTATATAGAATACTTTGTATATTTAGGTGAAATTGATGTCTCTTGCTCCTGTTTTGTATCTCCAAACACCAGCAGGAGTACAGTATGGGTGTGTGTACCTTACCTGTATGTGTGTGCGATGCCTACGCCAAGCCTCACTCAGAGTGTGTGTGGCTCGGAGTGAGCCTCTCCCTTTTATACGCTGGCGCCCACGGGAGAGGGATTATGGGGAGAGAAACAAACCTGCTGAGGTCAGAGGCGCGGGACAAAAGAAACCCCACATCATCAGAGAGGGACGGACAGAGAGGATGGGCGGAGGCAGAGGAGGACTGACAGAAGCTGGAGACCAGTTTCTGATAGAACTAATGCAATACAAGTTGATGTTCCTGACATCAACGTTTAGAGGTAAATAATGACCCTAAATCATAGTAATTCAGTTTTATATTTCAGATTCTTTATTCTCCTGTCACCTTTTCACATCATCACTTATTAAAAGTACTTAGACAGGCTTGATCGGAGTTATTTGATGATGTCTGCGGGAATGTGTGGCTTCAAACCTCTCTTTTGGCTTAAGGAGGTTAACTTTAAATTCTTGATTTATTTATTGTAATTTATTTATTAAATGTTCCAGGCTACATGTTCTTAGATAATATCAGTGAGTAACATTCATGTGTGATACATAAATCTAAATGGCTAAATGAATAAATGCAGTGTAAATGTAAATGAAATGCTTTCCCACTGTAAGGTCCGAGGTTCAACCCCCACATAGAGCCATAACACATCAGATCAACATTTGATATGATAGGATTTTTTGAACCAGACTAAATCTGACAAGATTTATTTTGTATGCTTGACATAATTTGGAACTAACTGTTTAATTGCTGATGTAACTGCAGAGAAACTTTCATCGCAACTGTTGCATTCACTTTGTAAACCATTTGTTTTGCTAAACCACACATTTGGGGTGCCCCTGAAGGTGCGCATGCAAGAGCGTTTTGGTGACTTTGAGATGCCATTGTGTGAAAAGGACTAAAATGAAACTTAAAGCTCTCTAACGTTTCTATACATGCATATAGATGCACCCAGTTATCTCCTTCTCTGTCCCCCCGCGGTGCCTCTCTGCTCCGCCGCTAATCCCCACATTCTCCACCTCGATCCCGGCCCTTTGTGCCTGGGCACGCGCTGGACTGCTGACCGGGGTCCGAACATACCGGAGCGCCTTTGTTTCTGAGCACCAGCAGCACTATAGGATCTGCTGAGCTGGCCTCTGGAGTGGGACAACAGCGTCCAGCGGCCCCGCAGCGAGCATCCCGGGAGCGCGCCTCGCTGCTGGCGCGGCCGCTGCGCCAAATGGACGGTGCGACGAGTCGGAGCCGTGGACGCGCACCAGCAGGCGCGCTCCGACCCAGACCGTCGGTATAAAACTGAAGCGCCAGGTTCTCTCAAAGCTCTACGCGAGGCAGGCGGTAGGCGCGTATCACTCCAAAGCTCTTCCTATAAAGTGCCACTCTAGGTAAGGCTGCATCTCTGCTTTCAACACAGGTCAGGGTCAGACAGGCAGGTGCACTCAAGCTGCTTCACACAGACACCGAAAACCAAAAGCACTTTCTGAAACGCCTGCACCACACGCTAATTGTTATACCCGAATTTTATTTCATATTTCACCTTTTTAAAAAGTCAAATTAGCCTAACTATTTGGCCAGACCTCCTCCAGATCTCTTAGTTCAGATTTGGATTCGTGTTGTTCCTGTAAATGGAAACTGAAACACCTTCATGTTTTACTGTTTTACACTAGGAAAACATGCCAAATAATCTATAGAATATTACACTGTTTAATCACTGATGCTCTGAGCGAGTCTCTGAAGGACATTTTCTCTCCAACACTGTTTCCCACATACCTTCTTGCCTTTTACTTTACCTCCTGCTCTCTGTCCTCATTTGCCACCTCAGGAGTAAAGATGTACAGAACTACAAGGTCCCCAATGATGCAGCCGCTGGTCAACTCAGGAATGGGCATGGCTCCTTTCTTCAAGGTAATGGAAACACATTATATGATTCAAAACTATATATGGTGGGTATGAGATGGATTTATATGATCTGTGCATCTCTGTTTGATACCCAAAGGTAAAGGAGAATGATGTACAGGCTCTGATAACCTATATTTCTTTTTCTTTGCTGCCTCTTGTTCTCCACTCCCTCCTCCTCCTCCTTTGCTCCACAGGTGACTGTGTTCGAGCAGGAGCATTTCCAAGGCAAGTGCCTGGAGTTCACCTCCGAGTGCTGCAACATTCAGGAGTGCGGACTGGACAACATCCGCTCCATTAGGGTGGAGAGCGGAGCGTAAGTGTCACAAGCTTTTTTTTCCGAAAGGAGACCCAGAACACTGACTGTACAAAAATGTTATGTCAAATTAATATGAAAGTGAAACTGTCAGAAACAAGAATCAAGAAGTTAAACAGCCCTCCCCTCTCTTTCTCTGTGAACAGCTGGGTGGGCTTTGAGCACCATGACTTCCAGGGCCAGCAGTTCATCCTGGAGAGAGGAGAGTACCCCCACTGGGACGCTTACAGTGGCTCCCTCTCCTACCACGTGGAGCGCTTCATGTCTCTGCGCCCCATCTACTGCGCCGTGAGTTAGCCTACTCCCTGACCTTTTTTCAGCATCAGCAATCACCTCAGGAACCCCCCCCCCCCCCCACACACACACACACTTCTAACCCTTTCTTTCTCCCCCTCCTTCTCCCACCACAGTCCCACCAGAGCAGCCGCATGATCATCTTTGAGAAGGAGAACTTCATGGGCCGCAGTGTGGAGATCTGTGACGACTACCCCTCTCTGCAGGCCATGGGCTGGATGATGCCTGAAGTTGGCTCCATGCACGTGCAGTGTGGCGCGTAAGTTATTGTGAATCGGATTGTAATAAGATGCATTTTATCAGGACAAATCGCTACTAATGCTTTTCCAGGTGATCTGTCTTATCTGGCTTAGTTAATTCATTTACATCTGGGCCTACACACTAGACAAATAAACCTGTACCCTGTCAATATAACCCCTCATAAACATGTCCTATATCAGTGGGAAACTCTAAGCATGCACTAAATCCCCATTCCTAAAACAGTCCCTCTAACCCTCGCGGTCTTCTCTGCCAACCCCACAGCTTTGTGTGCTACCAGCACCCTGGCTACAGGGGCCAGCAGTACATCATGGAGTGCGAGAGACACAGTGGAGACTACCAGCACTGGAGGAACTGGGGCTCCCACTGTCAGACCCCCCAGATCCAGTCCATCAGGCGCATCCAGCACTGAGAGGAGAACAGGCTGAGACTGAGACAGCAGCTCCCCTCGACCTCTCTACCCATTACCCTCTCCTCTTTCTTCCTGTCTCTCTTCAATCCTTTCCTTCCTCTTGACTTGAGCCGCAACAGCCGCCCCAGCACCACTACTGATTTACAGACGCTGCCAGAGTGTGATAAGAGACAATATCGCACCGTTGAAGCACAGGGAAACACGCGCTCCAAACACACACACATACACACAAACACACACATAACTGACACTCATGCTGTGTCTTTTTATTTGGTTTAGAGGTCCCTACACACTCGAACACAAACACACACACACACACACACACACACCTGCGTTGTACTCTCACCTGCGCTGGGCGATGAGTATGGAGCCAAAATAGAGGGGAGATGAAGCTCCAACATACCAGGATAAACCTCCCCGGCTGCACTCACCCTCCTTGGTGCAGCAGACTGCGCAGTGGTGCAGCTCAGATGTGTTAAGGTGTTGTGTGTAGGAGGTTGATCCACAGGTAGATAACAAATAAAGTCATTTTCAATTCATGCATTCATTGTTTTATTATGTGCGATTTCATGGTGACTTCTTTACAAAAAAATACAAATACATGAATATAGCAGGGCCCTCTCTTTACAGTATATGAAACACACCACCTGCTGGTCTGAAAGGTAAAGTTTGTAGTTTTTTTCTACAGCCACCTTTCAAGTTAGGGGTTACATGGTACTTAGAACCACATCTGTCCAAGCCTGAAAATGTAGGAGAAGGAATTCATTTATTGGACTTACCTGAAAGGCATTGAGTATTTTCACTAACTGTTTGGTATGGTGGCCGAGGGTTGAAGGCATTGCAACTTAGGAAAAACTTGCAGACAAAACAAACAAAAAAGAAATTAAATCTTCTCTACACAAGTAAATTGTCTAACAAAATTTTCTTTTTGACATAAAGAAAGTCCAATAAAACAAAACTGAAACAAATATAAAATATAAATAATATTTACATATATAAATAATAAGTTATTATATATGTATTATTCGATATATTGACTTGTTGCGTTAGTATTTTAATGAAATTAAGCTATAACTGATCAATAATACTTACCATGCCGCTGTATGGGTTGGGCTTTAGTAATTGTTCTACGTATTGTGCATTTGTGTCTTGAGGTGAGGGAGAAAATGAAATCAACACCCCGATGATGGGCCTCCTGTTCGGCGACGTGCATGTGGAGTCACAGAATAAAGGCGGCGTGACACAGGAAGTAGAGAGGAGATTTTATTGTAGAAATCCAGAGTCCTTGACTCAAAAAGTGCCACGAGGAACACTGTCAAACATAACTTGACAGTAAAACAAGGAAGAGTTTTCCTGGAACATTTACAAACTGTGGCTGAACAGAGATTGACATTATCCATCATTTTTACAACTAATTCAGTCATAGTCATAGTTACAACAAATAAAACACTCCTGATTCCTTTGACAGTACATAAACCTGATTTGTTTTGAGGTGAATCTCTTAATGAACTGTTCGGTTAGTGGTGTTTTCAACACTTGACAGTTAAAACAAACTTTGCTGAACTTATCTGCTTAACAATCACAAATTACTAAACTTAGTAGTAACAACATTTACATAAAATCAACAAGTAAATATCTACAAAGTTGAACAATCCCAGTCACCTTTGACAGTTTGTCAATTGTCTGTCTACCGTACTCTAGAGCTGAAACTGAATAGCTGTAGTTAAACTACACAGTCCTGTTGTTCTGTTGCTAAATAAACTCGCCTACGTGTCTTTATGCATTATAACGCACATCTTTTCTTTTCTGTCTATCTAACATGTTGCTCACAGCTCTTACTTTCCTAAACATTGGTGGAATAGGAATACAAAAATGTTTGCGGCAACACACAGCATTCAAGATGAAACCACATTTCTAACTTCTAATTCTAACCCACAGCTAAATGAACTGTATTCACAATGTTTTCTGGGAAATGTAGGAAATAACACAAACTGAAGAAGACGGGGAGAAAATAAAATGACGACTCTGTCTCTTGGCACTAGATGGGACGTCGCAGATGTTAATGTAGGAGCATCTCAGTCTGATATTTTAAGTTAACAAGCTCACCTTTAGTCATGGTAGTGAAGAACGCTGACGAAGCGCAGTCAGTAATTTCTCCAACATCAACATCCTCGTCTTCTTCCCCTTCCTCACCTTCTGAACACTCTGTCCAGCTGATGGTCACCGGATCAGGGATGGGACCACAATCTTCAATCACATCGATGTCCTCTTCCCTGCTTCCTGGAGACCCCAGAAAGACCTCTTTAGCTGAATGTGAAGGAGGAGAAACGGAAGAGTTCCCTTCACTAAAATGTGACAGAGTTTGTGCACAGACTGCCTCTTTACAGTCGACTTCCACATCTCCATCCACATCGATTATCTCATCACCGCTGCTCTCCATCTCTTCATCCATCAAAGTTTCCTCAGTTTCTCTGAGTTTGATTTCACTCCACACTGTTTTTTCTGTATTTTCTTCTTTTAGTGAACAGTCTCCTACATTTGTCAGCGAAACGGTCTCCACGTCAATTATGTCGTCTGTCTCAATGGTTGCTGGTTCGGAGACAAAGTCTGCAGCATCAGAGCTTGGTATGCATGTTTGCTCAAAGCAAACCCTCTTGGCCACAGTGGCATTACCGCTTGTCTCCTCCTCTGCTCCCCTCTTCCCCCCCCCCCTCGTAGGTCCCTCTGCCTCCTCCTGTGGCTGGACAGTCAGCTCTTCTTCATGTCTCTCTTCATTTTCCTCTAGTTGTTCAACCAAAGGCTGCGGCTGAATTTGTGGTGTTGAACTCTCACCATTAGATAAACTGAGAAGTTTTCCTTTTTTCTTGGGCCTGCCTTGCCTGGGACCTGGAAGTGGCTCAGCACGACAGAGCATACTGTCCTGTAAAACAAATTAACATTAGATTCTACAGACAAATACAACAACAAGACTACGAGTCTAGAGCCCTGCTAGCGGCTCTGCGTGCATCATGCTAACATGCTGATGTTCAGCAGGTTTAATGTGCACCATGTTCACCATCTTAATTTTATTATGCTAGCATGCTAACATCCACTAACTAGCACTAAACACAAAGAAGTTCAGATGAGGCTGATGGGACGCATCATCTGGGGACCATGAATGTCTCTACAAAGTTTCATGGCAGTCAATCCAATAGCTGTTGACATATTTAAGTCACTATAACCAACATTGCCATTCCTGAACAATAATGTATGAACAAGGCGCCTCTTTTATGAAAGCACAGACGTTTGGAAGACACATTCGACTACACAAAGTCTGTGACTGTGTAAAAAGGTCAGCGCTCACCATGATAATCGGTGCTTCTCTAATCCTACTCCTGATTGGGTAAGTCTTTAGGCTCCTTGATGAGACGGTCTCAGTCTTGTCAGACAGGCTGTCATGTGGGTGTTTGACTGATGATGAACTGATCTTTGTTTCTGTAGGACTCTGGAAAATATATAGATACAGACAAAAACATTTGAGATTTTCTTTCCATTCTGCAGCTGCTGCAATAAAGGTAGTGGTGACAACAGACATCATCAGAAACGTTACTGGACAGTTGTTTGAAAAGTCACCTTAGCTTCCTGACAGCTGTGTCCCTGCAGTGTAACTTTGACTGGCAGCAGTTTCACCACAGGCATCTTCTGCAGCTGCTTGTCTCCTGGGTAATAAACGACTTTGGTCTTTGCGTCACGCGATGACAGTGGCTTCCTCACCCTCTTTCTCTCCATTGTGAACCGATACTCATTTTTTGGTTTTCTTCGTCTTCGTCGTTTGGCTGGCGCTTCGGCTTCCCCCTGTGTTGCCTCAGTATGTTTGAGGGGAACGGTACTGTGAGCAGAAGCCTGGCTCAGCTGCGAAGGTTTCTGTTGCAGTTCAGGTATTTGAGAGCTTGCGGTCTGGGTCTTGGTTTTTCTGTATTTTCTCAGGGCAGTGTAAGGCCGGCTAGCCTCTGTGCTGCTCTGACCACCTATTTCCACTTCTTCTCTGGAGCAGCTGTCAACGTGATGCTCAAAGGACTGAAGGAAGTGCTCCAGCATCTCATTCAGCTCTCCTTCTCCCTGCTGCTGCAGAACAGGCACCTCGGTGTTTGCAGAGCTGTAGCCGTCAGCTCCTCTTGATACAGAAACAACCTGTTGGCCATGAACTGTATTGCCTGTAATGCCAGAGGAAGCGTATGTTAAACTGCTGCTACTGGCTGGAACAGGAGGCTGAGAATGTGGAGCACCGTTGTTGTTGCTCTTTGGTAAAATGTCGAGGCCCATCATCACTTCCTCCAGTAGACGATCAAAGTGTATGGGCTGTTCCTCGTGAGGTGGGGGGGCTGGGGGAGGGATGGAGGTGGTGTGGAGCAGGGACGACGCTGGAGGTACGTAGGAGGCTGCAGGTGACAGCAGGCCGGGTGATGGAGAAGGCTGGAGGCAGGGGCTGGAGGCTGATAAGCTATGAAGGTTGTGGAATTGCATGGGAAGGGGAGAAAAGTAAACTGATGATGTTGGTTTGGCCCTCGCCCTCTGAGCCCTGCCAACAGGTGGACCATCCTGTTACCGGGGAGAAAAGTGTATTAACTACATTATACACTTAGTTTATAATCTGAGTCAATTCACAAATCATTGAGCAGAGCTGTTATTCTCTGGGCTAAATGATTGGTCAGAGCTCTCCAGGTACAATTTCCTTAACCAGTCAGAGAGATGAGCACCGACTTGTTAAAGGGGCCATTTCATATATCAGCTACTACTACATTGTTTTATCTTGTCTAACATTATCCTATCATTAAGCACTACTCTCTGGGTTTGTATGGAATAAATACTGTCCCAAATGAATTGTAGTTGTGTGGAAAAGTTTTGTACTCATGAAACTGTTTTGTAGCTGTGTGGAAATGTTTGAATGTGTATCTGAATATCAGAAAAACCCAAAGTTTACAGGTACGGATCCATTCTACAGGTACAAAACAAACCTAGAGTTAAAAGTACTTTTGTCCCACATTTGACACATTCTACTGAATAACCTATGAGGATGCTCTGGTTAATATGTTATTTGACTATCCAATCAGGAATATGAGTTCACCATCCAATCACGGATTCTGGGGGGCGGGCCTATAAAACACGGATGCTTCAAGTGATAAGTTGGCAGTTCTTAGTTTTTTTTAACAAGTATGTTAAGCCTAAGATGAGGAAACTCTTCTGTTTCAGAGAGCGAGATCAAATAAACCCTAGATCAGTAACTCCGGCAACTGATGCTGTGAACCTAACCTCTTCGGGAGGAGGTTAGGTTCACAGGATAAGTTGTTTCTCTCTGACTCTTCCCTTCCTGCAGAGCCTGAGGCAGCTGTCTGACACAAAGTTTCATTTCCTCATTCATTCTGTCAATATCAAAGAACATATCTGAACGCATTTACATCTTTAAAAACTTTAAAATCCCAGTTGGATAGGCTATTAGTTTTTCATCCAAACATGATCTTGAACATGACCGCTTTTATGATCAATCTGTCATCGATGTGTGGACAGAGAGTCATCTCCGCACATCGTGGATTTATCCTCAGCACAGAATAAAATCTATGTCCGTCTTTAGGTATAACACTGTGACAGTTGCACTGAAAACACTTAGGCTACTGTGAGCTACATTACTGCAGTAATCACTGTTTAAACTAATCTGTAACCTAGAAAACTGATCAATGAACAGTAAGTCGCACTGATTGGATAACTACGATGTTCTGAGTGAGGATGACTGTGGTTCAGCTGAAACAAACAGGCCTAAATAAGGTTTAAAAGTGAGTTTTTCATTATTACCTGCTGAAAGTCTGAATGTGTTTTGACAGCATTAATAAAATACAAAATGAGCAAGATTTTATTAATGTAAAATAGACATCTGGAATTTTACAGTTTGAACAAATAGACACATTTTCCACTGCAAAAATAATTAATAGGTTAACCTGCTGGGTGTGACTGTGACTTACAATTACAGGTTCATGAGTAAACTGTGTCTTATATATAATATACCTATACCTATTTTAATAATCAGGTAGCCGATTGCCACCGGCATTTTGTCCCCTCGGGTTACAGCTTAATAAATATAACCTTCCTATTTAAAATGAATGTAATGGGCTGTAGGAGAATTCCAGCACTTTCATTCATTAAGGAAATTCCAGTCTGGTAGATGATGAATGATCAACACTGCATAAAAAGTATTAATGGTAACGTATTGATCCTTCCTCCGCTCCTGCGTTTTAGAGCCAATCATGGTCCACGCTGGCACTCATTCATATCTCTAGTTCCCCCAGAATAAAATGGAGGATCTGCCTTTATTTAGCCGTTGCCATGGTGAATCGTAATATCGAAGCTCCATTGATTATGGATAAGCTCAGAGTTTGTTAACCTGCTTTCTGAAACAGGGCCACGGTGATTGATAAATCACACATACTACTTTAGTGCTGATTAGTCAGTAGGAAATTAATCAACAACTACTTTGATGATCGATTAATCGTTTAAGCCATTTATTAAGCAAAAATGGTAAACTCTCTGAAGTTTCAGCTTCTCAAATGTGATAATTTGCGGATTATTCTTTGTCTTCTGTGATAGTAAAATTTATATATTTGGGTTTGGACTGTTGGTCAAACAAAAAAAAAAACATACAAAGACATAGGGTTGTGTTTATTGTTTTGTTTCTCTATTGACATTTTATAAACCAAACAGTTAATCTATTAATTAAGAATCTAAATGGCAGATTAATAAGGAATTAAAATAACTGCTGTTTGCAGCCCTATACAATAGTATCTAGCACTTAAAAAGTTTTGAGTAATGTCAGAAGGCCATATACTGTGATGATTGGAGGGCAAAACTGTTCATATCCAGGCGACATGAGGTCACACATTAAAATACACGGTCTGTTTGTGGGTTCATATGTTAAATACTAATGTGTTAATTATTGGATATATCTTTCTAAATTTTAAAGTCTCTTGGCCTGGTTAGAAACAAGCGAGAGAGAAATTGTGATTACAACCACAACGGTAGTGCTTAAAATCTTTGTAAGAAATGACTCTTATTTTATAATATCAGACTTGATCAGGTTGGAAATGTCTTTTCAGGAAAAGCACCAACTTTTTAAATCAACACCACTACTGATAACGATCCTTTCAATATAAAATTCAGTATTTAAAGATGCAAAATGTTTGATTGAGGCTGGTGGTTCATTGATTGGACCTTGTTTTCAGCCCTCCTATCTCCCCAAGCTTCATGTGTTGATTATATTACAAATAGGTGTATATCTCACCTGGTTAAACTTCTGCGTTGTCTTCCTCCGCCCACGCTGCGTGCTACCTTCTCCTCCCTCCCTGTATGGCAGCATGTCTCCATTCTGGCTGAACTCCCACACTTTGCCGCGCCTTCTATTCCTGATACGCTTCTTGGCTGGCTCCAGAAGCTCTCTGGTCTTCAGGTACAACTTCCTGCCTACAGCTCCTCCGCCCTGACCGGCCCTGGGCACCCTCATCCCCGACCTCTGCAGGAACAGCTTCTGCAGCTTGCTCACCCCCACCTCCTGCACATCCACCGTCTGCATTAACCCTCCTCTCCTCCTCCCTCCTCCTTTCCCTTGTGGTCTGCTGGCCCTTCTCTCACCCGTCCCGACTCTCCTGGCACCTCCCACTCCTGCTCCCCGCCTCCTCCTTGCTCGCCCTCTGAGGGAGCCCTCCTCCTTGTCTGAGTTCAGGAAGTAGCTGATGTATCCTGGGATGTTGCCTTGAAACTGCTCGAACCGCTCATCCTCCCATTCTTCAACAATGTCTCTGGCTGCTCCTTGAGGGCCAGCACCACTCAGCGTCGCTTGGCTGGAAGAAGGAAGAACAGCAACAGATGTGTGTCCAGCTGCTGTGGATTCTTGCCACACGGGAGCAGTGGACAATTGGGGTGTTTGGTTTTCATCTGGTGGGTAGATGAGGGATATGGGAAGTAGATGGGGGTCGGTCTGTCCTAAGCTCTGGAGAGCAGCGATATCAATGGTCTCAAAGGAGGCTGCTGGGTGAGAAGGGGAAGCTGTGTTTACCTGCAGCTCCTCTGTCTGAGTCCATGTGTCTTTTTCACCACCTGACAGCGTCTCTTTCCACAGAAAGGTGCTCCCATCCCTCACTTCTCTCCTCCACCTGTCCCTTCTCCCCTCATTCTCCTCAGGCCTCAGTGGCTCCGTCTGCACTCCTACCTCTGCACACTGGCCTTCTCCTTCCCCTCTTTTTGTGACCTCCACCAGCCCGTGGATGCCCAGCTTGGCAGCAGCAGAAAATGCCTCCTGCTTCTCCTTCTCCCCCTCCCCTGTCATCTCTCCGGAGTACAGCAGCCTGACCAGGTGGAGCAGGGTGCAGGCGCCCAGAGCCCGAAACTCCAAGAGATGGCTCTGTCCTGCGGGGGGCAGTATCGTGGAGGACAGCGCAGAGGAAATGCGGGGGCTGATAGCTGAGAGAATACAACTGTGTGCTGGCACTGATACACCTGGAGGAGAGGAAAGATGAAATGAGTTTCCACAATTAAATTAAACTAGATACAATGTGAAGATGTACTGGATTTACAGGTTGTCTATTTGCACAACTCTAACACAGAATACTAATTAAAGCTGTTTTTGTGTGTGTATTTATACCTTCTGTCTTCAGCACAATGTCACAGAACTGGCTGCACTGTTGCTGTCTCTGCAGCTCAGCAAGGAGGAGCGCTTCAAACCCCGGTTTTTGGTAGCACCACATGTCTCTAACCACTTCTGAGGAGGAAGAGAGATAAGGAGAGAGGGGAAATCAATGAAGGTTATGGTGCAATAGATCTCTCTACAACACGACTGCTGAATTCCAGCCGGCCAGAGTTGTAGACAGCGCTTGACGTCATACTTTTATGAGTGTGAGATTAATGTACATTTCAAAAGTGTATCAATAAATAAATATTATAATGTAATATTATATATTACAATAAATATTGACATGAGCAACACATTTAGCGCAGGCTCATGAAAAGGTTCCACCAACCAAGGGCTTAAACACATACATTATCCATGTGTGAGAAACAGGCAAACTAACAGTAATCAATACAAACACCATCGGTCCATCTTTATACAAAATGAAAAAAACGTTACACTCTGCAGGTGTCTGACTCTGTGGCACACACTGTACATGAAGCTGCTTTACCAAAGCAAACCTGTACATGTTTTTGTATTGATGGACAGATCCTTTATGATTCAGTACTCGTGATTCTGCTAGGAACCCAGGCTAACATGAGAAGTAGATGTATTTAACATATATTGGAAATTGAGGTTGTGTACTTTAACATGTATTATTTTTATTTACGTATACTATTACACATACTGTACATATTTTGTGTATAATTTAGTTTTCCTTTTTATTTCTTCTTTTAGTGATACATTCATATACTTTATTTACTTATATACTTTATGCATTTAATTGTGCTATCCTGTGTTGGGCACTGAGAAAGTGGAACCTTGAACCCCATTAAATAAAAGATTATGTTGACACTGTAGCTATATTTTAATAGTCATTGGTTTATTGTTTAAAATATTATTTTGAAAGAAAATATTTTAATTGGCAGTACATTTTGCACATTCAATCCAACACTGAATGCGTACTAACACATTAAAAGAGATTTCCAGTTCTCCATATTGGGTTCAATCACTCGTTCATGCAGGTGTCGCCTTACAAATTACTACAATTATTGTGCTGCTGAAGTTCCCCTTCTTGTGGTTTTCAGAACAACCAAATTTATACTTTTTTCACCGTTTAAAATCAGCTATAAGAACCGTCTCAGCTGGGACAAAACTGATTTAAAATGGGGTCCTTGTCTGCAGACGTCTAACGTTAACATCAAAGCTCCAGAGCACACCTGCAGATTAGCATCGCTGCTGACAGTTAGCAGCCAGCTAGCAGACCGCCAAGAGTAAACAGGTGTGAAGTAGTCGTAACAGACCGCCTGTTTGTTAACATGTCATTAACATTACATTAATGGCCCTTACAAAAAATTACTGGAGTACAACCGGAGCTGTTTGAACTACTTTCTCCCGGTGGACTAACGTTACACACAAACGCAAGACACCGGCTGCACTCACCGTGTGGGAGTCCCAAAGCTCTCTATTAATCCGTCCCCACGTCAAACACATAAAATGGAAATATAAAAAATATTAAAATGTTTTAAAGTAAGGTTAACATAGAGTATATTTTGTTTATCAGTGGGGGTTTCTGTCTGTTTTTACTGAGGTCATCCACGGGTCAACGTGGTCATCAGCGGTACAGTGTAGTTTGTCGCTTCGCCAGCAGGGGGAGGGAGCGCCACCACGCAGCCGCCACAGTGCAGGCGGCGACGGACAGCCAAAGATTACAGAAACAACACTAAACACGAGAGAATTCACTTCTGCTACTTCCGCTTTCGTTTCAAAAGAGTATATGTGCCTTTTTAGTGGTCAGTGACTTTATATATTATCATATACTGTCCTGACAAAGACCTAAAGTGATTTAATAAATCTCTAATTTATGTTACACTTTGTTGCCAGTCTATTTGGTAGCACCTCGCTAAAACTAATTCAGTCAGGAGTGGTGGAAGAAGTACTCAGGTCCTTTACTTTGAGCGAAAGTATCAATACCACACTGAAAATACTCCACTACAAGTAAAAGTCCTGCATTCAAAACCTTACTTAAGTAAAAAGTGAAATAAAAATGGGATTGTAGGGCTATGGCTGGTTGGCTATAAAGTGAGACTATGTGACTTCTCAAGGGAGGAATAACACATTATTCTTTAAAAAAAATGTAAGTTTAATTGTAAAGCAATCAAACACACCTGGGGTTCTGCTGTTCTCCCCCAGAAAATCTGAGCATTAAACACTTAATTTCCTGCATTCTGGAGACATTTTCTGCTCCAATTTACAGTGGAAATGTCTTTATATAAAGAAACAAAAAAATCAGCTGGCAGGTGACAAATTCTAAATATAAAAAATTAAAAATAACATATTGCAGTAATCAGCAATTTTTTATTTTTTATTTTACTTTTTTGGGACAATGCACACTTTCTCAAAGCATTTTCATTTGTTAGTTAACATTTCTTGGTGCAATCTATTATTCACAACATTTTTAACAAATGCTTTCAAAAAGTGATGGGGACAAAATCAGCCATTTCAAAACGCAGTGGGGACAGCGTCCCCAGTGTAAATGACACCTATGCACTGAAGGGGTTATTGGTCGCATTAGTTGTGTCCAAACAGGCCGCAAAGAGATCCCTTCTTAAAAATCCACAGTCCTTTGCTCTGAGCAAAATTACCTCTAAAGTTCAGGTGACACTGATGTGAGGCTTCAGCAGTCTGAGTTAAAATTCTTTCTCTGTGCTCCCATGGACACTGTTTCCTTGCTGAGCCATGGTGGAGGGATGATTACACAAAACAGGAATTTTGTACTAAAAAGACTAAATTTGAAAGATTTCCACTTGATTTCCACTCAGACTGCTGAAACCTCATATTAGCTTCAGGAAAGGAGCTCAAGTGTTAACATTCATTGTCAAAGACAGAAATACAGGCCAAACATATGGTGTCTTTGGTGCTTTACTTACATATCAGGCAGCCACATTTTTCTATTTAAAACATTATTCATAACATTGATATTGATGTTTTGTTTGTTTTTTACAACTTTAAGGGCCATTTAAGCACCTGCAATGTAAATGGGTCCAAAAACCTGTCCTGAAAAGTCACAAAAGAGACAAGCTACATTAATGAATTGCAGCACTGTTGAATTGAAAAGGTTATTATATCAGCATGGCCCCGTTTCACATGTGTCAAAAGAGTGGAGCACACCGATTGATTGAAGTTTGTTGTCCTTAATCTGATTCAGCTGCACATTGCAGATGTTCGAAGACTAGCCAGTGTTACTTGCATGTTACTTTCCAACCCATAACATAGTCCTGGGCTCTGATAAAAAGAGCAGGTAGGGGACATACACAATAACCCAAATTAAATGACTCGTGTACACAGTCAGAGTATCAGTCTGTGCCCTTATTATAGCACTAAGGCCTGGTGTAATACCTGGGTAGTCCTTGTTGCTCATATTTACAGAAAAAAAAAGTTCCTCCAGTTTCTGTTATTAAAATGTTCACATTGTGTCATTGTCTCCGTGTAGTTCAACAAGGAATTGCTCGAAAGATGAGGAGGGGACAGGACTGAAAAACTTAGTAGGTGACGGGGAGTCCTGTCGGCCCGGAGTGGGCCGGGGCCAGCGCTCATAGAACTTCACGAAGAAGAGCGGGTCTTTAAAGGGCCCCCCGAAGATAATGGCCTGCATCAAGTAGATGAGGGCCACGACCATGGAGCTGATGAGGATGAAGGGGATGAAGGGCCTCAGGTGGTGCCAGGCCACCCTGAGCCCGTAGCCCAGGCCGCTCTGCTGTCCGGTGTGGGAGGTGTGGCGGGAGGAGTCCGGGGCTGGAGTGCGATCAGGGGACCTGTCATCTGAGTTTGAAGAGGACGGACCAGGGACGCCAAGTGTATCCATGAGTTACAAGGCAAGAGCAGGCAGTTCCTTTTGCTCTAAAACGGATCTGTTTAGGCTCACTTTACTCCACAAATCAGCTCCAGAGATCATAAGGAAGGAGGGCCACACTGAATCTACCAGTGGTGTGGTTTCCCTACCTTATCATGCATGGTAACACACCCGGCAGTGTCCCTCACGTGGACTGAGATGAATCCGGTGCTGAACAACCATTCCTCTCTGAACGCGCGTTATATTCCTGTGGCCTCCCAGCAGTCTCCTCCTCCCCCCCAGATCTCGTGTGCTGGAGTTACATGTTGCTGCTCCTACTTGAGCTTGAGAGAGGAAATGAAGAACAGCGGGGGAGCCCTAAATAGATATGACAGGACACAGGGAGGGAGGGAGAATCTGCTGCGTTCGGTGGTCTCAAGTTTAAGCATGGGTGTGTGTACCAGCTGCACAGGTTACAAACATCACACTCACTCAATGACTAATGCAGACATGCACGCACACTTGTCACTCACATATATGCTTGTAGCAGTTAGAAGACAAGACCATCTATGTTTCTCTGCAGTTTATTACAGCTCTAATAAATTTACACCTGTGGCTGCGACATGTGAAAGAGTTACTATATTTTAGCAGGTGCAGCGATCAGATTTTTTATTTACCTTCATGAACTTTACACTTCATGTGTACACAGGACTCTAGTTAAGGTTTTAGATGTACCCCACCTCTAAGTGGTTTTATTATTTGGATTTTTCATATTTTATTTATTATCCAACAGTTCAATTTTATTTCCTTTAAATTATATTTCCCACAAGAAGGTCTAAATGCTGTTTCCAAACCAGTCTCCACGCCGCGTGCAAGAGATAAACTTTATATGTATGGAAATGTTGTACTTAACAGGGCTGAATATCAAACTTTAAAGGATAGGTTTGTTTTTTTTACATCCGTCTTAAAACAATACACACATGCCCACAACTACATTTCAGGGGATATCTGTTTGTAATTGTTCCTCCTCCGTACAACAAATTCCTTCAGTGACAAAATGCCCAGTCTTTGCGGTCAACTGTCTGCGTCAGACAAATCAAATGGGTATCTTCCAAAGTTAGTACGAAATTCCCTTATTGTTTTAAGGTCCCTCTGCCGCAGCTCAACAAGGAAACATCCTCTGGGGAAACCGTAACAGTGTCCTAAAAATACTGTCCTACCAACCAAAATGTGTCCATTGCATGGAGTATTGAAAAGTATCAAGTAACAAAAGCTTGTTTTGAAAGCTTGGTCAGATTCCTGGTTTGGTTACCGATTCTCTGATCAAATGTGTCATGATTTAAATCTGAAAAATAAAATGTGCTTTTATTCCTCAATGTGAAGTACTTGAAGGGCAGCAATTTTGATAACCATCCCTCATTCATCATTTTTAAAATTCTTTATATTTATTTATTTTTCAAGACAGATTAGAAAAACAATCAGCAACATTCATGGAAAACAAGACTCATCTTTTGTCACTGACAGTAAAATCATCAAAGGAAAAGAATTACAGAGAAGATTAATTGATGATAATTAGTTGCAGCTCTATAGTAAATGCCCCCCCGGGCATCAGGGTCCACATTTTTAGCTGCGGCCCTGCGTCTTACACACTAATTTAAGTAGCTGTGTGAAAATGTATTGTTGAAATTCTGGCATTGTGTCTTTATCTACATTTATATTAATAAGTAACAGCTGAATAAATTGTGTGTCTTCAAACTTTCACACACTGGCGTGCGCTTAATACCCTCGTGATCCAACAGCTGCTTCTCAAGCTGCGTGGGATGCATTTCAGATGTGTTGCATACTGGAAAACGCTGCAACACTTTCACGTCCTCGCTCAACCTTTGTGTGTTCCTTCAACTCCTCTGGAAGCTGACAAACACACACACGAACACCATTCCCTTTCAGCGTGTGTAACCAGAGAGCAAAGCCAAGAATGTCGACGCTCAACAGTCTAGCAACTGTGCTGCGGTGAATGTCGTGTTTGAAAGTTAATCGGCTTTACGCAGGCATGAACTCAACACCTGAACACAGTTTAAGGTCTTAAGTGGGAAGATGAATATGTTTGGAATGAGTTTAAAAAAGGCTCTGATGACACAAATGACTATGGATAACAAGGTTTGATAATTTAGAGCGTCCAACTAAAACAAGCCTAATGGAGCACACAGATGTTTGACAGCGAATATCCAGCATAGTGTCAAGATTATGCGTTTTGCTATTTGCCTTAACAAGAGTGAGGGGAATTACCAAGACAGAGTGACTCTTTAATTAGACGTGTTTATCTACATGACACAGCAGTGCTTCCTCGCCACACACCAAATCACACGTCGCCAAATCTCGTCTAAGAAAAGATCTTTATTAAAAAAAACAGTATTACCAGGTACATACTTTACTGAAAAAAGCAACTTTTCAGAGCCAAGGCAGGCATGAATGGTACATCATAATTTTACATGGATAGGCAACATTGCAAATATACGGTGTGTGGAGAGTAAAAAATAAAAACAAAGATGATTGGTCTCTTTTGCCTTAAAAACAACTCTGTAAAACTGGGAATAAACAGTCAAACAAATTGCATAATGCTCTCACCCACCACTCCCACACATACAAACCCCAAAATAAAATACAAACAAATCAGACACAAAGTGAAAAAAGGTTAAAAAACAAACAAAAGGATCATAGATCAAAATGTGCTTTTTGTCTGCCTCCCAAATTAAATTAAACGTCAGTGTCTCTCAGTCTGTCTTTTGAACCTCGAGTCTCCTCTACGAGAAGAAGCCTCCCTTAAGTGTTTTCTTTTCAATGAAACAGCGTCAAGAATGCCAATGTGAATAGCTATATTGCAAAAAAACAGCAAGTAGTGATTTAAAAAAGAAAATTCATATTTAAAGAGGAGATAATTATTTAAAATGGACGCCACTTTCTCACTTTCTAAATGAAGAATAAGCTGTGGAATAGGTTGTGCCTGTTAAGCTGTCACAGTAGAGCCAGGAATAGTTTCTGAAGCAGGGTGTCAACATGTTTTAGTGGTTTAGTAGTGTATATTCCCAGCTTCACATTTCAGTCCCAAATCTGATGTGTTGTATTGGTCTGAATCCAGACAAAAGTCAAAACACAGAAACGCAGCACCTCAAATTATCTTTTCTCTCCCGCACTGGAGGGGAAGTTTAAAGTATCAAACACAAAAAGAGGCCGTTGGTACATAAAACTAACAAAACAACAACACAATGCTTAGTCATGGGAGCACAAGATAAAAACAGATGAATAAATCAACGTGGTCTTTATGGGTCTGGTCCGTTCACACACAAACACACACCCACCCACGCCAAGGTCCATGGTCATTTTCCACACACACACACACACACACACACACACACGGCCACAGGTTCACTGTATGCCAAATATACACACCTCTGCTCTTTCTTGTCTACACCTGTGCTCATCCCAACCGAGAGAAAATAACTCTAGACAGGAAAATAACTCCTATATAAACAACATTCTCAATCTACAGGGTGACCGTCTGTCTGGCCCAACCTCCACAACGATCCCAGTAAAGGGACGATTTAAATTAATGAGCCAAAACTAATGCAGTCATCCCACTTTCTTTTTATATACAGTATATACCCTACATAGAAGTCTACATACAAATTCATCATTAGAATTCGGGTGTTGGCAGCAACATGTTGATAACAGAATTTACCAAAATGTTGGCAAGAAAAAATAAAAACAAGCAGGACAACAAGACCAGAATTAAATGATTGTCAACAAAGGTGATTGCCTTTACAGAAGAATTATAATAAAAAAAAACTGAATATATTTATGTTGCTACAATTGAATGACTTTGTAAAAAGAAGGTGGGTGTGTGTGTGTGTGTGTGTGTGTGTGTGTGTGTGTGTGTGTGTGTGTGTGTGTGTGTGCATGAAACATTTCACCCGCAACACAGCTGCTTTCTTTGGATGCCAACCCCCATCTTCTAATCCCATCTGTGTGGTGATAGAGAGAGAAAGAGAGGAGAGGAGGGGGGAGACGAGGGAGAGAGAGAGAGAGACTCTGTGCATCTGGATCTTCTCTCCTCAGTAGCAGTGGTAGGGCAGGGACGGCCCAGTCTGGGTGATGCACACTATCAGTTTTTCTAGAGGAATAGAGCAAAAGACGTTGATTAACAGTAAATTTATAAAATGTGGGTAATTTACACAACTAACATGGAGGCAACACTAAGACTCACTCTGCGGTATAAGTATGGCACACTGCAGCCACAATAACCAGATGTTCAATAATACTTTAATACCAATATAACATTAAATTGAATATAGTTTGAATTCAGGGTTGAATTATATTGTAACCTTTGTGCAAATAGTTAAATGTATTAGTTTTCCCTGTTGCACAGTATTAAAATCAGGTTACGTTTGATATTCAGTAACACCAGGCAGGACTGCCATCATTCCAGTCTCTGATGAAGTGTGCTACACAAACACAATTATTCTGATCCACTGATTCTGATTAAAGTGTGTGTAAACATCTGTCAAGAAATATCTTGTGCCTTCCTGCATCACTAGTGTATGCATGATTAGAAAAAGGCAAGTGAAGTACAAAATGAGGACAAGCAACAAAGAAGACTGCACTGACACTAAATATTATTTTATAATATACTCATTAATTAAAATTTATGCTATGTAAAACTGAAGATGTCAACGTAAGAAGCAGGTTATGTTCAGGTCAGAATCACCCATCCATGGCAGCAAACATGCCCACAATAACCATGCAGCAAAAAAAGAATTACATTAAGGATTAATGTATATTACACCTTTTTAAACTGTGCAGGAGACAAATCAAGAGATTTGTGGAAGGCTGCGTACTGGGGGAATTCTGATTACTTAAAAGCAAAAGATTAGGGATAGAGACAAACCAATGAGTTTTTAGAGAAGTAACATGTAATCAATAATGCCTCAAAGTGATAATAAGTTGCCAAATGAAGTAAATACCCTGCAGAGCCACAAGAGTGCACTGAAACACATATCTTAAGCCACTGGCAACAGGCTACAACGGATAGAGCTGCAGATGAGTACTTCCTGGATCCTGGACAATATTTTACAGCATGGCAAAAGATTCACTACAACAACTACACGAAATTCCTAAAGTGAGAGTATGTCGATTCTGGCAGTTGCAGCTCCAAGATACACAAAACTATTCTGAGAGAACGCAGATCACACCGAATGGCATGTAAAGTAACAAAGCTGTCTAAGCAGTATAAGTTTGGTAACGCAAGTTAACTTGGCAGAAAGTGTTGGGAAAATGACTGTGACACTGCATTGCGTTTAATTGTTTGACGGTTTTGTAGTTCTGGTATTGTGACAACACTTCTGCACAAAGAAATCTGGGGATTTAAATCTTTATCAGTGTGGGGTTCATCTCTACACAATGCACAAGGAGCACCTTGCAGCATACTATACCAGCATGTACACATCACAACAGGGCATCATATTGTTAAAAATTAGTACAGTAGACCCCAACCGGATGATTCAGTACACCATCAGAGACAGAGTGGTTTCACTGGGGGTTTGATGTTATAAGAAACAAAAGGAGCTCAGAGTCCATGCAGGACGTGAGGTCAGTTGGACATACCATGCTGTTACATGCAGAGGGGGGTAGAGGGGAGAGGGTGAGGGCTAACCATCGTAGGAGTCCAACAGAGGCAAGGAGCCCTTTCTGCCCCCATACACCCCTCGCTGAGAGACAACCAGGAAGAGAGAGAGAGAGAGAAGAGGGAGTGAGTGTGAGAAAAGAAAAATGTCAGTAACTGTTAAGTCTTAAAGGTTAAAGTCAGGAAATATTCACAGTGGTGCAGGAGATTAAGGGTTAGTGTAGTTGAGTGAGTGAGTGATCCAACATGTTAATGTGCACAAGATTGATTTAACCAGTACCGGTAAAGTGTCTGTGGTTTCATCCAGAGTGTGTCTCCTCTCCCTCTGGTCCAGTGTAGAGTAGGCCTCTAAGAAAAACAGATGACAATAATGAGAAGAGGAAAAAAACAAACAACCCCCCCCCCCAACACATTAGGGCTGACCCCCAATAGCTGAAGATTCGGCGATGCAGAGCCTGATTAGACTGTAAATCTCACAGTCGAAGCTTCGCAGCGAAACAAGGATCATGCCATTTTGGCGATATGGGTGTGCTCAACGTCTGATTTTACATAGAACTACTGGTTTTCTCCCAATAACTTCATATATAGCCCATTACATTTCAACGTTTAATGCTGTAAATAAACATGTTCAAAGAATAAAAGTAAATAAATCCAAAATTCTAACCCTAACCCTGGGTCGTGTGTGCGCGGTGGCGGAAGAGGAACATTTCCTGAAGAAACTGTGCCCTGGCTTCACTGGTGTTGTGCAGAGTTGTCCGCACCTCGCGGGACTTCGGATAATTTATCACCGCCGATGAACCACACAAAGAAGATATCGTTTTTAAATAGCCGGCTACTTGAAATTGACCCGCGAGGAACCGCAACGTGCATGTAGTTGTCAGCAGCACAGCATGCACGCAAAACTCAAACGAGACCGGTGAATGACAGGCGATCGCGAGAGAAAAGGGTCTTCAAAAAGCCTCAGTGTAGCTGGAAATTTACAGTATAAGTTGAATGAATACAGACTGCAGCTTCTCAAAATTAAAGCTGCGCTACCGTGTGTAACCCCCCACTCACAATCGCCTCACACAAAAACACACATGATTCGACTATGTAAATCCTTAGTTGGGGACAGCCCTACAACACATCATCTTGACAAAGACATTTTCTAGAAAAGATGATTAATGTACTAACCAGGGCCGAGGTCATTTAGTGGAATCATGTCCCTCTTTTCCCCTAAGATGAAGCAAAACAGTCAAGTTAAACAAAACGCATCAGCTTCATATGTACAAGTCTAAATGACCAACTAACAGCTAGTGAGCTTCATGAAGTATCTTAAAAAGCTCTAACATTAGTCTTACCTGTACAACCTTTCGAGAAACCTTTAAACTAAGTTACCATTTTTAAAATTTATAATTCATCAGAATCAGAATGCTTCTAACCGCACACTTTTTCCTTGCACACTGACCTCTGTCTAGCAGTGGTGTGGTGCTGTCTTCATAGGTGCCGTTGGCTCGGGTGCTCGGGCCGTTTGTTGTGCTGGTGTGAGGGTTGAGGTTGACCATGAAGTCAGTCTTCTTCCAGCCGTCTTTCTCCAGAGGCCGGCGCAGCTCTTTGTGGGCCCAGACGAGCTGCAGCACCTGGCCGGCCCCCCGCACCTCACGTTCTGAGCGCTTGCTGTAGGACACAGAGATACATTTATTTAACGTTTGTTTTATAGGCACAGCTTCTTGAACTGCCAGTTCAGGTCTGTCACAAAAAGATACTTCAGTCCTCAACATCTAAGAGCTATTTAACTTCAAAAATGCTTGCTTTACAGAACACACGTACCCGTCCTTGTTGATAAGCACCAGCCTTTCAATGCCCTGTGAGGCTCGAAGGGTCTTTGCTGCCTCCAGACTGTTTCCTAGGACCTCAGCAAGCGTGCTCAGTACAGACGCCACCGTCTCCTCTGATAGAGCGCGTCCAGACTGACTCTGGCCTCCGGGCAGGTTGGCCACAAGGTGAGGCACTGCATGCAAACCTGCAGGACAAACAGTGTGTTGAGAAAATCTCTGGCGTCACACGAATGCAAACATAAAAAAAAACATGCACACACACTTGCTGAAGTGCATGGAATATTGTATTTAGAATAAATGTAAACGATATCCAGCAATACAGAAGTGTGTGTTATATTCTCTGTGAATAATCTGGACACATAATCCAGCATCCTTACCGAGCAGTTCGCGGTTGCGGTTGTCGATGGCGAGGTTCCTCAAGGCTCCGGACATTGCCCGAACCACACGGTCATTGCCGTGAGCCAGCAGCTCTGCCATAATGGGAAGACCCTTCTCTAGACGCACAGTGGCCCGAATATACCGACCATACTGAAGAACAAGTAGATAGAGGGAGATGGGAATATAATTTTCAGCGGTTTCATTCCAGTAACAATAACACGGACTTCATCACAACTGAGTAATCAGAGATTACATTTCCTTTAACAGAACCAAAATGCTCATTCAGATTTGGTTTCAGATGAAGACTTTATCCTGAAAACAAAACTAATAATCCCCCTCCCCACTTTTCAACAGCAGAGTTTAAACTTCGTTAAGAAATGGTACTAACAGTCCATCGACCGGCACAAAGGTTCTGGATGGCACCGGCAGCAGCCTCCAGCACCGAGGGGTTCTTGCTCTCTCTAAGCAGCGATGTGTAAACACGAACCACCTCTGGTTGGAACAACAGCTCGTAACCTGAAGTTGAAACAATGAGACGCGTGTTAGTCAAAGATACCTATACCAGAAATTACAAATGATTTCAAGAGGAAAAGAGACATGCATACCTTTGGCAGGCGTTGTCCTCTTTGGAATGTCAAC
Organism: Micropterus salmoides; assembly: GCF_014851395.1. Classification (NCBI taxonomy): domain Eukaryota; kingdom Metazoa; phylum Chordata; class Actinopteri; order Centrarchiformes; family Centrarchidae; genus Micropterus; species Micropterus salmoides. The sequence goes on from NW_024044237.1 coordinate 19,547,440, forward strand.
CTGATCTCCACTCCCATCATCTGCATCCTTCTTTCCTGCAGTAAGAAATAAAAATAAATAAATAAAAAAATAAAAAATAAAAAGAGAGAACATGAAAGACTGAGCTGAAGAAATGACAGATAATGTGAAGTTTGGTTGAGACTAGCAGTCAGTTATTCTGAGTCCTCTACTCTGGTATATTGTCATGTGAAATGAGACCGTGCAACCAGTGGAACAAGCACTGTGAACATGCAATGTCGTTTGCGTGACATCAGGTGACCATGCTCATGAACTGGATGTTCAGTCAACATTATGAGAAATTCTTATTTGTCTAGTGAAGTATTATTCTTCATTAGTAAAATGAGCCATGACAGAGTGGAATAGTTTTGAAAGTTCCTGAGAACACCAAGAGGAGAATCTTACCTTTGGAAAACCACTCATCTAAACACAGCAGAGAGAGGGGAGGACGGGGAGGTAGGTGGGAAGAAAGATGGGAGAATGGTAAGAGGAAAGAGAGAGGAAAGAGAGAGAGAGAGGGGGAAGAGGAAAAGGAGGTAGAGTGTGAAAAACAGCGACAGGTGCTTCTGCCACCAACAAGCTCAAACCGACCAGCAGCTACCCATCTTTCAACAGCCAATCTTGTAGACACAGTGTAAAACTAAGCTCCAACAGCTGTCTGACACTGACCTTTGCCCTTTCGAGAGCCAAAGCAGCCACCTTTATTAACAGGGGCCGGCCCATGGTTGAGGGGTGTGGTCTCTGCGTAGCGCTCGTAGCCTGGGACTTCACGGTGAACATGATAGGACAGATTCCGCAGGAGGCAGACGCAGTTCTCTACCAACTGCAGGGAGAGAAGGAAAGGGGACGACATGATCAAAAGGTGGAGACTGAAGAAGAAAGGTGCTTTGGTTTCATTTTTAATGGAGCCGAAGATAAAAATCTGTCATCTGACATGAGTAAATAGGTACCTTATTATCCACATCTTTGCGGTTGATCTGTGACTGGACAATGTACATGAGTGAATCCACCAATCCTGTGCATTCCCTCAGCTTCCGCCTGGCCTCGCTGCGTTCTGAACTCACATTCCTGTTGGGAGAGAGGGAGAAGTTAAACACATAATTGCATGTTTTCTTCTAAAAATAAAGTCTCTGTTTCTCTTTCTTGGGTTTCCATCCATTGATTGGTTGCGTACCTAAGGCAGCCAGCAGTGTTGGTCAAGGCGGTCTCCCACTCCAGATGGCGTGGTTTGCAGCTTTCCTCTCCCCCGTTGCTTCCTCGCTCCCAGCCGGAGTGAGGAACGACCACCTCGTCAGTTAGGGCATGCAGGGCGTGGTCCACAATCTCCATCTTTACTGAGTCGTGGGAAGAGAGGTTCCACAAGGTGCCTGGGACAATATAATAAAAACCGTTAATATCAAAAGACCACACGATAACACGTGTTATATGCCATTGCTAGTTTCTTTTACTGTTTTTCCTTTTGTATCGTTTGTCTCATCCATGCTGGACTGAATTTGTGTTTTTGTTGCTTTGGTTTTCATCCTTAGTGTTCTGTAAATATTTGGACAAGCTTGTTGAGTGAATGTTGTTATAACCAAACCCAGCTAATCATGTGTGTGTTCAAATGCTAAAAAAGTAAGTCAGAAGAAAACCGCCAACATAACAAAGTACATAGTTTAAAAAACAACAACACAATTGATCTATACAAGCATCATATGATATTGTTACCTGTGATAGTGTCAGTGAGGTCTTGGTCGCGGGCTTTTCTCAGTAATCTAACCAGACCGGGCACTCCATCGCAGTTCTTGATGGCGATCTTGTTGTCATGGTCTCGCCCATATGAAATGTTCTTTAGTGCTCCGCAGGCTGAGTGGTGCACCTCTTTGCTGGGGTGGTCCAGCAGTGACACCAAGGACGGGATGCCCTTCAGACGACGCACCTCTGACTTAACCTACACACACGGAAAATGTGCACGTTGAGGATTTACAGATTAGCCACAATACAAAAAGATACGCATTTGTTAAATACTGTTGCATTTGAACGTGACGATTGCTTCACCTTATCATTTTTGAATGTGAGATGCTGAAGGAATGCAGCAGCGTTGGTCTTGACGGGGTCCAGACGGTAGTTCAACATGGCGATGACCTCCGGCAGCTCTGGCTGTCTCCATGATGCGGGAGGACCCTTCCTAAGTGTGCTGTCCAGTGAAGCCATGCTCCCCCTGTCCATTGTCATGGGAACGCCCCAAGCATAAGGGTCGACTCCCCCCATGTCACCATCCAAAGTATCCTCGCAGCTCCTGCGCATGGCAAAAGGAGATAAATAGAGAATCATCTGTTAGGTGTGTCTCAATAAACAGATTCAGTATTTCACATTAACTTGGCAGAGTACATCGTACACGTTGCACACATACATGATCCCATTGAAAAAACGACTGATATGTCACCACAGCAATGCCTTTGTGTTTTACCTGAGTCTTCGTCGGTCCATACCCCCCGGGTCCGGGCCCCAGGCGTGGCATGGTACCGTAGCCTCCAGGGTGTATGGGTGGAGGCCCCATGCCATAGTCATCATACCCGACACTGCGCTGGTCATCTTCCAGGCCATAGTGGCCGTGGCCATACCGCATCTCCATCGCTGAGCCCAGGGCCCTCATTCCCCGGCTCACCTGGGGTTGTGCTGAATACGGGTCAAGTTGCTGACGGCTTGGGGCCCGGTAGCCAGAGTCCAAGGTCCTGTAGACATCAACTGGCCTATGGAAACAAGGGAACAGAGTTACTAAAGTAAGAAATTCCTAATTAGCAAGAGTTAGGACCTTGTCCAAGCAGATAACACCACTGTAACAGCAGAGTGAAAGTCTTTAAACTCTCAAGACAAAAGCTGATCTTCAGAAAATGCAACTGAGAAACAGTTTTCAGAAAAAAATAACTAGATGGCAACTGTCTTTAACTTTGTTTTAAGAGCAACTATCTGAAATTGTTCAAACATGGAGCATGTTTTCATTGGCCTTGTAGAACAGCGTGTTTAACAGATGTACAAATGTGACATACTAATAAAGCAGAACAGGGAATTACGCTTTTGAGTCACTCATTATTAAGATGACCTGTCCTTTAAGACAATATATTTCAGATTGCAAAACAACAATCACAATGCAATGTGCCACTCAAGCACTCTTTTATGCAGGGGTTGTGTACCTGTAGCGGTCATCCATGTGTGAGCCCCTGCTCAGGCTAGTGTATGCTTCTGATGGTGGGCCTCCCCTGTAGTCATCATAACCCCCCACAGGGCCATAGTGGTAGTTTCTGGGCACTGTGGCCGTAGGGTAGTCTCCTGGTACAGCCTGCCTGTAAGGACGGTCCAGTGTGGCGCTGTAGCCGCCCATACCAGACACCAACAAGCCCCCGTCAATGGACATGGATTCAGAGGGCAGGACTGTGCGCGAGATTGGTTTCTTCATCTAAGGAAGTGCGAGATAGTGGATGTATAGCAAATTGAATAGAAATTAAAAGTTTACACAATTCCTTTAAAATTAGTCAGATGAGATCATAGTCCATAGGTCATCTCATGTCTTACCCCATTGTCAGGCCGCCGTGCGGTTCCCTCATCAGAGAAGACTGAGCGCACTTCCTGGGAGTCGTCCTCTGGTGTGTAGCTCTCATCTAGAGCACCGTGTGCAGGTCCACCATTCTGTACTGTAGCAGAGACACACCACACACATATAAATTTAAATTACTGACACTTACTGCATAAATACAAGACAAATTATTACATTTATATGATGAACGACAGACTAGAGCTTTTTTTTTTATGTGAATATTTTCTCTTTTTCTTCTTTTTTCTTTACTCCTCTATGACAGTAAACAGCATATCTTTGTGTTGTGGACAGAACAAGACATTTAAGGAGTTGCTCTTGGGAGCTTTAGGAAACGCTGATCGACATTTTTCACCATTTTCTGACATTTATAGACCAAACAACCAATCGAGAAAATAATCAACAGATTAATGGACAATCAAAATAATCAGTTACAGCCCTACTACACAAACCCATACCTGTGTGCCGTTTATGTATGAGTCGGTCAGTTTCAGGCGCTCTATGTCTGCATCACCTAAACGACCGTTCTGGGATGAAAGAGAAAGACACAACAAATATGTAATGTAAAATCTCCTACAATTCTGCTAAAAGCAGCACATGAAAGTGAGGTCAAAGGCATGCTTCCCAGAAGCCAGTGCTGTCTACTTTCTTGCAACCACCCAGATGACATTACTGCTGCTGAAGCACATTCAGTGCTGACCAAACGGTCCCTGTTTGTTTATAGTCTGTGAATGACTGCCAGACTTGAGGGAGGACATTCTGGAGCGCAGCCACTCATTCTCACACCCAACTTCCTCCTGCTTTATTCAGTTACATAATCAATGTCAAACTGTATGACTTGGACTTCTAATAAACCCTGAGAAACAAATTTTTATGCAATATTACCGCCTCAGTCATCAGCAACAGCCTCAGGCAGAATCACATCTGAACACTATATGATTGAGCTACTTTGGAAATCATACTCAACAACGTACTGTAGTGTAGCCTACGCCCTTAAAGTAGGCAGGTGACGCAGCATGAAACTACCTGACATCATCTTCAAGGCAACAACCCTCTTCACTTTTCCAGTAGTTGGGAAACAACACACACACACACACACACTTTAGCTGCAGTCTTTATTCACTGACAAACTGTAACCTACACTGTACATTTCCTGCTAAACTTCACTGCTCGCTTTCCCTCAGCCACACACTAACTACACACACAAAAAGGAGCTACTCGATGGCGACCGCGAGGTGGGGATAACGTTACAAGACTAGTAAAAAAGAAAAATGCCATTCACGTAATGTAATTTGCAGTTGTATATCAAACTGCACTTTAAATTGTGTCCACAAGGAGGCAGAGCTGTTATTTAAAAGCAATGGGAAGTGCAGATTGTGCTTTTACAACAAGAAGGGCACACTTCCTCTGCAGCTGGTCTTTCCTATAATACCACCTCATTTATCAACAACTCAGAGCATTTCTCCAAAGTTGTGACAGACTGTGCAGCTGGCAAAGCTGAAAAATGAAACACCTACAGTTGGTGCTAAGCCAAGAAAGAAAAAAAAAACAAAAAAACAAACACATTCCAGCTTTTTTTGCCTTCATCCTCCAGCTGCCCCACACTAATCAAAAATAACTTTCAAGGATTCAAAGAGACAAAACACAAGATCTAATCTATGTCAGCAAGCCCTTGAAAGAAGGGAAATATTTAGGAACACATTTTAAAGTATTCTACTCGGTCAGTGTAGAAGAACTGAAAAACGTGTAGGGTTACCTGTGAGCAAAATTATAATGACTCTCCTTTAACTGCTCTTCCAAGCCTCTACATACACGTACGCCAAGTTTACCACTTCCTGATTGTCTTTTGGTAAAGACAACATAACGGGACATTAAGGCAAGATTTATGACCTTGTCTAAGCAGATAACTCCGTTGCAGAGTAAAAGTCTTCAAACTCTCAAGACATAAGCTGATCTTCAACTTCAAAATGGACATATATCACAATATAGTACATTTTCAAGAAAATCAACTATAAATAATAGATATAGATAGAATAACCAGATGGGATTCTGTTTTTAGTTCACCCAGAAAATGTAATTACTTACAGTAATTACCTTACAGATCAAGGTACATTTATTATTCCATATTTGCTATACAGCAATCCTGCTGTTAATTATTTGCAACACTGTCCACATTGGTATTAACTGGTGTTAGAGCTGGAAAGATTTGTCCATTAATCAATCCATATAGTGATAGAAAATTAATTGGGAACTAGTTTTAAATCAAATAATCATTTAAGTTGTTTTTTTAAGCAAAAGTTCCAAAAGATTCATAGGTTGTGCAATATTTACTGGTTTTCTTAGTGTTCTACGGTACCAATTTGCATGTCTTGGGTTTTGGACTGTTGGACATTTTACAGATAAAACAAATACATTTATCGAGAAAATAATCAGCACAATAATCAGTAATAAAATAAATGAATCGAAGCACTGAAAAATGTGTCAAAACATCTGATGGTAGACATTTACAAAGCCTGATAGCAGAACTAACATCAACACATTTCATGAAGGAGCGTGCGAAATAGCAAAAGAGAGAGCAGGATCAACAGAGGTAATGATGAATTTAACTGCTGAATGATTTAAATAAATAAAAATAAAAAGATTTTTGTCATGAACAAGAAACCACACTGGATGCAGGACTATGCGACACATGCATGACCACATTCAAAAAGAAAGATGACATGCTGGAACAGAGAGAAAGATAACTGAAATTCCACAGAGGGGGCCGACGAAAGGTGTATGTGTCAGAGTGTATCTGGTAAGGGACACTGAAGGCATGATGAAAATGTTTGATGATGTGCATCATCTCAGGCATGTCTAAAGTAGTGGAAGTATGCGTAGGCATGAACCGATATACTTGCAGATGACAGAGACGAACAAAAACACACATGGACACAAACTCGTAGGGCGCTGGTAGAGAGGAGGCTGGGTGGAAGTAGAGAAGGGATGAATAACAGATGGATGGATGAACTTTTGAGGACTGGATGGAGGAAATGATGATCCATGGATGGCATGTTAAAAGGGAGAGATGGGGGGCTATACGCGTATGAGAGACTGTGGACGGGGATGCACGGGTTTGTTGGGGAGTGTTACCTGTGTGTGAGGGAGAGGGCGACCCAGGGCCGAGGGGCTGGTGGCGGGGAGGCCCACTCTCCTCCTCTCCTCCTCCAGCGCCCGGGTCAGCTGTTCAAACTGCACCTCCTGCTCCCTGACCGACTCCAGCAGAGCCGCTGCACTCTCACACTGCTCCATACACACTACACGGCCCCATGGGGAAAGAAGGGGGGTGGGGGGCGTTACACACATCCATACCAGCTTGAACACACTACAGCACAGGGAGGGGGTGTCTAACAAAAACACAGACACACCTCTCCATACAAAGTACAGAAAGATGCAGTGGGTGTAGGATTTTTTTGGGTTGATATTAAAGTGGGAAGAGTTATTTGAACATATCTGATTTATCTGCTTACAATTTTTGTTTGGTGACGCTGAGATGCCTTCTTGGAAAGCTACCAGCACCTTAAGGATTGTGGGTCAATTCTTTTACAGCAGTCACAACTGTAAAGACGTGTTTCTGGTTGAAACTCAGGCATGAAAACTCCCATTATACTGTGTTCTCATGTACAACGACAATTCCTTTGTAAGCCTGTCATGGCGTAATGACTCATTCATTCAAGAGTTTCCCCGCGCTGACTTTAAAGGTGCCAGATTTGCTCAAATTTCATACCACCTTCAGCAATTCATGACCACGTCAGCACTGCTGAAAACTATATCTAAAAAAAGGACTGTGTTAAATGCATCACTGCCGACTACTAAGTGCAACAGTGAAATCCTTCCATGATGGCTTCATGTGAAAAATACAGCACAATAAACTACCCAATTAGTGCCATTAAAAGCACACATCACATGACACCGTGCTGTAAATTAAAACACAATACGAGACAAGCGCTGCAGGAGGGTAGAGACAGATTCTGACCCTGGTTATTTCACACTGCTAATAAATATAGCAACATATTGATTACAATAATGTAGATTTATTGCAATATTACATGTGTCAATTATCACCATCCCCTGCATCCAGATAAACATTAGCACTTGCATGGCATGCATGGAGGAGTCCTCTGGGCTTTTGGCCCTCTCAGACTCCACACCAGAAAACACTTTCTTGAACATAAAAGGCAGACAAAGAGATTATTAGATAAATCCTCAGTGTGCAGTGTGTAGATTTTGCAAAGCCGCAGTGATGTGCTGCCAGAATTCCCCCATCCCCTCCTTTAAGAAGCAAATGTGGTGTCTTTGCATGTTTACCAGAATCAAAAAGTAGTTTTAGAATCATGAGGAAAATGTTTAGGTTAATTTTCCATACTTACTTGACTGAATACTTACTGAAATTTGACACAACAATTTAAAATCACAAAGTCCTGGTAGGCTTGAAAGAATATGTATCCTTGGTTATTTGATAGTTTTTTTGTGTAACTACTTTCTCCGTTCATTAGCAGCATAATTTACGGTGACAGAGTTCTACATTATGCAAAAAACTGTCAAACAGGATGGAGAGAAGCACCTTTTATACTTCATAGAGGAAGCTTAACACCACAACACTCAGTCCAAGGAGAACTGCAAACTTCTCTTTACGTTTTAAACCAAACAAATTTTGGTTTAACACAAGAGCAGAGACATGGTCTCAAAGCTCATTTCAGAGATAAATCAGAAATACACACCTTCACCTGTGAGCGTGGTTTGGTAGTAGCCAAGGTCAGAGGTCGAGCTCTAGTTGCTCATGGGTAGAAGGCCACCGAACCACCGAGCCCAGAAACAGGAAGGAATGGACTGCAGAGACAGAGAAAGAGACAGGGAGGTGGAGGGAAGAGAATAATAAGGAGAAAGCGGGAGAAATGTTTAATTTAGTGAAGGCACCTGTGTTTGAAAAACAGCAACATAGTGAGAATGCGTGTCAACGGGGCTGCGTTTGCTCTATGAGCAGAAAAACACAGCCTAAGACAGAGACCTACAGTAGCTCTAGCTTTTAGACACACCCTGTATTTACTCAACATTTGGCCTGAGAACAGCAACTAGCTGCGAGGAGTTCACCAACCTGCAGCTCTTTCTGGGCCAGAGAACACTGATAGTCAGCATAAAGAGAAAGAGGGATTTAGAGATAGCAACATCCTTCAAGAACCAAATGTTCTCTTATCAACTCATTCTTTTCTTCCCCAGTTTAGCCTTTCTCCTCTAATCTGTCTTCGTCTACCCCTGGCCCAGCTCTGTCAGATCACTACTCTTGTTCTCAACATTAACTCTGCCTTTCATCTCTCCCGGTACGCCTCTTTGTTATCTTGGCTCTGCTCTGAGAGAAAGACATTGTTATATCAAAGCCAAACAAGTGGAGACTCAGGTCCTCTTATCTGTTGATGTACTTCTCTTCTGCAGCAGCACAGATCCCAGTTAGCACTGGCTTGAAAGGTGAATAAACCCAGGCATTGCCACACACCTGCATGACCGGTTGGACAAGGTAGAGGAGGGGCGACCAAATTTCAGTTTCTCAATACCTCTCTCTGTCTAGCCAACATGCACAGACACACTCTTCTGGAGAACCTGGAGTGTAAGTTTGCAGCAAGTTCGGAAACAAACAGGGACCTGCGTTTAAATTTCAGGAAGCAGGTGTCTGTGTGATTGACAGTGACAAGTGCAAATTGAAAAGACATGCGTAGGTGTAATGAGTTAAAGTGGAGAGATGGTGACGAATGACTCACAGTTTCACCTGCATTCGATTGTGCAAACCAAAAATAAAAGGGAAAAGACAGACAGACATGATGCCATCACCGTTGGATAGACTATTACGACACGCTTTTGTTCATAACATGAAGCCTGCAGAAACTGCATCTGTTCCTCTAAGGCTATCAAATGGATGACACACACACACACACACACACCCCCACACGTATATGACTTTGCTTATTTTTAAAAAGTCCCAGCTTGGGGTGTGACCAGGGTGGAAAAAAAAAAGGGAGAAAAGTGGGATGGCCTGATGAGAAAACGAGGAGTGGCATTTCTCAAGACAAAGGAATTTGTAGGAACCAAAAGCAGGATTTGCATGTGGGATAAGGCTGACTGACAGGAAGACATGATGTCACATACACACACTATCTTTTGCTCAATGGCTGTGGCGCCTCAGAGCCATAACCTCCCACCTGAGCAAACCACACACATGCCTATATATGGTCACAGCCAGGACAGGGCTGATATTATCCACTGTAGACAGACAAGAGTAGGAGCTGCAAACAAATAAAACAAGGTGAAAGACAGCAGTTTTTCAGGGGAGTGGGAGGGTAAACTGGAGCGAAAGAGTGGTGTAGAGATACAGAAAGGAGTGCTGAATAAAAGATAAAAAGCTAATCTTGCATTCCTGGCATTATCTCTTGCCAATTTAGCACAGCAGCCCACCCACTGTAAAATGACCTTAGCAGGACACTGGCTAATAATATTTTAGAGATCTGTGTTTAATGTACTATTGTAGAATTTCAAGGCAAGTTTTCTCATTACCCAAACACAGAGAAACGCAAAACTACTGGCACCTTTCCATAACTTTAAGCCACACGTAAACACTGTCTCGCTCCTTATCTTATATCCGATGCACGAAATAACCATTATAAACATGGTACACGCTATCTAATTTCACTAATGAGCACAACTGTCATTCACACAAGATTAATTAGAAACAGTGATAGACATTTCTTGGCAAGTGTACACAGGAATGTGTGTGTCTGTGTTAACCACAGCCAGTGGAGGGAATCTGCAGCTGTCAGTCCGGGAGGTTAGGAAAACAATAAGAAGTTTGTGCAACTGAGAACAAGAAGGCAAGTGTGAAAAGAGTCGGAGTGTAAGAAGGATAACTATTGGACATATTTGAGTGTGAGTGTTTAAATGTGTCTGGGGGAGGTCGAGTTCGAGTCACTCTTTACACACTCGCGACTTCTGTCCTCCATCCGTCCTATCCATTTCACAGCTGTTAGTTTTGGCATTGAAAGCCAGCGGAGAGTTTCGTTGAACAATGAAAACAAAATCTAGTGCGGACCCATTGTCACTCCCATCCCCTTTCCCTCCATACCAACTTCCTGAGAAACAGGATGTTATGTATTCGACATCAGAGAGGCGTAAAGGGACGTGCCGGCTACTTAAGCTTACCATTTTCCTCAATAGAAATACTTTACACAAAACCACGAGAGCCTATAGGATGCACACTTTAATAAAACCACCTGCTGATGGTTGACTTTCTCCAACCATCAGTAGTTGTTCATGCGGTGAAAATCCCCCATGGCCAATATTTTTATCATAAGACCACAAACCACTTCCCATTTTGCTAATATTGTTCTCCATCTACTGTTTTCTGTTCTGCTTTCATGAACTTTTAGAAGCAATCTCTCTGAACCTGCATGACTGAATAATCACATTCATGTTTTTATAACAAGTTCCTCTATTCAGGTCTGTCCCCACAATCTAACCACTGACCATCTATTGGCAACAATTTTAAAAACTCAATTATCAAATAATAAAAATCCCTGGTTCCAATGTCTCAAATGTAAATATCTGTTGTTTTTGTTACTCCTCTATGATAGTAAATTGATTATCTTTGCATTTTGGACTGTTCATCAAAACAAGCAAGAGATCGCCTTGACTTCAGAGAAATTGTGATTAAGAATGGATTGGCCCATTTTTTGTCATACGTGCATCCTTCATTCACTACAGACCTGTCCAATTACAAAGTCACTATCAGCAGCAAAGCACTATGTTTTTAAAAAAATCATTGAAGGGTGAGGGAACAAGAGCATACAAAGGTAAAATAAGGCAGCAACAAACAAAATGTCAATCATAGTGCCTTGAGGTCAGCAATTTACACACACTCCTCTCATCTGATCGAGCCCTGACACACCACGAGTCACATCTCTCCATCTGATTCTGCAGCATGACTCACTCAACCCTGTCAGAAGACATCTGTGATCATATGCACATGTGTGTAACCAACAATACAGCCTTTGTCGACTTAATGAAACTCTGGATAATGCAATAAGTGCCTACACCTGCCACGAGCAGCAAAACCTCCCGCTGAAACACTGTCAAAATCTGTTCACGCATCCCAATGTAGCTCTCAAGTCAGTGTGATGCCACCAGCGCTGGTTTAAGCTGAGCGTGGCTTGTAATGGGATTGAAGGTTTAGGCCACTAATCAACTTACCTCCCAACACATACATGCTGTTAACATGCACGTACATAAGCACACACCTACAGTTTAGGCCCTCTGTGGATTAACCTGCACACCTCAAGAGAGCAGACACAATTGCAGCTGGCGCTGGGGGCACGCATCAACAATCAAACAATGACACGGAGACAGCAGTCAGGAAAGGCTTGATATATGGGTGTTCACCGCCACACATGGTGTTATTAGTGGTGTCACCTGCAGCACATTAAATCAGCTACTGCCCGGTGATCCCTACACACACACACACACGCACACAAACCAGGATTGTCCCCCACAGGAAAAGGCACTCACCTGTACTGCAATGCCTCCCTGCATGCAAATAATGTTTACATGGGAAAAAACTAGTTTACTTGTTCACACTCAAGCAGACAGTTATCCCCACCCAAAACAAGTTCACACAGGACCCACCCAACAGGTTCACTAGCTTAAAAACTTCCCAACATCCCAGGCTGCGTGACAGACTGCAACTGGAGGACCATGGCCCTTAAAACAAACTCAAAATAAAACAAACAAAAACACAGGCTGAATGTTTACAATGTGTTGTCAAACAAGTAGCGAGTCATTTACCTTCAACTAATATTGTCTCCCTTTAACAACAATAACCGTGGAGGTGATGAAATCTGCTTGACCTCAATCTGACACAAAGACGCTTAAAAACGAAACAACTAGAGTTTAAAACGCCGTACATGGGTGTGACTAGATAACTGACCTCAGTCTACTTCAGCTGTAAACCCGCATGACCATCACGTTGTCGTGTCAGTTCATATTCCCTGTTTGAGTCTGTAACATCTCCTTCCCACAGACCTTTCTGTGAACCATCTGGACCCTGCTCACAGTCAACACTTCCCTCATCTAGCCACCACAGGCTGTCATGAATTTGCTAACGAAATATAGCCAATCTAGGGCATGCAGCATTTAGCTAACAATAAGACGTGGGTATAAAATGACTCTCACGAACAAAGACTCGCGTAACCTTACTTTGAGCGTTGATTCACTCGGTGCTTGTGCTATAACGCTGCTGCCCAGATAAATGACAATGTTGGAGATCAAATAAGCCCCAGTTGGCAAGAACGCTCGCTCAGCACCCGCATGACCTGGTTTGGCTGTCTTGCTACGTTAGCATCACAATAACCCACATAGAGCGGTGCCAACAACCAGGCTAACGTTAGCGTTAGCATAACGTTAGCAAACACAAATTAGCCACAAGAGCTGGAGTTAGCGTGTGTTCTACTAAGCGGCGTTTTAAAGCTAATATAGATGGTGTTCTCCGTTTTAGCCGCTGGTATCAATGACTCTCTTCAATCAGTTATAATACTGCACACGACAGTAAAAGCAACGGCATGAACTTTTAACGTTAGCACCGTTAGCTAACATTAGTTAGCATAGTGTAGTTCTGCTGATCTGTCGATGACCACTCCTTGCCAACGCTGCAGTGCATCCACTATCTGCGGGGGGAAAACGCGGCCCCTATATCAACCATGTGATAACATTTATGTATTCACTCACCTGCTCGTGGAAAGCTTGCTCCGACCGCTTCCAGACTATTCCGTTTTCTTCAGTGTTTTCTCCCCTCTTTTCCCCTCCTTCCCTTGGTTCTGGGTCAAGCTCGTTAAAGACGAATCGACATCACCGAGTTTCTATCAGACAGAGACTGGGCGGGATCAACAAGCGGACTTTACCGTAAAGACGGCGCACACTGAATTCCTCTTCTCATACAGGTGTTTTAACACAAGTTTCTAGACAGGCCTGTTTATTTAAAAAGCCAGTAGCCAGTGATTAGGATTAAAACCCTTGTGTTTCTGCCAAGATAAAACACACTGACTGATATGAGAAAGCCTATGATTGTGAAATGGGAGTAAGGGGGTTTAACCTCTGTTGCAGTGATAGAATAAATGGCTACCTCCCACCTCTTCCTCTCTCCTCCTATTTATTTCCGTCAGTCGCTCCCTATGGTCGCTCCCTCTCCCTCACATACACACACACTGATGTCATTTCATTGATTGCCCAAGAACAATAGCCTGAGAGGAAGCAGCATTTCTTGAGGAAGTACAACAAGGGCATTCAACACCAACACGATAAAACTATTGGCACATAAAACCACTACCAGTCACCGTCCTGGTCAGCGTGTGCCTTTAAATAGATTGATGGTAAAGAGCCTCTGAGAGTAATCAGTTGATTTATATGAATCATGCTTGACCGCTGAGCTATTTAAGGATCACTTCAACTGCAACTCTAAAGCTTTATTTATGTGTAAAACTCATAAACTCAAGATTTTGTGTTAATGCCACCTTTACAATAATTACTGTACTTTTAGTCCTGTCTATTATGTTTAATACACTCAGGAGTTTAAAGACCTTTGGGTGAAATTAAAGTAAAAAAAGTAGAAGCCTGATAAACAATGCTTTAGTGTGGGCTTGGTGGAAAGAGGAACAATGCAAGGAATTTCCCGCAGTTTTCTTACAAGTACCCCACAGTGCTACAATATGAGTAAACCCTTGTCATCATAATCACTGGTAACAAAAACAATACTGCACTCTAGAGGTGCAAAATGATAGGAGACTTTTCAGAAGTTTAAAGCTGATTTAAAAAAACAACTATTTATTCACAATTCAGTATCCAGATTATAAATCCACAGACAGAATCCACATTGAATTGATTATTGCAGAGTCTGAAACTCTCCGGGAAGTACAAAAGAGGAAAGAATAGCTGCACACTGGAGGTAGGTTTGCTTTTTAAGATAAACCACACGCACACACACATATACAGAAATTAAAGATGGGTAAAATGGCATTCTCAATATGCCTGGAATGCTGCTCAGTAAATAGTACAGACATTTTAAACTCCTAATTAGTTACTATGTTCAGATCCAAGTCAGAAATTTAGTCAGTGTATCTGGGGTGTATTTGGTCTGCTAAATTGCTTGTATCTCTGCAGACTTTTAAAACATGTGAAAACATTTTAAGTTAGCGCTCTTGTAACATTTTTTTATTGTACCTGGGCGTTATGGCAGTATATATCGTGACGATAGACATTTGTGACCCATAGCATGACTGCATATTGCCTGACCAGTTACACCATGTTTTTTTCACTTGAATGTTTGCATCAGGCTGATATGGTCAAATAAATAAGCAGGACTGTTTTATTGCAATATTGGACTAACAGGGCTGTTAGATCAATGTGACATCTTAATTTGTCAGGCATTTCATTACCTTGATTAGTTCTCCTTTATGTTTTTTTAACACATAAACATTTACATTTGTATTTGCTAGATCACAATATGTATCAATATTGTAATATAAAACAACAGGTTTTATCCATATTTCCCATCCCTAACTATACCATGTTTCTTCTTTACATCAGTGTCACTGTCCATGTCTCTGCGTCCATATCTGAATCTGTTGCACGCTTAGCCATCCAAGTCCCACTCTGCCCTGCATTGGCTTTCCTCCAGTAACGATAGGAAAAAATCCTCATGGCTTCATCTTACAAGTCAAATGGCAACTGCGAGAATCACTAATACTAAGTGTAACTTGCTTACTGAATAATCTAGCATTGAGCTAGTATAGTATGCATGTCATGTCAGGGTAAAAAACTGAGAGCATTTATCAAATTCTACTTAAATTAAGATACTGTACCCTTTTTTGGAACGATCAATGAGGCATCCACGTTTGTCTGCTTTTCAGACAGTATAACACATTTAACTCTAGCAGTCCCTCGAGGGAAGAAAATTAAAAAGGCATTTTAGTTTTTAAGGTTGTTTAAAAAATTTTAAAGAATGCAAGTCTCGCCATATTGAACAGATACCATGCTTGTTTGAGTCCATATTTTGAACCACAACAGTCCATTGATTTTACTGGGCAGTTGTCTAGATATACAGTGTAGGGTTATTAAGTACATGTGACCCATGATAAGTTCCTTGTGAAGTGAAAAAACAAGAAACACAAACAAGACCATGAGATACTGCCACAGGAACCACATTTTCCCAAAACACACACACTGTGACACAAGTGTCAGTAAAAGCACATGCTGAAAAACGTGTGTATCTTTCATGGTCAGAGCACTCCGTTGGCGTTGTGTGTGATCATGTGCCTGCGCAGGTTGCTAGGGTTGTTGAAGCTGGCGGTGCACTGACTGCAGGTGTACGGCTTCTCTCCAGAGTGAGTCCTCAGGTGGATCTTCAGGCTGCCGTTCTGCGTGAAGCGTTTCCCACACTGCATACAAGCGTACGGCTTCTCCCCGGTGTGAATGCGCATGTGGATGCTTAGTGTGGTCTTGTTGACGAACGACTTGCCGCAAAACGAACACAAAACGGGCGACTCCCCGGTGTGACTTGCCCGGTGCACAATCAGGTCTTCACGGCTCAGGAAGCGCTCGCCACAGAAGCTGCAGTCCAGGGATTTGTTGACGGTGTTGGAGAAGACGTTCTGCTGCTGAGGGAACTGGCTCACATGACTGGGGTGCCCCACATGACCATCAGCTCCTACGGCTGGTGTTTTTATTGCAGGGCCCAATGCTGTTGAAGCCATTTGTGTGGAAGGATTTCTTTCCATTTGGCTGTTTCTTCCCAGTCCAACGCTGTTATCCAGCATCCCTCTCATCTGGGCTCTGTCATTGGCACCAGTGGTGAAATTCAGGAGAGTGTCATGGGTGACGTTGTGGTTAGGAGACAGAGAGCTAAAAGCTTGGAGTTCAGAGGCAGTGAAGAGGGTGTCGCTCTCCTCCTGCAGAGGCCCTTCTCCTCGTCCGTGAACACTCAAGATTCTCAGCTCCTCATGATTACCTGTCAGGCAGGATGACTCTAAATTCTGAGTCCCTGTGGCACAACCACCCTGTGTATTGTGGTTTCCAAAGTCATCATGACCTAAAAAGTCAAACAAAATGACATTATAAAATAAAGTACATACTTTCTATAAAGAAAAGTCTGTGTGTGCTTGTCAAGTGCTGACTGAAAGCTAAAATAATGTGTACACAAAATGCCCCTCCTCAAGTAGTCAGTCAGCCAGTGCTGGACTTTAAACAGCTATGTGTTATGGCTGAATGATGCCATTCATTCTGTTTTAACGGCAGAATGAGTAGGATTTTCCTAAACAAAACAATACATTCATGCAAAAAGAATCCCTCTCAATCATCATGTATGACCCACTAGAAGTGCGTGGTGGAGTCTTTATCTACAAAGACCCTGCCCTCTGCCTATATTTTCTTATTATTTGCTGTGTTTGGGACGCCTGGGGATCAACCTTTGGGCAGCACACAGGGTGTAATGTCAGGACTCCCTGCTCTCTGTCATGCATGTATAAATTTAGAGCTTTAGGTTTGTGTGTCTGTTTGACCGAAATCAGAAATTTGCTAGAAACAAAACACAAAATTTCTCAGCGATTAAAGTCAAAATCTTACTAGAAAACCCCCGCTAAATATCGTTTTACTGTTCTATTTAAAGCAGGGTGCGCAGATGATGATAACAGCTGTCACATTAAAGCTACTTTTTTTGTGACATTCTGTTCAAAGGCCAAAAGCATAAAACACTGGGTAAGAAGTGCAGACATTTATAAATGACTAAGATGTGACACATGCTTTGAAGTAGCTTTGTTGCAGTCCCTCATATCAACCTGTCTGAAAGCTTCACATCTTCTCTATGTCTGCTCTGAAGTTTTACCTATAATGGCCCTAATGTGCCGTCCTATAAAAGTGACAGGTCTTACATTATTAAAAAGAGCAAACTCACCTACAACTGGCTCACATCCTCCAACGTCATCTTCATCTTTAATCAGGATGACATCTGGGCTCTCCACATCTGGACACTGGGCAAGTAAGAATACACATGCATGAGCAAACAAGATTTCAAACAAAGCTGTTAGCTAGTGAAAGTACATGTACTGTAGTTACATTCGCTCGAGCAGCAGAGGAGGAAGTCTTGTTCTCGGATTGTGGAGAAATAGAAGGAGCTTCCACAACAGTCTTTTGAGCCACTGGTGGCTTAATGACAACTAGAGGGAAGAGAAAGACATCATTTCAGGAGCACAGCAGGTGACAGATGAATAAGAGGTGTGTGTACTATCACTGTCCAGAGCACCAGAATTGTGAATTAAATTCACATATAGTTAATTTTCAGTAACATCTCATTTGCAGTCTGAATTCTGACAAGACAAACATGTTACACTGGATCAAATGTAAGGTTTTGTTTGAAGCAATGGCAAGTGTAATGCCTTGAACTGGAAAGGGTTTAGTCTTAGATTGACCGCTGATCAACACATCTACTGAGGGGCATCCAGAACAACTTGTTGTGACCAGGTTGTGTCTCACTTTGGACAAAAGCATCTGCCAAATAAATATAATGTGACACAATGTGGTTCAGTGTCATCACACACTCCCTCCACTATCTACTGGATTTAGTATAACTCTATGCTTTTACCTATATATCCAGAACGTGCATTTTCTGAAGAAGATATGAGCAATTGTTGCAAGCTGCTGCTGCTGCAGGATCCAGGAAATCAAGAGAAAAAATTTATTTTCCTCTGTATCCCATTACATATTAGCAAAAACGAAAAGTTCTTATTAACTGACGACATGTGTAAATATGTTGAGCACGTCCCCATAGTACAAAGACCTAGAAAGCTCAGATAGAGAAAATGTGTATATTAAGGACACGAAATGCTATTGCGTGCCCACAAGATATAATTTGAAAAGCAGCAAATCCACACATAGCAATCAGAGTCAATAAAATTTTTGCTTGAAAAATGGCAAAACTTATTCATCGATAATCAATTAACCATTATATATATATATATATATATATATATATATATATATATACTCATTTCTGATCAATAAATGAGCATTTTGACAACCAACATGTAATTAGAAATATCTTGAATGAGCCTGAATAATTTACCTTTAACAACTAACTTTACTAGTTATAGTGAAGTTAAACACGTCATGTAATGTCGTGTGTGTCACGTGATAAGAAACTGCTGCCATTTAGCAGTTTATTTTGTACACACCTCATTAAAGCAACTTAATAATTAAAATAAAAAGCAGTGGTTTTGACAACAGTGTGTTTTGAACTGCTGGCTGAGGAGGAGGAGCGTTAGCCTTAGTTTTAACCGGAGTATGAAGTGTTTTGAAAGTGAAAGTAACGTTACCCGTTAACTTACCTTGTGATCTAGCCCGTGGTGGTTTGGGGATGTTTCCTCTGATCGGGGAAAAGCGGCTGGCCGGCCGGTTCGTCCTGGTCTGCAGTCTGAGGGAGAAGAGCTCACTCCTCATCACCTTCATCCTCATCCTCAGAGATTCGTTTTCCTTTAGGCTCTGGGTTAAATGCAGGCGGAGAGACGCCGAGCTCTCCGAGAACAGCTGACTGATTTCCGTTACCGCCGCTTTCACTAGCACGTCCATTATGGACAAAAGCTGGGACTCCAGATTCAAGCTCCCCGGCGGCATGTCTGTGGACATGTTTCACTTTGCTGCTGCCGAGAATTATGTTGGAAAGTAGCGCGACACAATCGGTGGGTTAGCTTACAAAGGGGACAACGAGATGGCCTTTCCGGTAGCATGACGCTGGGTACCGTAACTCCTGGAGAGCAGGGGCAGTTTTTGTTGATGTTTTACTGGTTCACTGCTTCTGTGTGGTAAGCAGCGGTGGACGAAGTATTCAGATCCTTTACTTGAGTAAAAGTACTAATACCACACTGTAAAAATACTCTGTTACAAATAAAAGCTCTGCACTGAAGTATTAACAGGAAAATGTGCTTAAAGTAGGTACTTAAGGCAGAAAAATGTCCCCTGTGACTGTTTACTATATATGAGATTATTAGTACTCATGCATTCATGTAAAAGCAGGATTTTACTTTTGAAGTTGGTTGAGGTGGATCTTATTTTGAACTATTTTGTGGGCCTATCGGATTGCAACAACTATTTCCATTATGAATTCTTCTGCTGATTATTTTCTCCGTTTCTCCATTGATTTCTTGTAAAAATTTAGAAAATGCCTTCACAATTGCCCAGAGCCCAAAGTGACACCTTCATAATGCTTTGTTTTGTCCAACCTACCAAACCTTAACATTATTAACTCTACATTCAAATGAATAAAATAATTAATTTGTGAAGCTGGAACCATGAAATGTTTTTGCATGACTTAAACAATCAAAATAGTTGCCAATCTTCTGTCTGTCTTGTATGAACTTTGGGTAGTTTGATTCAGGGGTCCTTGATGGGGCTCCAGGGGATCCCCATCAAAAAGGAGAATCATTTATACTACTATAATTGACAGAAAGTGTGACTGTTATGTTCATGGGTTTCAAACACTTTCTGTGATAAAACATCTAAAAGCAAAACAAAAAGGCAACTTTGGGACAAAATCTTATCTAATTTGTGTCAGTTTAGGGGTCCTTGATGTGAAAACATTTGAACAACGATTAGTTTAATTCATAACAAAACATCATATTTTATAAACTCTTCATATGTTTTGTGTGTAAAAAACTTCATTTGTAAAGTAACTAAGCTGTTAGATTATTTGTAGTGAAGTAAAAAGTCCAATATGTCCCTTTGAGATGTAGTGGAGTAGAAGTAGAAAGTGGCATGAAAAGAAAATACTCAAGTAAAGGACATTCTGTGTGTTGATGTTTTATTAATATATATGATATATCCTCAAAAATGAACCTGGGCTCAGATATCAACTAGCAATAACAATCAACTGCAACTATTAGTCTAATTATTGTAGCCAAATATAGAGGTAACAGAGGTGAATAAAAGGGAGTAGCCTAACTATGTAAAAAGACTTGTTTACGCACTGTTTTTATTGTAGTTTTAGTATTCTATTAATTTTAGTTGTTGCTTAGTCCTTATATTTAAAGACCTATCAGTCAGTGTAGCCAGTTATCCCTAGCTTAATTTTAGTGTGAGGGCAACCCTTTACTTTACAGACCTCATATCGTCCCTTGAACAACATCCAACAATTAAAGTTAAGACTTACTCATTGTAGTACCGCAACCATCAACAACCTTTTTGGTCTTTTCAGTCTTTCTGTTTGTTGTCAGAATTTGTCTAGGACTCTGCCTCGGCTAACACTCCTCCATCTCCCACCATCTCACAGTTGTTTGGTGCATTTCCTTCCTCGCCGGTGCCCTCTGTCTCTGTTACTTCTCCCTGGCTATCCATCGCCTCATTCTCAGCACAGTCTCCTTCGTCCTTCTTCGGGGACACCTCCCCTGCTGCTTCTTCTCCTTTCTCTTCTCCCACACCAGCCGGCTCTTTCTCCTCCTTTTCTTTGTCCTTCCTCTCTTTCTCTATTTTGGAGAGGCTGTGGCAGAGGGACTGCACATATGTGAACACACACATGGGGTCCGGGTTTTTACCCATCATCATCATATCACCCACTTCCAGCAGAGGGCAGCAGTCGGCCAGAGACCTGTCAGGGAGTGTGGCAACATGGGGACAGAGGGAGGAAAAGGAGGGACAAAGCGGTGACATTTAGTAAAGAAAGAGAGTCCTGACCTTCTCACTAATTTGTTGTTTTAAATGTGCCAAACAGGAGTCAATGGGGCAACACTGTCAAGGAGCTATCTTTGCCAGTGGCTTTTAACTGGAGGAGGAATTTAACATCCTTCTCTACAGCCAGATACAGTTTGAGAAAATTAGGCGCAAGAAGTCCATATACACGTGCAATGTACAATACAGGAACCTGTTATTGTTTTATATAGTTTATGTATAGTAAATGAAATGTCTTCAAAAATCTAATTGTATGTTTTTATCCTGTCTTGCTGCACACAGAAACACATTTCTTCTAATGGGATGATAAAGAATTGAACTGAAGAAATGAAGGGGAGACTATTAAATACTCCATACTCTGCAGTTTGAAAGGCTAGAGTGAAGTTCTTCTCCCTCTCCTCTGGATTCAGGGAGCTGTAGTCAAAAGCATCAGGAAAGAAACGATGGATCAGAGCACAGAACGCCAACCCATCCGACCAGGACGATGAAAAGTTTTCTATTTCGACGCCCTAAAAGGTTAAAGGACAGAACGACGTCAATGATAAGATAGACAGAGCAAAGCACATCTACACCAAGGCTTATTTATATTATATACTGTATATTAAGTTCTTTGGTCACAAAACAACACATCTGGGAATTTGATTCTGTGTTGAACTCACCTTGTAGTTGCGAGTCTTGTTGCGACACCACTGAAGCATCTTCTGTTTAATTGAAGCTCCTGTAGCCACAGCTGCAGATGACCTCTGAATCTTAAAGTTGCGGGGTATGGGTGTCCTAAAAATGTCACAATATTACACAGTTTCTGATTAAACCCTTTTCAGATCATATTTCACTGTCACTCTCTAAACATATTTGAGGTACTGTGTATGACACAATGACTTACTCTGGTGCACCTTGCTGGAACTTCGCAATGATGTCATTTTTAGCAGACGCTCTAATAGAGCGTGCAGAGAGTCTTGGTCGGGAGAGAGAAGAGGAGGGAGGACCACTCTTTCTTTTGGGCTTCCCTTGCTTTTCTACCTCCTTAATCTTTCCTTTGTCTTTCGTCTCTACATCCACTTCCTTGACTTGTTTTTTCTTCTCTGCCCCTTTTTCTGCTTTTTCATTCACATCTTTTCCAGCTTCGTTGGCTTTTTGCTCTGTTTTACTCTTCTTCTCTTCTCTGTTATTATCCTTCATTTCTTTGTCCCTGACTTCTTCCACCTGCCCACCTTCTTTATCTTCCTCCCTCTTTCCCTCCCCATCTTTTTCTCCACTTGTTGATTCAGGATCCTTCAGGTCAACATCAGTGGAGGCTTTGTCTTTATCTTGTCCAGCCTCTTCAAATTCACCTTCAACACGCTCTAATGAAGTATTCTCGGCCTCGTCTCCTCCTCCTTGGTCTGGTTCTGAATCCTCCTCCCCCTTCCCCCCGACCTCCCCTAACCCTTGACCTTCCGCTGTCTCCCCCGCTGGAGGCTCTCTCCCTGGGTCTTTACTCTCGTCCTCATCTATCTGGCAGACAAGCATAAGAAAGAGTTTCATTAAGTGTCAAATCCATCTGCAAAATAATGTAAAGAGGTTACAAAGCAAGTTTGTCCTTCTACAGATTTACACTTGCACATACATTTCTATCCTCTATATCTGTTGACAAATATGACTTTAACTTTATAGATCTTTTACAGTTCCTATGTTTGAAATTTACCAGTAAGTCACATTAAAATTTAATCAAATTTACTTATCATACCTGAGTAACATATCTGTTGAGAAAAGCCACAAGATGTGGTTGAAAGTCGTACCTTTTACTTTTATTCAAAGTTACTTGTAAATAGGCTGGGCCAATATATCAAAGCAATATGAATATTGGACATCATGTAGGCCATTTCCATTTACAATATTATTCTCCCTTGACCACAACTATGTTTCTGGTTGAAGGCATTGGCAAAATGGGAGACAAAAAATGTGTTTCCAAATGTTGATAGGATGATGCATCTCACATTTGTTTTGTTTTTTTAAACATTTTTTCAGTTCAGACCAAGAGGAGCTCTACGCTCCTTGTCCTTAATGTCACATGCAAATCCTTAGCCTGACTGACTCATTGGAGACATACAGCTGTAGCTAAGACCACAACCTCTGCATCACTTCATTCATTTACAACAGACATGTTTTATGTTGTTTTGTCTTATTAGTCTGAGAGCAAATGAGGAGTTTTAGTGTCCAAAAGATTTTTACTAAAGCATATTCTCACACAATACTGATGATACATCATTTAAAATGGTATGCCTCAATATCAATTAAAGGACACATGAGGAAGCCTAATATATCTGTTTTTATCCTGCGTCTGTCCCGCTCCATGTTCACTGCAGAGATACATTTAGCTTTCAGTTTAATTGCTTTCAAAGGTACAAAGAAGATACAACCAATCTAGTGACAATCTTGTCTGAATGATGAAGAACACGACTTCAGTTTGAAAGGTAA
Organism: Micropterus salmoides; assembly: GCF_014851395.1. NCBI lineage: Eukaryota > Metazoa > Chordata > Actinopteri > Centrarchiformes > Centrarchidae > Micropterus > Micropterus salmoides. The sequence goes on from NW_024044237.1 coordinate 19,571,243, forward strand.
CATTGTGTTAAGATGTACTAAAATTAACCTCCCCATTTCACTCTGGGGATATCATGGTCCTCTATCTAAAGAGCATAATGTAATGTGAGACCTGGAGCTCTACTCTGGGATTTGTTGAGTATCTCACTTATTTGAATCTGGCTGAGAGGCTGAACTTCCTGTAGTTTTTAAATCACACCAGAACCTAAAGTACAGGTACCTTCATCCCAAAGTAAATAATTTTAAATCCACAACTAATTAAAAACCAAAAACCCCTTTGGCGCTCTTCATTTAAATATCACATAAACTAGTTTCTTAGGCCATGAGTGCTATTAATTAATCTGAGGAAGAAAAGCTGTCAACAATCACTTGAGGGTCATGCATTGAAACTTTACTAAAATCTTCAGGGATGTCAGATCTCATCTAGACAAAATGTGGCACACAGCATTTTTATCTTTGAGATGAATCTATTCATATTTGAAATACTGTATGTAGTAAAATATTAGTATTATGACCTTCTGCAGGAACAGTCACACCAGGTCATGCCTTGCAGTGGTGACTCATCAGAGGGAAAAGGAATCTCCACAATGTTTGTTTGAGTGCACGCACAAGCATTACTTTGCATAATCTGTGTTTGTGTGTGTTCTTCAGCCAGGAGTGAGACCAGGTTTAACACTTCTCCTGTACTGCTGTCCAAACACAACACCTGCCATGGCCACAAATACACTTACTGCCTATTCCTGGTACGGATCGTAGCACTGTGGGTTTTACAAATGTGAAAACCTTTATGCTGCAATTCAATATACCACGTAAAAACACAGACCTGGTTGTAGTTGTTGTTGGTGTCAGTCTGACTGGTCGTCTCTGTTGACCCAGACATCTCCTGGCTGGGAAATTCTTCATCCATGGTATCCAGAAAATTCTTGTTTATCCACTGGATCAAAGGATTTTTAAAAAAACAAAACAAAACAAATACCCCAGGACTCTTAAATGATCCCTTCTATCGTCCCTAGAAAGTTTTCATTTGGACCAAAATGAATCCTCTTCACAGGTGCACTGCTTAATGCCCCACTCTCAGCTTCTCACCAATCTACTCTGCTTCCCTGTCTCACTTTCTCCCCGTCTCTGTCAGCACTGCCCTGTGGTTGTGATGTGCATGTTGGTTTGTGGATAGCCGCCTTCATTCCCGTTCACCCGACAACCCCACCCTTTGTGAGGATTCCTATGCTTCTTTATCTGACCTTTTGAACAACACAGGGTCCTGAAATAGAGTCAGTGACATAGGCGCAGTCCAACGTGTCAGACAGCTGCGTCTGCTGTGGAAACTGTGGCTGTACACACATATAATACACACATGGATGCGTGCATGCAGTCCTTTAAACATGCTCACAGACACGCAATCTACCTTTAGCTCTTAATATAAAATGTTGATTTGGAAGCAGTTTTGTGTTGCTGGTATGTTCGAATGACTGCAGGTGTCTAGTATCTATTATTTGTTAAATCCATTACACAATTTCTTCGTTCATTACAGCCCAGTATATAACTCCCCATTTGTTTGGATTAAACAAACAAGATATATTGTATTAAGAAGCTTTAGAGGTGCTGGTAAGAGGATTTTGTTACTTGGAGAGAGTGCCTCCCGGTTGTAGCTTGATATTTAACGGACAGGTGAGAGAGTGGTATCGATTTTCTCATCTAACTCTCAGCAAGAGAACATTTTGAGAAAGCTTGTTTCCCAAATTGAGAAACTAAAACATCAAATTAAAGGAACATTTTCATTAAATGTTAATGGAGGACTTACTGTTGTCAGATGTAATAAATTGTTAGAAACTAAGAACTCTAGTAGGACAAAGGGAAGAAAAAGACATCACCTTGAGTGCTGCCCTTAGCTCATAACACTTTTTAGCTTACACGCATCTCCTGATACACACTCCTATTTCAATTTCCAAAGAATACCTTTCTTTTTCTGTCTGCCTTACTGCTTTCAGTGCAGCTTTAATACTGTACCTGATATTATGCATACACTATGTACTGGGCTTGCCCCAACCTTGCTAAGTTATTTTATTATTAAATATTATTAATATTATAATTAAATATTTTAATCAATAGTTATATAAATTCACACACTTCCTATTTTTTTTCTCATCATCTCATTCTCCCTTTTGACTCCCCCTGTCCACTGTTATTTAGTTTGTCTACAAATGCTTTTCTTCTCCTTCTCTTTTTTGTCCTCCCACTTTACAGTCTTGCAAATAATATCATACAATGTTCAAATGGCATATACATATAAAAAAGATACATGGTTAAACAAGACTAGTACAGCTTTTCGACCTGGCATTCCTGGCCTAACAATGCTCATTCAACACCAAACAGATGGTTTTAAAAATAAATGTCTATCTTTATTCCCACTCTGTCATTATCTTCTCCGACCCCCCACGTCCTTCTTCTTCTCCTCCCTTCTGTTTAAGCTATAAATATGCCAACGCCTTCTTGTGTATCTGTTCAACTCCCTCCCGCTCAAGCCCCCAAACAATATGCATCTGTTGCACTTTGTATGCTTGAAAAACCAGAGGACCTGATACTATTAAATAGGGAAAACAAAGGAGAAGTCTTATATGTAACTTATTATTAAGGACATCATAATGGATGATGAAAAAATGATGTGTGTTTTTGTGTTACTGTGTGTCTGTGTGTGAGTGTGTGTGTGTGTGGAGTCAAATAATAACATTTTAAACCTGCTGTGTGATTATCTTTGTCATTATTTTTGCCATCGTATAGGATCATCTCCAATTATTGTCTTTACTTTGAGTGCCTCATACCATTCATATTCTCCTCACATATCTGAATGTGTCTGTGTCCACAACAGAGGCTGCCTTGAACACCTTGCTTTATAATGTGTTGTGGTGAAACACTCCTGTTGTCTTCTCCTTCTTGGACTAGATGCACAAAAGTGGCAGCATCCTGGGATGAGGTCATTGTTTTTCACCAAAACTTTTGTAAACAGGTCAAATGAAGAGCAAAATACAGATAAAAAGCATCAATGTCAATGTTCTCTATGAGTCATTAATAATTATAAACTCAACATGCACAGTCCAACATACTGCCCACACAACTACAGGAAGATACAAGTGTTTGACCTTCTGATCAGGAGTCAGACGAGCTACTATTGTATGTTGTTATTATCTTAGAGAGATGATGTCAATCCAAGTGCTACATTTAACATAGCACCCAAACACACAATGAGGTGCACAGTTTAAGCTCTTGTCAGTGTTAGGGAAATAGGTTTAGTTGTTTGACCCTGATGTGATTTGAACACGCAAGCTTCTGATCTGGAGTCAGATGCGCTACCATTGCACCACAAGGTTAGTTGTAGCATAGGGCCAATCTGCTATCACACAGAGGTCCTCACCCCATCAAGAGGCGCTTGCACCCACAAGTAGTAGGACATATATTGTTAGGAATGTGGTTTTTGTGTTCATGTCTTTCCTGTTTAAGTCTGTTTTGTTTCTCTGTGTAGTCTGGTTTAGTTAGTTCTTAGTCCTGTACATTAGTTCATGTCTTAGTGTTTTCTTCTGGTCTGTGTTCTTATGTGTTATTGTGCCCATGTCTAATCTGAGTTCTGTTTTGTCCTTCCTTCAGCCGGTGGTGGTGGTGGTTGTTGTTAATGTATGGTGTTTTGCATCTGTAAGTGTCTCTCTGTTTTCCATACACTCGGTCTGCCTCGTTAGCCCTGATCCCACTCACCTGTGTTGCTCCCGCCCCGCTCGTTAGTCCCTGTGTATATGTATGCATGCTTGTGTCTCCACTCTTGGTCACGTCCTGTGAGTGTTCTGCCTTGTGCTCTGTTTTCCCTGTTTTGGATTACCTTTGTTTGGACTCCGCATGGAGCTCCATGTAAGCTTGTTTCAGTTTAGTTTTTTTTAATTAATAAATCCCCACCATAAACTGCATCCTCTCGCCTTGCCATTGTCTGCGTTTGGGTCCTCACCTCAGTCTGCACTCAGCTAACCCGTGACATATATGGCTTCACTTCGGTTTTCCTGTGGCAGCTGTGTTGCTTTTAGCATGCATTACATGTTTAAATTAATTTGTCTAGTAAGAGTTTGCTTTCATCTGTAAAATATGCCACAGTCTGCTGACTGTAGACATTGTGAGTGGTCATATGCAGCAAATACTGCCTGCCCCTTCTAAAAGCACATGCTCATGGCTGGATTGACTTACTTAGTTGATAACCAGCATCCTGTGACCGCTTAGCATGATCGCAATTGTTAGGTTTAGCAAAGCCAGATAACTGAAAGATATACTGGTATGTTGAACTTGCTTCGTAGGATAGGCCCCAGGTCTGTGTTCTCTGGCATCACCAACACCATACAGTTATTTTCAGTCCATGCTCTGATTCTAGATACAAATGTAACCTGCCTGCAGTCTGAACAAAGCCTGAATATCCGAGCAGGAGGATTCAAACCTACACAGGGAGACCCCAATGGATTTATAATCCATCGCCTTAACCACTCAGCAACAACAGCTCATAAACAGTGCTTTCCAGTGTTTCTTGTGTAATCACACATGGTGGGTAACTTATAAATGGAGAAATAACACATTAACAGGCTAAAAGCAATACAGTTGCAGTTAGCTGTTTGTACGCTCTTGCTTACACACCTGAGCAGGGCATGAGGACAAAAATGGCTTTAGTTCATGTTCTAAAACACATGATGATGGTCCATCAAGCACCTAACATTATACTGATGTTACTTAAATGTGGAAATACAGCAATAAACTAAAGAGATTTATTTATTTAGGTATGTTTGCTGATTAATTAACAACTCTTATTTACACACACAATGCACAATTATTAGGCAAATTGTATTCCTCAGGATTAATTTGATCATTGAAGAAACACATTGCTCTCAGTCAGTCCAAAATATAATTAAACCTCAAAACTGAATGTTTAACTATGAAAAAGTAAGAATAACTAGGCAACTAAATTACAAAAATCATATCAGTAACTGTAACAACACAAAATGCCTTTAAAATATATTTAGTGACCAATTTAGCCAGCCTTTTTTTAAATACCTGCCATGAGCCTTCCATCCATGGAGTCTGTCAGTTTCATGATCCGTTCCCGATCAACTTTCGTTCAAGCAGCAATAACAGCCTCCCAAATGCTGTTCAAGGAGGTGTATTGTCTTCCCTGACTGTAAACGGAGACATTTAAAGTGTGTATATAAGGACTTTGCTGTAAATCTTACGTTTGAAAAGGCACCACAAGTTCTCAATAGGATTCAGGTCAGAACTTGGGCCCTTGCTGGCTAGCCAAGCAGTGGAGTACTTGGATGCATGTGATGGAGCATTGTCCTGCATAAGGATCATGGCTGTCTTGAATGCTAAGGACTTCTTCCTGTACCACTGTTTGAAGAAAGTATCTTCCAGAAACTGGAAGTAGTTTTGGGAGTTGAGTTTCAGTCCACCTTCAACCTGAAAAGGTGCATCCTTAATGCGGCCCATACCAGTACCCCTCCTCCACCTTGCTGGTGCCTGAGTCACACACCTTGACATAAGAAGTGATGCCGTGTTCATCAGTGATCCAGGCCCATCCATCTGGTCCATCAAGAGTCACTCTCATTTCATCTGTCCATAAAACCTTTGAAAAATTTGTTCTCAGGTATTTCTTTGGCCAATCTTGTTTGTGAATCACAGTGGTGGTTGTTTTTCAGCCTTCTGACATTGGCCATGTCTCCGAGCACTCTGAGCAAGAAGTACAAGGTGCCAAACCTTGTACTTCTTGACACTCCAGGTAGGTTGCACTTCTGGAATATGGTGGCACTGGAGGATAATGGGTTCCTGGTAGCTTCACGTTTAATTCTACTCAAGTCTTTTGCAGTTAATTTGTGCCTTTTCTTCTCCATGCACTTCTCGCCCCAGTTGACTATTCGCAACAAAACATTTGATTGTTCGGTGGTCACGCCTCAAAAGTTTAGTTATTATTATAAGAGTGTAGCATCAGTCTGATTGGCATTTTTTGAAAACTCCAATGAGCATGAAAGTTTATATGGTTTGGAATTGGAAATTGTGCATAGAAAATATAATACTTACTTGCCTAATAATTGTGCAGGCAGTGTATCCATTTGATTATTTATTTTAATATTATTTGGTCTTATTTCTGATACATTTTAAAACATTAAATTAGATGGCTTCAGCTAACAGCCGGGAACCAGCTGTAGTGGCTGCAACATGTTCCTCCAGGGCAATTGTGTATGTCAATATTTGACAATTTCTTTCTTGGCTATGTATAGGTGTTTCAACATTAAAAGCTCCAGGCAGTGAATAAGTGTACAGGATCTTCTACAAATGGTGATGCCATATTCCAAGAAAACTGATTGGTCTGTAGCTTTGCTAGGTATAATTGATATAGCCTAATGATAAACATATGACATTGTTTTTATGATGCTAATTAATTTATGATACTGACAATAATTTATGTTGTACCCTATAACACAAATGCGCCAAGCTAGATTCCTTGTTGACTGCCTTTTATCTAAACAGGTGCTGATATTAGTTTAAACCATTTTAACTGTTAGATGTGATTGTGCTCACCTTTCCTTTGAAGGAAATTAGCAGTTCTTTTCCTTCTCTTTCCTTTCTTTCTGTTCTTTATGGTACCCCAATTTCTCTTTCTTAGGCAACGACATGACTGTCACAAGACACATTGATGCTCCAGCATCAGCAGTCACTCGGCTTGATTAGCCAGTTTGGAGAGGAATCCTAGTGCTGGGCGGACTGAACCATTGTGCGTTTTTGTAAGGGGTGTGAGGGACATGGAAGAGCCTCCACTATTTATGTTGGGGTTTTTTTGGTGGGGGGTGACAGTCTCTCAACCGATTTATTGAGACAATTTTAAGTTAGTTAAGACACTACTTGCTTAGAAATAAAACACTGCAAGCAAAAACAAACTTTTCATTCCAGACTTTTCGAGGGTCCAGCGCTTGGTAATAACTATAATGAGTAAACAGTAGACGAGGAACCCGCAGGGGATGTAGCTCAGTGGTAGAGCGCATGCTTTGCATGTATGAGGCCCCGGGTTCAATCCCCGGCATCTCCATGTTTTAAAGTGGAGCAACTTTCGGCATAACACCAAACTGTCGGGAGTCCGTGCTAAAAACTGCACGTGACTTGATAATCACTGGGTGAATTGTAAATGTTGACAATAGACAATGGAGATACAACTCAAATGTGAACCAGCATTTAATGCAGTTTATGTAGACCTGTTTGTTCACTATAACCATTGAGTGCAGGCAATGATTACACCTAGTATATAAAAGTATCCAAGTCCAAAAAACAATTAAAGGAAATCAAAATAAATAGCTCTTTGTGGAATCTTTGTGTGACAGTTGTTGTGGCCGTTACCCTTCAGCAATCAGACTGCTAACTCAAATCCTAACCATTTCTTATAAGTACTAACCAATTCTTATCAAATAATAACAATGAAAAGCAAGTCCTTGACAATGAACAAATCTTTGTTTTCCCTGATGGTCATTGATTTTACTTGATTATCTCATACTGATTTTCTTAACAGATCACAAAGAAACTCACTGGTGGCACTGCTGACACAGTTCGTGAATGACAAACATCAGTAACGAATGTTAGCCAGACTTCCTCCTGATGTGGACAGGCAGATACGATCACATTCTGATCACAACACACCTTGCATTAACATACATTTTTTTCTTATCTAGATATAGATCACATCATAGTGGCAACCCTTGGCAGCTGGCACTCTATGGCATCTGCTGGCCAATATTCAGACATTTTCACACTTGTAATTTTTGTTTAATAGTTTAATATTTACACTAGCCTTCTTAACACTGTCCTTTGTCATGCTGCTGCTTAGATGTTGAAGTAAAAAACAAACATGAAACTGTGAAAAACAAACACGAAACTGGGAAAAACAAACATGAAACTGTGAAAGACAAACATGAAACTGTGAAAAACAAACAAGTTTATTTAAAAAAATGTGTAAACGTAGCTGAATTTTTCTCATATTTTTATTTATTAAATATCCTATATGTTTATATTTTTAAGAATAATACAAAAGAGGATTTGTTTTTATTATTGTAATTGTATTAATGTGATGTTATAAATATAATATAGTATTTTTGTAACAAGTGTATTTTGGTTCCTTTTTTTCAAAACGGGCTAAGTAATTATATAAAATGAAAGAAACAAACATAAGCTCTGAAGGTGCTTGCTAAACCATTTTAAAAGAGATTTACAGCTGCTGGCCTGTCTTGACAACAAACACTGATTGCACAACCAGGAAGTATTTAAGTGGCAGCTATGACAAGAGCTGCATGGTCAAATTCTCTAAAAGCTAAGGAAAGGTCCCTTAATGTTTCCTTTATTATCTCCTTTAGCTAGGGTACACTGGATCATCCTTTGCGAAGGAAAAGAGATAATGCCGTCCCACAAATCCTTGCGCAGCAACGCAGCACTGTAATTTTGCTCGTAATTTCTCCACAGCCGACCCACGTAAATTAAGAAACAACAGACCGCCTATTTTATGCTCGTGACCCCTTCTAAAACGTATGGAAATCCTTGTATGATAAGCTCCATCCAGTTAGGAGGAGTCTTGGAAAAACACGCTTACTGAATTTCTATTTAACAATATTGTCATCATAACAAAACACTGTATACATAAATGTTGTGGAATGCACTAAACATTTTTTTCTCTATTTAACAAAAGTATAAAACAGTCAACGCACCATGCCAGAAAACTTTGTATAGCCTATTTATGTCTGAATATAATTTAGTCTAGCCCCTTGCTTAACTCCTGATTTTTCTTTAATTATTATTTTAATGACTCAGCTCTCTTGTATAGTCTATTGCCTTTCCCCGTCCATTATAGCCTACTATTAATTTCAACATTTCAATCATATTTGTTTGTTTTTATTTTTAACAATCATCCTTTTGTTGTTACTTCCCAGAGTAATAGAGTAGCCTAATCGATGGTTCAGTTTACCCTATGTAGCCTCTACATTGAAAACATCCTTTCTTAATAGGTGTGACTCTGTGTTGTACAGGAAACCTACGTTTGTCACAGTAGACTGTTCCTATCTTCAATGTGTTATAAATAAAGTTTGTTTTGAAAATAAAGCCTTGAAGAAGTGCACTCGATTCTGTGAGCACCGTGGTTGTCTTTTTCCAAGTCCAAATGAAATCTCCTTCACATCTCAACAAGTGGTTAGGAAAGGAAAATTATTTTTTACTTTTTGACCGCAGCCATTTTTTTCCCGAGAAATTTAAGAAAGTAGACAAGTCTCTCAACTTCTCAGCTGTCACTGCAACTGGGAGATAAGCGTAATTTCTGTCATCCGTGCTCATTTGATGATTATCCATATAGCGGGGATGTAGCTCAGTGGTAGAGCGCATGCTTTGCATGTATGAGGCCCCGGGTTCAATCCCCGGCATCTCCATCCTTTTAAGGTGGAGCTACTTTCTGCACAAAACCAAACTGTATTTGGTCAAAGACAATGGCGCATCACTGGGTTTATCATTAGATGATAATAGCCTTTGTCTGAAAATACAACTCACACGTCTTCTGTTATCTTTGCCTTAATTGGTCACCTGAGCAAAATAGTCATAACTGAAAGATCCTACAGCTAGATAACATCAGCTCAACTTTATACACCACTAGCAAGGCAAAAGTAATAGAGCTGAATCTATCCTGTACCTCATCATGCCTTACCTTTTTATATACCATCTATGTGCCTTACACGGATGTTAGTCAAGAAATATAGAAACACAGAAATGAATACAAAAATTAATTTCATATATATATATATATATATATATATATATATATATATATATATATATATATTTTATTGATTTAATTAAACATGATTTATTTTAGGCTTTACAGTACACTATGTATTTACTTGAAGAAGAAGTAATTTTGTCCTCCATACAGGGACAGAGAGAGGAAGTAAGACAGCAGAATAACACGGTGATAACTGTGGAGACAAAAGTGCCCTCCATGTTTACTTGCATTTTTACATCTGCAAGTTCTTTTTCACACAACTAATGTTTCCATTTAGCTCAGCCTCTGCCAGGAGGATGCATCCTTCAGCTGTTACTGACAAACCGTCTTCAATAGACTGTAGATTGACCCTGATGTGATTTGAACACACAACCTTCTGACCTGGAGTCAGACACACTACCATTGTGACACTACATCACTTGGAAAAGAACATTGCCATCTTTCATATGATTCAAGAAAGCAGTGCTTCAATTTGAAAACTAAACGAAAACTAAAGTGGAGTCAGAATTACTACCTTTTAACTGAACATTTTCTTTAAATTTCTTTAAATGGGACCATTATTTACAAACTGAACATCATGCTGTATTGAAGAAGACTTGAAACTTGAAGTGACTGAGACCATAAACTCACTAGGAAAGTGTTTACTGAGGTAATAACTCGTATAGGGTCATTTTGTCCCAATCCCAATGTCCTGCCTAAACCCAAAGACATGAACCCTTACAGACTTAACTGATGTCACTTGGTAAGTCATTGAGTGCAAAAGGCTGCAAGGGCTCAAAATGCTGTAACAACGCTGAAACATGTTGCACACTTTTTATTTTATGTTTCTGCCTGATTTTTAAGTCTTGCAGGCTCCTGCCCTACAGAATGGAGAAGAGGTAAATGTCAATCTAAGTTACATTACAATAATCAATGTACTATTGTTGGTCAAAACGGCATCATTAAGCAAAAACTAAAATAAACAGTTGAATAAACTAAGTGTGTAATAAGGTGATTGCATTCCTCTGACCTCATGTGTTCTATGTACCATCTTAAATCTATGTTCTAATACTTTTAACATCAGCATTGGTTTCCATTCTTGTTTGTTTACGTTCTTGTTCTTCTCTTATAAGGCAGATTTGCCTTGATTTTTCTCTCGCATGGGTTTCCCCTGGTAACCCTGGTAACCCCTGTGTTTCACGGTTTCACGTCACAACGCTATGAACTGTGGGCAATTCCCTCAGGCAAAGTCTGCAGAAATGCGGACTTACGAAAAGGGCCCAAAATGAGAGAGCCCTTGCGCACTTGACAATTTTACAGTGGGACAGCCCTAAGCCCTAACGGACTTCCCGGGAATGTGCCTCAAAGTCTGTGTGAGTGTGGGCATTGGGATTGGGCATAACTCTAAAGCAATCAGACAGTTTCAAGGCATTTCTGCATTGGCTTCACTTTTCAGGCCAGGTGGTTGCCGCTTGTCCGTTCCAGGAGAGACGCAAGGAAACCATGGAAAGGCTCTTCTTAATTTTCAATTTTGTGTCCCCTCGTCTCCTCCGTCCTCCTGCCATTTGACCTTGATATTACTGGTGATTTTATCGTTGAATGTAGGCTAGTGATGCGCGGATCGGGCATCTGTTTTCTCTGGATAGTTGTTAAGTTGTCGAATGCTGCCGTTTTAGTTTTGCTGCTTAAATGTCCCATGATATTTTGTGTGACATTACTGCGCCAAAAATGGTCCTTAGCTTGCCTACTAACCTATAACCTTTTTATAAACAGTCTATGACCGATATTCTAATTTAGTGTATTCATAGTCATTTAGTGATTGAAGTGACCTGTAGGGGATGTAGCTCAGTGGTAGAGCGCATGCTTTGCATGTATGAGGCCCCGGGTTCAATCCCCGGCATCTCCATTGTTTTAAAGTGGAGCAACTTTCAAACAAACAATCTGTGGTAAGTCAGTGCTAATAACTGCAGTAACCTGATAATCATTGGTCATTAAATATGACAACAGACTGTAACTTGTTTATACACCTCATCAAGTTGTATCCTTTTCTTGTTGCCATTTCCACATGTGAGCAGGACATGAAAATATCTCTGTGTTCATGTTCTAATAATAGAGTGCACATGGAGATAACTAAGATGGTCAGCTGGGCAAAGTAGAGACAAGTTAAAGATTCTACAGCTAGTTAACATCAGGTGTATCAGTCAGCTCAGCTCACTAGTGTGTGGGCCTATGCATGAGAAAAGTGGAATGAAGGGAACAACATTTTTTTGTACAGTAGTCTATAGTGTACGTTTTCTAATATAGATGTATGTAAAGTTTTTAGATAGTCTATAGTCAGTTTTTTATTTCATTTTAAAGATGCATAGATTAGTGTGAGCATGGGTTTGTCTCACTGTATACACTTAATAAGTAAACAATGAACTGTGAGGAACTGTATTGTCCCTCACAAGTTGTGAACGAAGATAACAAAAACTGTTATTTATTCATCTCATTTCGTGCTTAACATTACTGGATCATAACGTTTCGGATATGGAATTAATCTACAGATGCTCTGGTTCAAGATGAAACAACGCTTTTTTATGGATGTCAATTTTGAGCCATGACAAAGGCCAAAATGTGGCATGCAAGTATAAGCAGTGTTTTAAGGTAAACGTTTATGGTAATATGGCGAAAACTGCTGAAAAGGCCTGCTAAAGGCCTACTTACTGGGAACTCTTAAAGCACCACGTGGAAACAAGTAACAGTACCTCAACAACTCTGTACTCAACTCGATCTCATCTCAGGCGTCACATATACATGCTCTGCTGTACTTTATGATAAGGAATTTTTGTTGTTGTTGATTGTTTTCTTCCTTAATGTTTTTTTGTGTTTAGTATATGTTTTGTTTATATATTTGTGTTCATATTTGTTGTAGAAAATACGAAAACGAATAAACTAATGCAACCCAAAAAAAAAGAAAACATGATGTTACAAAAATATTTTATCCATCCTAAATATTTTATTGCCTCATCACATTACAACGTGGTTATTCACAGTAATATGCCGACACTTCGAAAATGACTTAAAACCATCTATCTTTCACTTTATAGGACATTATATCTCGTGTGCAGTACGAACCAACAGTATAAAGAAGATCTTCAAAACTGAATACTGCTATGAAAACCTTTAGAGCAGGAGTGGAAGTATTCAGATCCCTTACTTTAGTAAAAGTATCAGTACGACAAAAGGTATGCCATTACAAAGGTATACTTTCAACTTTACTTCAGTAATAATACTAGTAAATAGTATTCTTTTCAAGAGACACAGATTTCAGCAAAGTTCAAATTAAGTCAAGTTTAGAAGTAATTTCAGACAACTGCAAATTACAAATACATGTGTATCCCAGCTGGTACCGGGAGCAGACTCCTCAAACTCTGTATTACATTGGTTGATATAGCCTGTCCCGCTCCTCCTCTTGTGGATCTTACGGTAAGACCGACCTTCTCCATCTCCACACATATTTAGAATAAAAACAATATCGTATTCTGCCCTATAACAATATAACACACTAGTAATAAGACTGAAATGTGACAGGAGAAATAAGACATCATCTTGATATTAGCAAAACATTGCATATGCATAAATCAATCACAGAGTTGGTTACCATTAACACTTGCACTCCATGTTCGTGTGCTGTGCCACATGATGACCTTCACAGCTTTCAGGGTTGCAGTATTCTTGCAAAGGCCCATTGTATTCATGTGTCTAGTGTTATATTCTATCAGGCCTGGGAGCAGGTGCTGGCAACAATTTGTTAAAATCCATAAAGGCCCTATTGTCCCTCAGTCGGATATTCAATTAATTCTAAAGTATGGCCTTCGCCCTCACCTCTGATACGGCCTGCTAGCAACACAGGACGGGTGTGTATGTTCTTCTTACAGATTGTGAAGTGTGTTTGTTCTTGTGAAGTCAGTGTGTTCTTACAAAAATGTGAAGGCTGCAGCCTGACAGTAACAAGGCTGAGCAAGAAGACTGCACCCTAAAAGTTCAGTGTACCTGACAAATAAACATCTGAAACATAATCATTACTCTAGTATTTAGTAGTTATCAAGCTAGGCATATGGAATATTGAAATATCATCTCTAAATGCATTATAAAATATCTTGTCAATTAAATAACCATCATGTTTTAATATGTGAGAGGCAATACTGTCACTTTAATAAGGAAATAATAATAATGAATTCATTTAACAATAAGGAAATGCGTTTTTATTAAATGCTCACAAGGTGGCGCCAAAAGACCAAAAAGCCAAAGAAGTCTTCTATTCACATACTCAACAAAAAACTTTTGTCTTAAATTCTATAAATTAGTAGATGTTTTCTTGTGGTAACATATTACTTATTAAACTTGGGAAATGGTGAAGTGGCACCGCTGTAGACAAACAAATCTCCAAAGACCAAATACTGTGAGCAAATCTTTAAAACTTGAATTCACTTTTAACTTCTCTCCCAGAAAGGCGTTAATTTCTCATTCCTGTTTCCATTAATTCCCTAAAGAGATTTCACAGTTTCAATGTTCACAAATCTGCCAGTTATAATGAATGTGTCCAACAGCAGTGGAGAATGAATGGGCATTTGGACCTGGAGGAAGCGCTGAGAGACCAGAGATGAGAGCAGCAGAGCAGCAGCGCAGGGAGACCCGCTGCAGCCAGCCCACCCTGCCAGCAGCTACCGCAGCTTGTGGATCCTTCCCGCCGGGTCCTTACATCTTATAGGATAACAATATGTGGATGGTATGGACAATAGGATCAATGTAGGAGGACGTAACATCACGTCATTTTACAGCCATGAAAATACATCAGACAGCCAGAGACTGAAAATAGACCAGACGCTCTCTTCTGTGAGACTCCACTCCATGCACGACGACTCTTACGGTTTATCACAGTGTCAAAGTGGGATACAGTTCAGTGTGGGCAGCAGTCACACTTACCAGCCCACAGCATAACGGCTTGGCTGTGCTGACACTGCACCATTCAAGCACTTTTAACAACGTCTCAGCATGTAGTAGGAGCTTGGTCACTCTTTTAACTAACCGCAGCTGAATTGCGTGTAGTCCAGAGGTGGAGGAAGTAGGCATATTCACACTGCATAGTACACTCAAGGTACAAGTAGAAGTTCTATGTTAAATCATGTAACCGTATAACCAGAAATCTACCTAGTAGTATTTAAATTATTAAATTGATTGCCCTGATTGACTGGCCTATACTTTTATGTATGATGTTAAATTCAAGTCAATAAAGTCAGAACCTAGACTCAGGGTGGGCAGCCATCTGTAGGGGAGCCATAAAAATGTAAAACAACAGTGATGGTAGTGGTACAGATGTACATGAATATTTAAAAGCAGGGTTTTACTTTGTTATAAACTATTTTGTATGGGACTGCAATTAATCATTTTCTTTCATTATGGATGAATCTGCTGAATATGATTCATTTGATTGCTTGGTTTGTAAAAAAAAAATAGCAACATATTCCCATCACAATTACCCAGAGCCCAAAGGGGCATCTTCAAAATGCTTGTTTTGTTCAACCAATTCTACAAAATTAAACAATCAATAGAAAGTATATCCTCACATTTAACGAAGGTTTGTCAGTTTTGCCTAAAAATGAACTGTACTTGAGAAAATGTTATCGCACCACTGATGCTTAATCCTTGTATCCTGTGAGAGAAGTGTAGTATAATAAACAAAACAAGGGAGGGGTCAGATATTGCAAAACAACCCTGAAGAGTAACAACTGTTTAGTATTTCACAAAAAATAAGCAAATATTGGAGAAAAGTCTAAAAAACAAACAGTGACATTGGCTTCTTCATAGTCTTCTTGTGGAGGTTAAGCTCATTTCTGTTTTATAGGCTACATTTTATATTATACGTTTTTTTGATATCAGTCCAATGTAGTTAAAATCATAGTTTGTCTATACGAGAGAGGAGCAAAAAACACAACACATCCACCCAGACAGCAACAAGCCAAAACTGCTCAGCATCAGTAGATAAATACGCAAATACACTACAAACATGCATATCAAATCACATTAACTAGGAAAGTCATAGTATCGGAGAAAATGTTAAGATGTTGTCATCAAAGTCATGTGTTGCGCTTCATCCTCACATTTCTCGTCTGCTGCAATAATTTTAGAAAGCAGATGTAGCAAGTGAGATGAAGAAAGAGAGCCTCGTGGTTTGTCTATTTTAGCACAGCTTTTTTAAAGAAACGAGATGGTGACATCTGTCCTTGAACTTGCTAATGTAAGCATTTTTCCTGTTGGCACGAGTGTGTTTGACTTCTGCTTATGCAAACAAACACATTTTTGTACTTTTATACTTATAAGGACCCTTACAGCTGCAAGGTACCACTACCTGTACCTAACTTTGACCTAAACTGAAATCTGGATTACCAACAGACAACAGACAGCCTGTTCCACCAACTTCCCCAAGATCCCTGTGTGGTAATTTGGTGTGTGGTAATACAATTACATGTAACTTTGTGCTTTAGTACTGAAGCACAGTATCAAACTGTGGGTCTTGAGGCCCTGTCTTGAAGTGCCAAAATCGTGCTTTAATGGAATACTTTGACATTTTGGGAAATTTGCTTTCTTGCCTAGAGTTAGATGAAATGATTGATATCACTCTCATCTCCATCACGTGTGACGCTATAGTTAACAGTTGGTTAGCTTAGCTTAGCACAAAACAAACTGGAAGCTGGAAACAGCTAACCTGGCTCTGTCCAAACATAACAAGCACAGCTTGTTTAATCTGTACAAAAACCAAAGTGTAAAACATGATCATTCATATGGCATGGCAAGACAAGGCAGCTTTATTTACATAGCATATTTCAAGCAGAGGCTGTTCAATGTGCTTTAGACAAGCAAAGACAACCATTAAATGCAAAGCCCTAAAAACCAATTAAGACATATGACATATTTCATTTCATTTTATGAAATGAAATAAAATGAAGGAAAGTACAATAGAATAGACCAGAAATTGCCTACAGTTAGCAGGATGTCAAAACAGCAGGTGGATGAAGTAAGATGCTTACAGTTTTTTTCAATTGCTAACCTGCGTTGGTCAATGAAATCACATTATCAAAACTCTTCAAACAGTCAGCGCAACGGAAGTGTATGTGGACCAAACTGTGAATCATTTTTCATTGCTTTCATATAAAATGCATTCAATGACCCCTTTCTCAAAAATTCATGAACTCATTACTACTTCACCACCTGCAAAACACTGTGTATCTGCAGCACATTTTTCAAATGCTAACACACTGTGTCCAAAACTGTTAAAAAGACATTCAAAACAGATTGATGGTAAATGCACTGCATTTCTGCAGTGACCAGATTGAAATAAACAGAAAATCTTAGAAGGCAGACAATATCACTTTTGGAAATGTGAATTCGGTCAGCACAACGACAATTGCCAGAGCCCCGAGAAACATGAAATAAGGACAAAGCAGTTGTACACTGAACCATTCAAGAGAAACTGTGAACGTGTGAAAGAACTCTGTTATCAATATGTCCAGGAAAGATGCCTGTTCAATAATCAATCAGGGAACATACACAGTGACGCATAATGTGAAGTCCTGTAAAACTGTGTATTTACTGTATTTTAGAGAGTAATGGAGCTGGAAGCCAGGGAAACTGCACATACATTCATCTTTATGGATGAAGCTGGCTTCAACCTGGCAAAAACACGCCGCAGGGGAAGAATTGTGATTGGACAAGAGCAACCGTGGATGTCCCAGGGCAGAGAGGAGCTAACATCACAATGTGTGCAGCACTGTCCAATGATGGTTTGTTGTTACACAAACCACTCATTGGCCCCTACAATACGGAGAGGCTCATGTCTTTCCTGGATGACCTGCATAATCGCCTTGTGCCAGCGGAGGAAAGAGGACCAAGAAACTCCCCTATCTTTGTTCTGACCACCATCCACATGACCAGATGACCTTACTGGATGACATGAATGTGGGATGTGGATACACTTCTCCTGCAGACTGCCAGGGTTGGATTAGACATTCCAGAAGATACTTTCCAAGATGCATCGCCAGGGAAGACATAAGATGTAATATTGATGAGAACTTGTGGCCAAATGCAGCAGAGAGGGAGGACTAGCACCCTCAAGTACTGTACATCAGAGTTTTTGAGGTGTTTCTTATTTGTATTATTATTGTTTGCAGCCCTGGAATTCCAGAAATTTGTGTGTGGGGGGGGGTGTTTGTTTCAACTTACAGAAAAATTTTTCACAGTTTACAATACTATCCACAGAGATAGAACAAATAAAGGACATTGAATCAAATTGCTGCATTTCTGAAGTGAAAATAAGTTATTGTTACTGTATAATGAAAACCTAATTTATTCGCTTCAAAGATAAAAGTTCTTCATTTCTGTAATGCTCCCTGTTTTTAGTGTTTTGTAGGTCAGTGTGTTATGAGTGAGACTGTATGCTTTCTAAATGAGAATTGTTGCCAGTGTTTTGGTTGAACGAGTCTATTTTAAAACTTGTAGGAAGTGTTTTGGTGGTTTGAGTGACTTGGTATGTGGGTAATGCAGACTGTGTGAAGAGTTTTCAAAAAGTGGCTTCAGTTGTGACCATTGCATCTTAGCAATTGAAAAAAACTGTAACTACTTCCCCCAGAGTATTAGTATTGATTGCAACCTGGCCAAATTATTTCTGTGCGGATGCAGCAGTGGTGTGGTTCTATTGTTTCACATGCAGGAATTTATGGCCACGGAAAAAAAGCTAATCTCAGTTGACCATCGTAAATATATATAATATCATCTAACATAATATAGAGACCCAGCGGCTCATTGTTGCTCTAGGCCTCTGATCTTTAACCCTAAAACTAAGCTTCAAGAAGCGCTTTGGTTGCTCAGTGGTCAAGGAGCTGTAGATCTTCAAACCTCCCATCAGTCTGAAAGCTTTTCGGAGACATAAAAACCATCCATGTTGGTTTGGAAGTTGAGCTTCATGGACATTGTGTGTATTGGAGCAGTTGCTTGACAGCCATGTTATAAGGATAAGTTATTTGATATTTTGATTATAGTTCAAAGGTGAATTGAGGGCAGCATTATCCTGTAAGCCTGCGTGTTTAGATGCTTGTGTTAACACTGTGGTTTAAGGAAGTGCGTACTAAGCTTCTTTGCATGTGTGTGTGTGTGTGTGTGTGTGTGTGTGTGTGTGTGTGTGTTATAACAACTGTGTCTTGTGTCAGATGGCAGTCACGGTAAAATTTACTTTCTGAGGTCTCATAGGTAGTGTTGTAGACTTCCATCAGATCGAACAGATGATTTACATCTTTGACCTCAGACACCAGCGACCTCTCCCTTAACATCCACCATTCTGCTGGATCACACTGAAAGACAAATCAGCATCAGAGTGAATGAGCCTTAAACATTATGCAAAGTGTTTTTGCCAACTAACGAAGATTATGTTGCAGTATGTGATTGTGCATCTGCCATAGCAACAGTGGCATAGCAACAACCCACAAAATGCAAATCAACACAGCTACAAAATCTATCAGATGAAATGACTTTTGAAGTAACGTCTCTTTCTTTCAAAGGAAAGAAAATGAAATCAGTGAAATCAACCATTATCTTCAAAACCAACAAAATGATAATCTTCTAATAATCTTCAGAATCTTCTGTGGTGGTCTTTCATGATTTCTTTGGTAATGACACCCCTGGGTGACTCAGGACTTTGTTGAGAATGGACTTTACATTGGACTATAGCTTGATGACATGACCAAACATGTTATTGATCTTGTGTCTGTATTGATTTGTTCTGTTGATGATGGTGAAGCCACTGTTATGCCTGCTGTTGATAGTGGCAGCAACTCTTTTGAAATGGTGTGTGAAGTTTTTCAACCAGTCTCCTGGAAAATGCGCAGATTAAAGTCTGTTTAATCATCAAAAGTGTCATGACACTGAAAGATACTATACATGGGTGGGGAAAAAAAGGTGTAGTAGTCTCTTGATTTAGCAACCAGTCATGTATTTTGATTATAAAATGACCCTGATCTGATTCCAGGATATTATTCTCTTTTTTATGTATGACATTAGATTAATGTGACGGTTAAATTCTAAACATAGTCACGTTGAATCTTTGCCTTCCTCACTTGACCTGACTTCTGATTAATTATTTATGTACATAAATCCCAACACAACCAATAGGTGCTGGTGAAAGTCCTGGTTTTAATGTCCAATGTTTAACTTTACTTTGCCTATTTAACTTAACATATGATAAACTTCTCAAGGCCTATCAGGGATGTTTTGTTTATATGGTCATGACCCAGAGAGCCAGTTTCCACACGGCGATCACCGAGTTGCTTCCATGTAAGCACGCAAAGTTTTGCTTATACAGCACCTTTCACAGACACGAGTCACAATGTGCTCAAGTAAATAAATCAAAGATAAAACACCAGACAGAATGCTGGGGGAGTCACACAACCTTTTTCGCAACTGGTCTACCCAGCACTCCCAGCATCCACATCTGGAGTTTGTCTCGTAGCTTCGGTGCCAATGCTGTCTGGCTTGCTGGGAATGCAGGAGTGTTATTTGTACCAGAGAGAGTGATTGAAGAAGAGAAAAAACGTTGGGGAGGGAGGAGAGGGAGGGAACTGGTGGGGAAGAGCAAGGTCTATATAAATCAAGAGCAGAGAGGGGGGGTTTGTGAGAGCATTTGAGGAAATCCTCCAGAGACTGAACTGTGAGTACTAGAGCATAGTAATCTGGAGAATATATCCAGCTGTGCATTTTGCTTCTGGATTTTACCTCTTTGTGGCTTCACAGATTTATATTGAATCATTATGTTGTTAAAATGGGAGTTTTATGTCCTACAAGTATCTCAATGAATGTAACTTTTTTCGGCTGTCCTACATCAATATTTACAACCAATTGCATTTCTCATTTAATTTTCTTTTACTTTAGCAGGTGGAGTGACAGAAGCCACCTGTGTGCGTGGTTGCATGTGTGTCCATGCAGGTGAAAATATTGTGCTTGTGAATTGTCTGCCTGTGTGTGTGGGTGAGTGTGCGTGACCATGGCGGGTTTTGGGAACAGCTTGCGACGCTGGCTCACCTTTGCTACGGGTCTGGTGGAGTGTCTGTGTTTCGCTGGAGCCGTGTTCGGGTGGGCTTCGCTTGTTTTTGTCCTGAAGACGGAGGGCTACTTCAGCTCTCTGTGCATCAACACCACAGGAGTCAATGCAACCGTGTTAGGTCAGTTTGATATCCTCACCTCTACTACTTTGAATTCTGAATATCCAATGATCCAGTAATTTTACGCTGTAAAAATAATCTCATTCTAAGCACATAGATTTTAAAATAAACTTAAAATATTTGAGATATATATTATCCTTTTTTATTTTTTTTTACAGATTGCAGCGGACAGGATGAACAGTTCTCACTTGTTTTCACTATCGCCTCCTTTATGAACAATTTCCTGACGTTGCCCAATGGTTTCCTCTTTGACCGGTTTGGGACTACGGTGGCTCGACTCTTTGGAATGTGAGTCCAACAGCAATAGCCTTAATTACTTTAGAGTAAATGTTCATCATCATGGTGGATTTAAAGGATTTCCTATTTAATTTACCCAAAATGTTGCTCAGTAGATAATTGAAAGCCCACCAGCTGGGTAGGTAAAGGGAATGGAAAGACAAACACTGACAAGTTCAAGTGACAAATCTTGAATCACCTAATTTTAGAAAACATTTTTGTACATAAACTTATTTATTTATAGCTGAGACCTTAACCTTTCGTTTGCTGTTTGTTAGAATATTTTAACATAAAAGTGTGCCAACCAACCCCACCCTTACATAAATGAACCATAGTATTACTATAGTATACTATAATAATGATAATAATAAAAAATATTATTGATATAATATAAATTATGGATGGTTTTTATGTCTCCTGTATTATTAATATAATATAAAATATAATAATTATAGCGTCCAATGTTGTTTTTTTAACATTCCTCTAGTAATACTATGATGATGTTATAATAAATGTTTAATATTACTATAGTAACTTTGTACAATGCATTTGGAAAAAATATAGAAAACACTTTAGTAATGATGTACACAAACAATTAGTATAACTATAGTAATACTATATAAACGTTTAGGTATATGTGGTATGGTAAAAATGGTATATACACTATAAGATCACCATAACCAACTCAATAATATTAATATAGTAATGTTCTCTATGGAGTTTCAAAAAAATACTACAGTAAAACTGATATTACTATTTTTATTATTATTATTAATTTGTGGTATTTCTATAGTAACAGCAACAGCAACACACAGCTGGCCAAAGTCTTTGAGGAAACTCTTTTCCTAGTTAGCTCTGCAAAACAAAGGAATTCAGTCACCATGTCTCTAAGGTATGCACATAGAAGCCAGAATTAGCACTTAAATTTAATATTCACTTCTCCCAATTCAAACTTTTCCAATTGTTGCAGTATACTTTCACTGTGTGTTTTTACACATCTAGTTCTGACCTATGACACTGGCTTTGAACAGGTAACCACATGGTAACTTCTGCTTCCATAAGATCAAAAGATAAATTAACATAAAAAGCAAAACGCTTACTAAGTAGTTTGTACATCAATAGTTTTCATAACAAAAACAAATAAAGTACATCAACTCCTTTTTGAGTTATTTGCTTAGCCACAAGTTCCAGTTTTCTGATGCAGCAATAAAACTAAACATAACAAAGAGTCCTGCTGTTTTCACTAAACCAAACATATTGTCACTAAAGACAGACGAGGTTCATTGCTGTGACTCTCTGTGCAAAGTTTGTCTCTCGTATTTCCCTCTGAGGCATTCCTAAAGCTGTTTGCTTACAATAACAGCTGTTTACTTAACAAATATCTCTGGACTATTAATCACCAGAGCATGGAAGAATTTCAGAAAGCAATATTTATATATAAATATAAATATTTATTTTGCTGACTAAGAAGTCCTCTCTGCCCCCTCAGAGTTACTATTTATCATATAATATAACACCACACACACATACCTGCCCACTTTATTGCCCTGGATATACCTTAATCCACAACAACAAACTTGTACCAAGGCCATCCATATGTTTCCACTCAAACAGGGTGGAGGGAAAACCCAAGGAATGCAAATAGTTGGACAAGAGGAGGCAAGTGGAGATGAGGATAGATATTTGCATAGGACAGGCCAGGAAAAGGAAAGGAATATCGGCCAAAAGTTCTCCTCTGCGTGTGAATGTGTGTTTACTGTGACTTAAGCGCATTGATTTTTATTCATTTAAAGACCAATTTTCCCATCTTAAATTCTTTGTTCTCGAAAACATTTAACGTCACCCTTGCTCTAGTGCCTAGCAATGTGGCACTCCCATTATGCCAATAAAATTATATGATGATAACACTTTTCTTTTTTCCACCAGATTTCTGTACACCATGGGTAGCTTGATGGTGGCTTTTGCAACTTCAGGTGAAGAAGACTTTATCTTTGTCCTGCACTTTCTCAGTCCCGTATAGTCTAAAGAAATGGTGACATGAAGTAAGATGTTACAGCTGACTCTAACAACTGTGGATGCTCATATTTTCTATTTCTTTCTTTCAGCTTTTTCAAACCTGCTCTTCCCAGCTCTCTCTCTCCTGGCAGTGGGTGGCATCATGTTTCTGATCACCAACATGCAGGTGAACTGAAGCAAGCATTCATTTTACAACAGGAAAATAAAATGAAAATAATGTACTGTGAAATTATTATCTAGAATTATATCCTATTAGACGATCTCTCTTATTATGAGCTCATTCAGTGCACTATTACCTAAAGATACAGTAACAAAGACTCATAATCAAGAACCACTAACTCTAACACATCCCATGACCCAAAGCTGACAGAGAAACATAGAGGTTTGACTTCATGATGTTTCGTGTCCTCAGGTCATCATTTAACAAGAACACAAATGAGACAAAGTCTGCTCTTTGTGCACTTCTGTTGCCTGCAGTACTTTTCTCAGGCCGAGCAATTGATCATGTGGGAAATCAACATACAAAGCCCATCGGGAAAACTGTGATGTTTAATGAGTTTAAAAAGTGTAGCTGTCAATCCAAAAACCACATCTACATATTCAAACAGGAAATTCAACTCAGCAAGAACTTATTTTACACTGAATAACACAAAGGTAGATGCAAAAAATAACATTTTCCAAAAGTCCCACAGACACATAAGCACATAAATACAACATTCATCTGTTTTCATCAATTCAAATTTCTCTCCTTAAATTTCTCTCCTACAGGTAGGAAACCTGTTCGGCTCACATCGCTCCACCATCATCACTCTCTACAACGGGGCCTTCGACTCTTCCTCAGCACTCTTCCTCGTCATCAAGGTGAGAAATATTAGCACACTGCTCTTGTGAATTAAATCTACTGGATATACATATACCATGTTGTCCTGAGCTCCACCCGTTCTTCTCTTCTTCTCGCAGTTGTTACACGAGTCTGGCATCTCTCTCCGCTCTTCCTTCTTCTTTCTGTCCGCATGCGGCATCATTCATCTGCTCAGGACTTTCTTCCTGCTGCCCAGAAAATTCATTCCCTACCCGCTGCCTGATCATTACACATACGGGTACGACAACACTTCATACATGTCAAGTGTAAATAGGCTCGTTATTTACTGTTTTTATCTTCAAGAAATTTAAATAATCTGTGAATTTATCTGTGTTTGTTACAGATATTTAGAAAATGATTGAAAATGTAATAAAAATGCAAAAATACAGACATGGCTTAAGTGGGAACTCGCTAGAATACCTTGTTTACTGTGTAAAGCATACTTTAAAGTTTGCAGTACTGATCAGTGTACTCTTAACAGCAAGAAAAACAGGTATTAGGTGTGATGGGACATAAAGTCTGTGTCAAAAAACATTTTGAACCAATCTGATCTTTTTTTAAAATCTGCATATTTTTATAAAATCCATGAAAGAAACACTGAGCTTTCATCATCCAAAAAATCGGATTGATTATTAATTCAGTTCCAGATTTTGAAAGGTAAACAAACAATTGATGAATCAAAGTTTTTTTTTTATTTTACCACAGTTTGATTTCACATCATCATCTCCTGGAAATATCCTTCATATACTGTTATGTGATTACTGCGGGTTGGAACTTGAAAGCCTCACAAAATAAATAATTACAAAGAACTCCCACAATGCCCTCAGTGTACGGCTGACCTACTGTGACCATTGACTTTTGTCAGGATAACTTGTGGTAAACAGACAGAGCAGACAACAGCGAACAGTAGCGCAGAGAGGACCGTAGAGGAAACGCCACTCAACAAGGACGTCCCTGTGAAACAAGGTGTGTGCTTACTGTGGCGTAGATTAATGCATAGTGAGATCTAACAGAATAAAGTAATCACATGTCCTATTTCTCCAGAATCATTTGTATTCCTTTTCTTAATAACTTTCTTGTTTCATCTTTGTTATTCATCTTTGTTCTTTCCTCCTCTTCATTCACCTCTCTGGTCTTCCCTTGCCTCTCTCAGAGAAGAGTTTCCGGGAGTGTTTTCTCTCCTGGTTCTTTGTGTGGCACCTGCTTTGGTTGTCGGTGATGCAGCTCAGACATTACCTGTTTATCGGCACCCTCAACCCCATGCTGCATCGTCTGACAGCAGGAGAGCCTTCGCTGGGTAAACATACACACACACACAACAACAGCGCAATCATGTTGTCACTTTGTCTAAGCAATGACAAATGTTTGCTTAAACCTTCCTTACTACATTTTCACAATCCTGTGCCAGAAGGGAAGTGAATACTTATAAAAGGGGATGTGACTGAAGTAATATTATACGAGCAGGAAAGTGCTGTAAAAGCTCTTAATCATATAAAAGAACAAACAGAACAAACAATGGTTCTATGGCTAACTATGGCTAACTATGGCCTCTATGGTATTACAGCCCAATCTCACAAAAAGAATGTACCAAGAGGAAAGCTTATGTTTTTAAGTTGAAAATAATTGTCTTAACATGCAGTGAGATTAATAATGAAAAAAACCCTCTCATTTAACTAAAAAGTGGCCCTCTGTCTGCCTTTGTGATCTGTTATCTCATATCCTGGCAGACTTGTTGAGCTGTTGTTGGACTCTTTTTTTCCTATAACCATCTTATCCTTGCGTGTGTGCCTGCAGTGAGCCAGTACACCAATGCCTTTGCTATAACGCAGCTGTGCGGCGTGCTGTGTGCTCCCTGGAACGGTCTCATAATGGACAGACACAAGGGCAAATCTCGGGCTGCAGGTAATCTGTATACTAATACATCAGAACAGCACATATGGCTACTTTTTGGGGGAATGATCAACTGTTTGAGCTAGGCTGAGAATTAGTTGGAGAAGACAGTCTGATGCTGCTATACTGTATGACTTTACTCCAGCAGCCTCCCACTCAAGCTAGCTATCCATTAACTGCCACTGACGTCATTTAGCTATTTACCACACTGACACTGAACATTCATATTGTTATAAGCCTCAAATGTTATCTGGATTCATATGTTTATTTTTTTAACAACCTGCTACACAAAAGGCATCATCCTGTTTTTGTCCTTACGCAGAAGCATGATTATTTCTCCCAAAAGGGGGTGTGATATACACCATTCTTATACAGTTATATAATAGGTATATATTATTCTGAAATGTAGCCTACCATTCTGCAAAATGAGTACTTACTTACTTTGTTACTTTTGTTACATTTTATTGTGTTTGTATTATTTGACGACCGAGGTGTGTGTTTTCATTTGTGTGTGCGTGTGTGTGTCTGTAGGGGAGAGTGAACGGGAAGCAGACCTGCGGGCATCTGTGCTTTCCCTCTTCCTGACGGCGCTGCAGTGCGTGTTGTTCTCAGTTTGTGCCTCCACCCCGTACCTGCCACTACAGTACCTCACCTTCATCCTGCAGGTGCTCAACCGCTCCTTCCTCTACGGCGGCAATGCGGCCTTTATCAGTGTAGCGTGAGTATCAAACAGACACACACACACACACACACACACACACACACACAAATGCTGACATGAACAAAAGTCTTTGTGGACTACAGATGTTAAAAATATGTGGGCAGCATATCTGAAAACAACAGAAAACTCATTTTTTTCTAGTTCAGTTTATTCATTTACTGTGATGATAGGTGTTCCCAAAGAACTTTACAATTTACCACAATGTAGACATTAATTTGTTGAATGCTAAAATGAAAAAAACATTTTGAGACAAAAGTAGAGGAACCAATAAAAAAATTGTCATAACAAATAAATGAAAACATTTCTAGAAATGACTTAAACTCAAGTATGACAAGAATAATGTTAACATATCTTATATCTGCTTATAACTACATTGCAATGTGTTATATGTGTATACATTATATTGATGAGAAATGGTTGTGTTCCCTACTACTCTCACCACTTATTTTTCACCACTTCCTTCTCTTTGCCATGTTATCACTGTGTGTGTGTGTTTGTGTGTGTGTGTGTGTGTGTGTGTAGTTTCCCATCACGCCACTTTGGGAAGCTGTATGGTCTGGTCATGGCTCTGTCTGCAGTGTTTTCTCTGCTACAGTATCCCTTCTTTGCCCTGGTGAAAGGAGTGTTGAATGGAGACCCTTTATATGTGAGTACATAACACAACTCTAAATCCCACCCACCCTGGTCCATCTCCAACCGTTATCACCATCTTTATCTATGTATCTAACTGTCCTCTCACTGCTTCCTTTGTGTGTCTGCAGGTGAACATCGGTCTGACGCTGCTCAGCCTGCTCGCCTTCATCCATCCGCTCTCTGTTTACCTGCACTGTCGAAGTCTTGCCTCCCAGCGATCCAAGAGCAACGCCTCCTCTTAAAGTCTTTAAAATCGGACCATGAACTCGCACTTAAAAAGGCCTTAATATCACCAGTGTTACCTCTTCAGTTTGTTTGATTAATAGTGTTTTGTATGTCTATGTTGTGTTGCCATACAGATCCTGTTTGGAAAGCAAACATCTCTAGCAACTGTGAGCTTTGTTTGTTCTGTGTACAGTTAAAATTCCTAATTCTGGCTGCTGTCATTCTACTTATCCATGACTGTGATGTGTCTCGTTTTTCTTCTTTTATACAATTTAACATAAGCATTTTTGCCATTTTTTATATTCCGTGTTAACGCTAGTCACCTATCACACCATGGTTATGGTGGTTTCAGAGTGCCAAAAGATAACTTTATTGTAAAAAAGCTGAAGATGTTACTGTAATGTTTATATCACTGTGGACCTCTTCATGTTATCTATATACACACACACATATATATATATATACACACACACACACACATATATATATATTTCTTTTCTTTTTTTTTTTATCACTGTTGGTATACGACCAACAGTGTTAAGTCTAGTGACTGCATGAGGGACACTTCCGATCAGTGACATGTACAGTGTAAAAGAAAATAGCTCTATGCTAATTCTTTGGTGTAAAAACAGCTCAGTGAAGCCGCTTTGTCAGGACAAAGGTCCTGTTTGCCTTCTGATGTCTCACTGATTGCTTTACCATGTGAGTTCAGATACTGTACTGTACTGTACTGTTCAATTACAACAGGCAACACAGCTCTGCCACCTGCTGGCCTATTAGTTTAGGTGTTAGCTGCTAATATCACTATTGGCCCCAAATATTAACCTACAGTAACATATGACATCTCAGGTGTTGTTGTCTGTGAAGTTCAGTAGAAGGATTTGGTGCCATGAAGGATTCTGTTTTTTAATGAAAAGACAAGTAATCATATGTAATGGATTACAAAGGGAAATATGTACCTTTTTTAACCAGCATGTTTGTTGTAGGTCGACTGTATATTTTGTGGTGCTCAAATGGTGGAAACATTTCTATTAATATGCAAACTCATTGTGCTGCACCACATGAAATGTATCTTTTGATATGAACTTTAGGATGTAGTAAAGGGCATTATTACATTTTGATGTTTACTTTTACTATTAAAATAAACATTCAAGTGATATCTAAAGGCTGAACCCTGAATTCCCTGTGTTTTCCCCAGTGTTCCCCAGTGGTTTTCACTTGATTGGAATGGATTGAATGTAACATCAGCTGCACAAAGTCTTATTCAAAATGTATTGTTAGGTTTTGCATTTAAAGCAGCAGTTGACAGACTGTTAGCTTTTGTAAGAGCTGTTTTAGATTAGGGCACGGTCTGAAACTCATTTTCATTAACTTTTAAAATTATTCTGACATGCTCATAATGTATGTCAAATATTAAAGCAGAAACATTTGTTGTGTTCACTTTCAGGAGGATCAGAAAATTAAGTTCCAAACACTTGACTCTCTGGTGTGTGTTGGAGAAATAACAAGATGCTCTCAAATATAATTCATTTGCAGATTTATGTCTTTCATCACCAACAATGACACATTCAAGGGGCACTCTACAGATCTTACATACCAAGATCAGTTTACTTATCATTAGGAGTAGTACTCAGCCTGTGAAATCAGTTGTGTATGTGGCTCTGAAAGGAGCTTTCTGAAGCCTGAAAAAATAACGCTGGTTATATCATCATTGATATGAGATGACAAAGCCTGCATTACAAACATGAACATGAAGGATGTGGGCATTTACAAGGAAAGAGGCTCTATCAAAAGATGCTATTGAGCTGAATTAGGGGAAATTTGGGGACTAAATGTCGGATTACTCAGTCAAATACTTTTCTACCAGTATTTAGTATACTCTCACTCGTAATCCAACTTTATGGAATATCAATGCTAAACTGGTGAAGTTTGAACATTTAAGAAGTTTCAGGTTATTTTACTGCACAAAAATTTGTCCTGTGACTGTGGCGCATTCTTGTGGGATATAGTTAGAGAAAAAAATACAGAATAACAGTGAAGGATCTTTCTCTCAGGAGAGAGGGGGCAACTGTTAGTGGGAAGACAGCAGTTATCTGGAGCGCTACACATGGACAAAATAAAAAGACATGTTAGGGCAATAAAACAATAATGGTAATTATCACGATACAATTTTCCTCAATTTAAAATTTACTATTTAAAAAATTTTCAATAAATGTTTGATTTAATTAATTTGAATCACAAACAAATGAGCACTTGATTTTTCTATTCAGACATTTATATCATAAATATATATGCATACATCATATATGTGAAGTGATCCACTGTTTGGCAAGTGTTTATTATGTTCTGAGCGTAAAGAATAGTTTAAAACCCCAATTAACCATCTGTTTTTTTCAACTTTCCCTCAGGAGCAAAAACCAGCCTTTAAATTTGAAAGAAATAATAAGTAAGAATTAAACAGTTTTGATTTAATATTTGAATGACTAAATTATATAAAAGAAATACCATTTGACATCGGGAAAAACTGACTGCATGAAAGTTTGCTATTTGATTTTGGTCTCTTGTGTAACATTTAGCTGTGTCCTGATAACATTTGTTTGCAACTGTACATGAAGTGAATTAAGGAGAAATGGCCAATGCAGCTGTTTGACAAAGAACAGACTGCAGATAAACAATCCCCGGGATTTGAGATCTCACACAGAAGGTCTGCTGTTCATAATTTGCTTGTTAATAGTTTAGTTGTACTCCTATAAATTAGTGTAGCATAAGAGTGTTTTACGTAATCTAAGGGAAGGATTTGTGAATCAACATGTAGAGAAGATGTGTAGAGAACTACACTGACACAAAGGCCTCACTGAGGCCTTGGAAGGAATAGGTGGTTAGGAGATCTGGATGGGATGTTAATGTCGTGTAAAAATTCAAGACTTAGGCCAGATAAGAAAGCTTGAACTTTTACCAACATTTTTATTACCAACACAAACAGACACCAATTAGAATACAAAAGTTCCACCAGAGTGTGTCAGAGATCGGTGCAAAATAGAGCCCCATTCTGTTACCAGAACAGAGACCCGAGTCGACATGAAAACCATGTAACGACTGACTTTCACCTCCTTCTGGACCTCCTTTTATAGCTCTGTTTCTTGGCTTCACATCATCTCTTGGCTCTCTTTCCTACTGCACCTGGGTCTGGGAAATTTCCTGACTGCCTGCTCCTCCTCTCTGTGTCCTTTGCAAGCACTCCGCTTGATCATGCCATTTCATCCATAACCTGACTTTTGTGGAATAAACTGGTGTTGTTTGTGCTCCGTGCTAGAAACAGGACATTGTTACTGTGATGGACTATATTAATGTATGTTTTGTAATACAATTTTCACAAAATCTTTCCTTTGCAAGTGTTTTTGATGCTATCTTACTGTGCTCCCTCCCTTTGCTCCCAAAGCACACAAGCTTGCTCACACACACACACGTGCTACTGCTGAGCCTGGGCAGTTAGATACAGAAAGGAGTACATACACTCAGAGCTATAGAGTTCTGCTGCTTCAATTTAGTTATTAACTGCCCATTGTGAGTCCAATACTGTTGCTAACCCAATGCTAACTTTTACAAGGAAAGATCTGACTCTATGGGTGAAGTCCAAACCTGCAGGATTTGTCACAGCAGCCTCAGAGGACAGTGTGGTGTCTCCAGTCATACTGAGGCTCTTGGTGTTCTGGGTAGGCGTTGCCATGTTGTGATAGCAGTGAAGAGGTTTCACACGGGGCAGAAACGTCTGCGTGGGGGAAAAAAGCTCTGGCAGGGTTTAAACCTGAAATTACAGGGACACTCCCCCACAACAGCCTCTCTCAAGTTCTCTGCACACCTGCTGTTGTGACAACACAGTGAGCCCAGAAAAACTTGATGCAACTCCACAAAGTCTGTCACATCGAGTGTGTGCAGGAACATGTGCATGGTGACAGGTTCTGGTTCTTCCCCTGCATCTCCGTCATCAGTGATCACAATCTCACAATCTCTGCCATGTCAAAATACAGACTTGCATAAACAAATGAATTACAGAAATAAGATCGAAGGCGTGAGTGGAGTATAAAAATAAGCCAGTGTGTTAATGAGGTGACTTGTTATGTGTTGTTGTTTATCTTTTTTTTTTAAATCGGGCTGAATCTGTCGCAGGGACTGAGGATGTCTTTATGACACACAGATTTTGACAGGCTTACTCAAAATGTGCCAACTAACTCATGTCTGTTCGCTTTGATTGGAGCAAATGGAGAAAAACTGCAATGGTCTCACTTTAGTGTGCTGTTTTCCATCTGCTGCGGGGAAGAGCTGGTCGGGAAGCAAATGATCTCTGAAACAGAATGAATGACTGGCTCAACAGGCTACAACACGCTCAATGAGCTTGTTGATGCTCAATTTAGGGTCTAACTTGAAACTAGGCACACCAAAAGCTCAAGGCAAATGAACACAGTGACTTTTATGATTCTATTCATTGTAATTTCTAATGAGGCAAAAACAAATGCGACAAAAAATGAATTACACTATATTGACAAAAGGATGTGGACACCTATGTTAACATACCTAGTGCAGTTTGGTCTGGGGGTATTTATCATGGTTTGTTTTAGTGGTGGAAAGTAAGTAAGTACATTAACTGCTGTACTTTTTTGGTAGAATACTGAGGTACTTGTACTGGAAGAAGGAATGCATAGCTCTAATGGCTGATCCGACAGGTGTTCTTTAGGTGAAAGTACAAAAAACAGGATTCAGGAAGTCTTGCTCAACATTATGTGGTACCGACAATCAAGGAAAAAAAACACGTAACTTTGTCCTGCTGAAATAGATCATATAGGCAATCAACATAGATCAGAGACCGTGATGAAAACCTAGACTCAATTCACATTGGTTTATTTGATTGCCTATATGCTCAAACAATACATTTATTAGATTATTTAGGTTTTTTCCCATGTTTGTCTGCACCACTTTAATATCAAGCAAGACTTCCTGAATTCTATGGTATACTTTTGCTATTTTCACAGGAAAATCATACATTTCATTCCACAACGTTTATTAGGTAAGCAAAAGTTAATTACTTTTCAGATAAAAAAAACTACCTAGCCATTGTTAATTAGCACTACCCGGACAAACTACAACAGTAATTGCTACTTACACATCAGTTATAATAATCCTACAATATAATGTATAATAATGTAACTTTTGCATTTACTCATTTAGCTGATGTTTTATTCAAAGCAACTTAACAATTGCTATATATGTCTGTCTGTCACTGACTGTGAACCTTATTGCCCAACATCAATGCTGGACCTCACCAATGCTCTTGTGGCTGACTGAAAACTGACTTGTCTTGAATGGTATGTTCAATAATCACATATGAACATAATGTGTTGGTGTCCACATACTTTTGGCCATTTATTATATCTTTACTTCACTTTTTTGTCCCCTTTTTTGTGGCTGCTAGTCTTTATACAGCACACACATAATCACAATGCCTCAATCTCTTACTTTGCCTCTCTGTGTTTGCAAAACCGAAGATAAATGGGATTTCAGATTGACATTACTGAAAAATAATCCTAAATTAATTTCTCTCAAATAATGAATTCTGTCGCCCACATCACTTTCAACTACAATTTTGAGGCCTTTAACAACCTAAAAAAGCATATACTTTAAATGTTTGAAAATTTGAACTTTACACACACAAGCTTATCTTCTGACACAGCAACTAAATATCAGATGATTCATAATCTCGTTAACAATTGCTTGTCAGAACTTTGATGTCCCGAATGCCACCCACATTTAGTCTGATTCATACTCTTTACTACACATTTCAACCTCATGCTGCATTTAATTACTTGGATTTGAAGAATGTGAAACACTTTGGCAGTTAGTTACCAGCCGACATTAAGGTTCTGGGACCTGACAACTGCAGATTGTTTAAACATGTATAATCACAGTTCAGGTAGACTAAAAGTGTTCTGTTTCACTTGGAAATACCTCAGTCGGGCCGAGTGGGGACCCAGCCAAAGCTCTCTGAGGAGGCAAGAAACAAAAAAACATGTAAAACTTTCAGAAAGTCAATTTGAGAAAGACATACACGTGGTAAAACAAGTCAACATTCAGTTTTCAAGGTCAGCTTCTGCTGTTTTCTTGCCTCTCGACCCTGATGTACCCAGTGGGCAGAAACACACCCTCTGTCCACACAAGGTCTTCAGCACTGTGTGTGTGTGTGTGTGTGTGTGTGTGTGTGTGTGTGTGTGTGTGTGTGTGCGTGAGTGTGAGTGTGAGTGTTTTTGTTTGTAAGTGGGGGTTATGGACGGAGACAGCAACACATTTTTTTTAGGATCAGGACAGATCCTTTGAACATGCTGTGTTTACACCAGTTCAAATGCCAGTGTGCCCGTGATTCACTTTGACACAGCAGGCTGTTGGAGGATGTAAGGGAGGGAGGGGATCTGTATGTGTGTGTATGTGTGTGTGTGTATGTTGTCCTGTACATACATTCATGCATCCTGCTTATGTGTTTGGATGGTTCATTATTACATTTCACACACACACACACACACACACTCCCACAGTCTCCCTGAAGATGGAGTCTGTTTGGTGAGCTGGCTGCCTCCCCCAGCTATCCTGGGGCCAAGAACAGTGTGAATACATTATATGAAGGCACACACACACACATACACACATACACGCGACCTTATCTGTTCCACAGCCCCCCGTGGAGGCAACTAATGCCTGATTGGTAAGCCAAGAATCAGTGTGATTCCAGACGCGCAACTTATGCCCCGCACTGCGCTCACAGCTTGGAGATGCAGATGACCTTCCATGAAGCAGGTTTTGGTGAGTGTGTGTTCATTTGGGAACAGATGATGTGCATCATGGTGAACCTGGCCTTGACCTGTGTCATGAAGGGAGGACTCAGTAATGAGTAAACCCGGCCCACCACTACCCTGACACTGTTTGTTTCACATAAGGAAGACCTCCGTGTCCTGTCCCACGTCCCATCCCACGTGCAGCACCGCACCTTCTCCAGCAAACCACTTGCTGGAGAAGGTGCATCCAGGGTATAATTAGACCCAAAGTGTGACTTATTCATCCTTCGCCATCAGTGTCAATGAGTTGATGGCATCCTCTGTGCAAAGAAATACCGTGCTACTTCTACACATGACAGCATTTATAATAAATGCTACATAAGCCATCTTGGATTTTGTTGATTTGATGAATGTAGAACAATAGAAGCGTATTTGATGGTGTCATATGTAATTGTATGTACATTATGTGCTGTCCCACTGAAATTTGTCAGTGGCATCTCATCTCCACTCCTGAGTCCATATGCTGCGTTGGATAATTTCGCTCCACCGCTGGGTTTCCCTTTCATGATCATCTGTTCTTCTGACTTGTAGGCGGCTGTTGGCCTATTTCCAGACTGGCCTACACTAAATGAGACAGATGAGTTTTTGGCTTTAATGCCAAATGACTTTTCTCGCCTCCAATCCTCCCCCAAGCCCCTTGTGAGTGCATGTGCCACAGTGGTACCACACAAAAACAAACACAAACACTCTTGATAACCATTTCCCAGAAAAATCTTAGTTTGTTGTCACCAAAAACCTTCATCCCACCTCCAGTCAGTCCGCTTCCTCCCACACTGCACTTTGTCTTAAATGATGAGTTTATCAGACTACTAAAAGTTAATTTAGGGTACATCTCTTTAAAGGATGAGAAAATGTGTAGGATACTTTTTTCGTGTTCAGAAAGAAATTCTAACATTTGTTATATGAAGTCTGAGTTTAAGGTGCCTCTAATTACCTCATCATAAATAGCCTAATCAATCAAGCAAGAAACAATGTTTCTTTTGACAGACAGTGATGCCTTACTTTCTTAGGTAACGCCACAGTGAAGACAGTGACAAAACCCGGCCTGCCACTGCCTTTCTTGTGCTTCCTCCGGTGACTCTCCCCCCTCCTCCCGGGCTGACGTAGAGAGGATCCTCCGCTGCCCACGGCTGTGGGCGACGAACCGGCCGCGGGTATAAACAGCAACCCGAGACTCCAGCTCGTCACAACCTGCAGCCCCAGCGACTCGCTCACCAGAGCTGAACCTCAGCAGAGATAGCAGCAAGCAGGCACTTCCACGCCGCGCAGGCTAACTCGCTTTCGGCTTTGGTTCGAGATGCAGACTCGTTGGACCATGAGGGGCTCCAGCGCCCACAACTTTAAGAGTGAGTAGCATCTCCATCCTGCACCTGCAGTTTGACGGCTTTTGATTTTGCAAATGTTTTTCTGTGAGTTAACCTAGTTGGCTTTCACTTGTGTGCATTTCTTTAGATTTTCAACAAGTTATTTGAGGAGCAAACCAATTTTAAACTTTAAAATTACATGTTATTCTGGGTAGGTCCATTAGCAGCCTTGTGTGTCTGTGGTAAAAAAGCTGAACTAGACGTCATTTTGTTTCATGTTTTAAATAGTTTACCAAGACTTACACATTGTTCAACATTTGTTGAAATTTAAATTGCCTATATAGATGTTGAAGATTTTGAAGAATGAAGCACATAGCCAGAGTGCGCACTTTTACATTTTAAAGATTCAAAGATTTAGAGGAAAACTAAGTTTGAATTTATGTGATATCGTTATCTAGGCCTTTATGAAAAGTAATTTACAACACGTGATAAAAGTTATATGTAAAAAATATGTTTTGGCTCTTCTGTAAAGCCCCCCGATCTCCTTTAGGCATGGAGAGATGCAGATATGAGTTGTTCTGGCACGATTCTGAACTTTATTCCTCACCTCGTGGCGACTTTGGGCTACGAAGACTAGAAAGGTGTCTTATTCCACTCAAAAGCTCAAGTTCTCCCCCAGCGTCCAGCACACTAATAGTCCAACTTGTTAAGAGGTCAAGAGGTGACCCGTTGGAAAATCTTGCGAACAGCAGATGAATGGGAACTTAATTATTATTTCATGCATATACTTCTCCCGCATTGGCCACTTTTGTGTGCCGTTATCCGAGCTATGCCAAGAAGCTGTTGCAATATTGATAAGAACAGACACTGATCGGGGTCTGGTTGCAGGTTTTTCCTGTCCACTCTGCGTGGCAAACATCTCAAGGGAAACATGTTTTTCATAGCCATGAGGTTTATTTATTATGCCTGTTGTTTTATATCTCTTAAAGTGCTTTACAGACTATTTGTGATGGGTTATTTTTTTTACTCTAGCTGAAATCCAGAGTTATGTAGCCTATCCTAGTCACACCAGCCATGAAGACCTATGTAAAGTGATCTGGTGGATATGAATGGGTGAATGATTTCTGTAATGTGAATTATTTATGAACCCCTAAAGTTCGGGGGACCATCAACAAGTCAAGGGTGAGAGCACAGCACAGCAGTGCTAAAATGGATTACTGACAACAGAAACAGGCTTGGCAGACTGAGCGCCAAAAAGCTGCACCCCAACCTTAAGTTGTGTTCCTTTTTTTATCATGAGAATTAACCTCTTCTTTCTCTCTGTCTTTCTCCAGGTGGACTGTGTCTATGGCTGATTTTGTGGCTGGTGGTGGTGAAGCCAGGCGGGGTGGAGGCATGTCCCAAGCTGTGCGTGTGTTACCCCACGCCCATGACGGTCAGCTGCCAGTCCCAGAACATCACAATAGTCCCGGCTGGGGTGCCATATGACTCACAACGTGTTTTCCTGCAGAACAACCGCATCACAGAGCTTCGCGCAGACTCTTTTGGCTTTGAGACACAGGTATAAAATGGCAGTGTGTGTGTGCATGTGTTTGCATCTGTTGAATTTCCCAGCAATATTTGCAGACATTCACAATCACTTTTATTTCTCCTCTCTTATTCCATGATTTTCTCTTCATACTGTGCAGGTGCTTTGGCTATATGGCAACAACATCACATGGATCGAGGCCGGGGCCTTCAGTAACCTCAGGGTTCTGGAGGAGCTGGATCTGGGCGATAACCCGCTGCAGCGCCTGGAAGGTGGAGCCTTCAGGGGCTTGGAGAAGCTGCAAAGCTTGCACATGCATCGCTGCAAGTTGGCCGCTCTCCCCCATGACCTCTTCCACAAGCTGTACAGCCTGCAGTTCCTCTACCTGCAGGTAAAGCCAGCACACACACACACACACACACACACACACACACACACACACACACACACACACCTAAAGTCACACACATGCAAAGATACATTCTTGATAGTCATGCATGTGCACGTGATGCCTGCAGGAATACACACTTCTGTTGCAGAATTTTTTTAATGATACATCAGTCACGTTACAGGCTGCACACCCGCACATATACAGACGCTTTTATACTGTGCATGTTAAAGGATTGTTTCAGTAGGTTCAGTGAGTTACACAGTCACAAAAATGCAAACTGTAATATGATGTATATAACAACACCCATAACATGTAGAACCAAAGCATCACACCTCAGCAGGAACAATTTAACTAATTAACTGTGGAAAAACACAATTTGAAATTCTGTTACCATCACAATAGCACAACTGATTGCTTTCAGATTGATTGAAAGGAACTAATTACAGATCTTCAGTACGATAAGTGTTTGCAAAGTGAGTGGCCGCCAAATACTCCATGTATAATACACAAAAAGGAGAAGGTGCCCACACATTTCTTCTCAGCAGCAGTTCTAGCTGCAAGTCATATGGAACACAATGATCAAACATAACTCTAACAAGGACCATGGTAGAGGCCGATCTTACCAGTGGATAGAATAAAAGAAGACCACAACATACTCGCCTCTTAAAGCAAACCTGCAGCCGACTGACAGAAAATTATTAAACATTTCACCTAAACATCAGGATACAAACTGATGAAAGCTTCACACATTTACCACAGAAGATCCATCTACAGTTGTGTGAATACTCTCTTTCATTAAAAATAAGTTCTGACAAAATTATGTTAACAAGACAATAAAATACTCAACTCTCAGCTTATTTAGCACTTAAAACCCAACACTGTAAAACCAAATATCTTTGAAGCACAAATAATTAAAAATCTGTTTTGCCACACATTTTAATGCTTACTATAATCCTTTGGATTAATTTCCTTCATTTCAGTACACTATGAATATTAGCTTGCAGAGATTTCTCAAGACGTCACCTGTATTTGTTGCCAGAGTTGTTGTCAGCGTTTTGGCAGCTAATAGTGAGATCACAGCTGCTGGATGATGGAGTCCCTGCCAAGATGGCTTTTCAGGGAATGATAAAATCTCTCCCACATTCAGCATGGTTTCAGGTGGAAGAGGTCACTGTAAAGCTACTTTCAAATTGGACATTCCCCAAGTGTACATGTATGGTAATGTCAGAGGAAGTGAGGGACGTTTTTCCTCCCATCACAGCTGATAGTAATCACTGATTGAAATAGAGATGATGGACTCCACTTGAGTGATTTCAAAAAATGTAATTATATGTTACTCATATGGCTAAGAGCTTCTAATCGATTCTAGATTTATAGTCTCCTTTAGATACAATGTAAAGTATCTGAAATCCCAAAATAAGCATTAATTGTACAACTTAAAAGATGTGTTTTTACCACAACACTAAACCTTCTTGTATTTTGTCTTTGCTATAGGACAATCAGCTGCACTTTCTGCAGGATGACCTCTTTTCAGATCTGGTCAACCTCACTCATCTCTTCCTGCATGGAAACCGCATCCGTGCCCTCTCTGAGAATGTGTTCAGAGGCCTGGTCAACCTGGACCGCCTCCTTCTCCATGACAACCGCATCAGGCAGGTCAACCGTCGGGCTTTCCGTGACCTGGGCCGCCTGACCATCCTTTACTTGTTCAACAACTCCCTGGCCGAGCTGCCGGGCCAGGCCATGAAAGACACCCAAGGCATCCAGTTCCTCCGCCTCAATGGTAACCCCTGGTCCTGCGGCTGTGAGGCTCGTCCCCTGTGGGAGTGGTTCCGTAAGGCCCGCATCTCCTCCTCTGAGCTTATGTGCACCTCTCCATCCCAACGTCGTGGCCAGGACCTCAGATTCCTCCGGGAGTTGGACTTCGCCCTCTGCCCTCTGCCTGACCCCGGCTCTCTGGCTGGCAGCACCACGACCACCTTCAGCACCAAGACCCGCTGGTGGTTCTCCAAGAACAAGCCCGCTTCTTCATCCAAGGCTTCGTATCAGAAGAGCACAGAGACGGTGAAGGCCTTCCCCTTCTCTGCCGTGAAGCCTCAGTACCTCCCCAAAACCCCATCTGAAACCTTCTCCTCCAAGTATGAACTGTCAGAAGATGAGGTGGCGCTCCCCAAGCTGGACCAAGAAGAATACTGGGCCAACTACGGCAACGAAGACGCCTCCATCCGCTGCTTTGAGCTGGAGTGCCCCCCAGGCTATGACAACTCAGCCTTCCCCTCATCCTCCTCCTTTCCCAGCACCCCATCCCTCCTCCACCTCCTCTCCCTCTCCATAGTCGCAATCACTCTCCATTTCCTTTTTGGCTGAACTGTTTTCTCCTCCATACCCTTTTTTATCTTCCGATTTCTCCCCCTGCTCTTTCCAACTCTAACAAAAACCTGGATCTTGATTCCTTTCAGTTAACTCCTCGACTTGCAGGGGATGCTACACTGACACAGGGAGACAGGAGAGGCAGCAGGGGGCTGTTTTAAAGAGCAGAGATAAGTTGAATTGATGTAGAGCAGGACAGGATTTCAGTGTTAAAGTAGCTGCTGCTTATTGGTACGGGCTTTAAAAATCAGGGATCACATCATGAAAACTGTGATAGTGACCGTACAAAGGCAGAAACCTACAGCAACATCATGAAATGATCGAGACACAACACGCAGACAGCTGGTGGTGTCCACAGACATTTTTTGTAAACAACGCAGGCGTTGTGACTCGTCTACAGCTATTTTCTATACCAACTAGTGCTCACCGTCCAATCACCGCTGATGTTATTCCTCGCTAATTTATCATGAATAAAAGTGGTGATTAATGATACCAGAAGTAGGAGAAAGATGCGGATTCACACAGATTAACACAGATAATGAGAGGCTTGGGAGGAAA
The DNA here is from genome assembly GCF_014851395.1 of Micropterus salmoides. Classification (NCBI taxonomy): domain Eukaryota; kingdom Metazoa; phylum Chordata; class Actinopteri; order Centrarchiformes; family Centrarchidae; genus Micropterus; species Micropterus salmoides. The sequence goes on from NW_024044237.1 coordinate 19,611,919, forward strand.
GAAAAGAAAAGGAAATAATAATAGGCAGATGTGAAAAGAAAATTAATAACATGTGAGAAGAGTGAGCTTAAGATATTCATCTAAAGGCAGAAAAGGATGAGAGGATCATCAGATCTGCAGCCAAGAGCGGTTCTCCTCTCTCCTTCTGATTCAAAATCTTGTGTGATCCCAGAGATGCCAGCAAACCACCACCTTCACCCACGCTTGTACATACCACACATCATCACTGTACATACACCCATCGCAAACAGCTCTGTAGGGTAAACTAGCTGGGTTTTTATATTTCATTTTAGTACCATTTAGTAAATGAGAGCTTGATAGATAGATTAGGTTGTAAATGGAAGGCAATGTGGAAACTCCTTTTCATCTTTCATGTTCTCCACTCTTGTCTTTTCCTCTCTCAGACAATCTTAACACTTGTTTCCCAGACTGGGAAAATGGAAAATCTAAAAATTGATATGAGTTATTTAAACATATGAGAGCTCACTTTCAACATGGGCAGAGAAATAAATGCTCACAACCAAAAAAGGGTTATCAGTTTTTGTTGTGTGAGTGGGATTGGACTGTTGCAGACTAATAACCAAAGGACCTGAGAAGACCAATTTGATCATGTCTCTTCTTAAAATGAGTGCCTGTGTATGTGCCTGTTTTCCCTTAAAGAATAGGGCCTCTGTCTGTTAGTCTGGATGTCCAAACTGACACAGAACAAGATAAAAACAACACCAGGGCTGAATCCTACACAGCTCCTTGTGTTGTTTGAAGCCTCAGGTCTCTGTCTTGCTGGCTCCTGTTACATTAAACTTTGACCTGCAATCGGTGACTGTGTGTGCCACACCGATGAGGATGTGTGTATTTCTTTTTAGCTCTGATTGAAAGTATTTTATGTCTCAAGGACCCACAACTGTTTCAAAACTGTATAGTTTCAGAAATGCATGAGACTCTGTGTATCAGTTTGCTTTTTCAGTATTTTCTGAACAAATAAGGTCTTTATGGTGCGGACCACAATCAAGCTGTCATGCATAAAACCATCTCTCGCATATTAAAGCTGTCCTTTATTAGAGAACCTTTCTGACTCCATTGTGTGTTTTTAGAAAATGGGATATAACTTACTCAACAATCTGTTTAACACAGTGTCAAACAAACCTGATTGTGATCTGCATCATTCATGGGGGCCACATGGTCCTTGTCAACTCCCATATGTTAATAAGTCCATTCCCATCAACCTGAACCATGACTGTGAGTTTCTGCATAGAACATGACAGATACTGTAACGCTGTTAGATTGTGTATTTTTCAATGAAAAGACTTGTTTGGATAGTGTTTTGCTTTAATAAAATATAAAGAAAAAATCAAATAGTGTGTGGGAGTTTTCTTTGTTGTTTCACTGTTGTCTTTGGTTGCTAAGGATTCCACAAAGGAATACAAATTAATGGACAAAAGTAAGTGAGCTGCCACATAAGCGCAACACAATGTATACAGATGATAATAGATAGTAGAAACCTTTACTTAGTGGTTTGTGTATAAAGGTGCATAAAGCACAAAAACTGATGGTAGTATAGTATTGCTACAATGCATTCATCTAGTCTTGCATCAATAGCCTACTGAATTTAACTTTTACACAAACAATATTTTACTTTCAAACTAAAGGCACAGAAAATGGGAGAATTATAAGCATTAATGTGGTTAATATCATCAGAGCAGTCTTTATACATAGGAGCTTTGGCATCTTTGGACAAACAAGTTAACAGTCAGGAAAAAGTTATAGAAGAGAATCACATCATAGTGCTCCTGTGAAACCCCTCAGGAAAGGGAGGTAGAAGTTGTTGCATGTCTGTGTGTGTGCGCAAGTGTGTGAAGTAATCCATGTGAAAGTGTGAGTGTGTTTGCTGAAGGTCATCGGTATCAACTGTGTTCACTCCTCGCACCCAGTCACTTTTCTCATGTGCAGAAGGTAGCTATAATGGGCCATGTTATACAGAGAGGTGGGTAAATGAGCTGTAGGTGTGGGTGTGTGTTTGTGTGAGCTGGGGTTGTGCTGGGATATGTTGAGGTATGATTCAGGGAAGGGGCAGAATGGGGAAAATGCCAGGATGAAAATGTGACAATGTGTCCCGGAATCAGCACACCCCCTCAACAGATTAACTCTCGCCACGATGATGATGATGATGATGATGATGGTGATGCACACATGCATTGTTGTTTGCAAGTGCAAGGACACATGCACATACACTTACATTTGCATATACATATATATGTTTGTTCCACTATCCACGTGGGGAAATCCCCTTGACATAATGCTTTCCCTAGCCCCTTCACCTAACCTTAACCATCTAAACCACTTTCTTAATCTTAACCCTTACCCTATCCTTACCCTTAACTTAACTGTAACCTGAACTCTATAACCAAGTCAACAAAAAGCAGTCTCTACCTGAGGGGATCTTGATTTTGGTGTGGTGGTGGTTATGGTTGGGGTGCATTCAAATCCCCATTGGGATTTAAAAACATGAAACACACACACACACACATTAAAGTTTAGAGAAGTTTGGTTGAGCGGCCTTTTAATATTTTTTGTCTTCCAGCTCACAAATTATTCATCACTTTCACACCTTATTTTGCTCTCACCTTTCCTTGTTCCTCTTTTCTCTTCATTACTTTTCTCCTCTCTGACGAAAGCTCCCTCACTCCTTACACTCATAGTTTAGAGCAGATAAATCATCATCATCAACAACCCACATTGTCCTTAACAGGATCTTTCCTTCAGAACTCTTTATTTGCTGCTCTACAACTTTTCAGTCTAATTCAAGACGCACAAAGAAGATCTGTTTAAAGCTGATCGTGCACTGCTCTGAGACAACATGCTGTCCAAGTTCAGTGTACAAATGTGGTCACTGTTAATACACAGAGTTTGTTGAAATCAAATAATGGAGATATTGTGAAGCAGTGCCATAGAGGTTTAGTTGGGTCATGGTCCAGCGTATAGCTGCAGAAATCCTTGTTGTCTCCCAGTCTAGCAGGAAAATCTGCTATTTGCACAAGCAACAGGATCTCACTATTTAGAGAACAAGACTAAAAGAGTCTACAGCCATGCTAGCTTCTCTGTGAGTCTGTAGGTATGGGCCATTCCTGTGTTCCCAGGGTCCTATGAGCATGTGTGTCTTTTTATAACTTAGCAGTTCAAATTGCAAAAGAATTAAGGGAATTAGATATGTCAAATGCAGTTTGAATGGTAAAAATATGCTCAGCCACTGTGGAGAAATCAATGTGAAAACTGTCCATAAATTTGAGGGCGTAGGTTTCAAGGACTATAATATCAGTAAGTAGTAAGTTGTATAAGCTTTAGGTGAGGATTTCTAAATTGACCTAGGGATAACATTTGAACATTTGACCTAGGAGAAAAACATCGCACAGAACATAAAACCTTTTGAAAGTTCTCGCAATGTGTCATATTAAAAGGATATTAAGCTGGGAAAGACCCTGGGAGCATAGACACACTCCCTTAGTGGTGCTTTCAGCTAAATGCTAACATCATGCTCACAATGACAATGCTAACATGCTGATGTTTAGCAGGTATAATGCTTACCATATTAATTTTCTTGATTTAGCGTGTTAGCATGCTGACACAAATTTAAATATTGGTGATGGTGCTAGAGAAAAGGGATCATCAGAGTTGTTGCAATTCCTCTTAAGAGGGACATAAATGTTTGTACATATAGCAATCCATTCAATAGCTGATAGTCGTCTGGAGGAAAGGTGGTGAACCCACAGACATCATTGCCAATCCTAAAGCATGGCTAAAAATATTAAATTAGGCCTATTAATAGCTTTAGTATTATCAGGCACTAACATCCACATTTTTGGAAAAGCTCTTGATAAAAGAAATTTTGAATTAGAGAAATAAAATAGAAAGTAGGCCAAATAAAAAACAAATATATAGTTGTTTTACTTTACGAAAATTGCCTGGACAGTGAATATGTTTTAGAGAGTACATAGCCTTAAGCATACACACAGTTATTTAGACAATAACCTATCTCACCTCTCTTGTTTTATAATTGGGGCATTATTTTTTGCTTATTCCAAAAGTCTATTCATGTCTTTTCTGTCTTTTCCATAGATAGGACTTGCTGTTAAGCCCTCCACGAGTGCTAATTTGGAGAAAGATAACTACTTTTACACCTGCTCTCTTGTACTTGATAACCTGGGAAAGCTGTCCAAAGGAGACAAAATCTACATTCTAGCACCTGGAAAGCACGTTGTATCCTATTTATTTAACAGTGCAAAAATTTAAGTGTAAAAATGACATTTTGGAGGTGCTGGTAGACAGATTATGTTACTAAAGGACAGAGCCAGGGTAGCTGTTTCCCCATTTCCAGTCTTTGTGCTAAGCTAGGATAACCAACTACTGGCTTCATACTTGCTGTACAGGTATCAGTCTTCTCATCTAACTCTCCACCAATATCCCTAATGTCAAATTTTTGCTTCAAGCATTTCTTAAAACAAGAGCATGAGTTCTGGAAGTAGAGGCTTCCTGCAATGATAAAAACATCGTTGGGTTTAGTCTTTTCATGGACATTGTGATATGATGCTGTTGTTCTAAAGGACATTTGTCTGAACAATTCAAGCTTTTGATGAACACTTACATGCAGACGGTGACCATGTTCAACTTTTTGAATCATAAATGTTTAATATCATGACTTATTGCATGGTAAAACAGGTCTGAACTTCCATTATGTAAAAAAGGCATTTATTGTGGGTTATAATTTCACAGAATAGTGCAGCTGGCAGTAATGGATGACAGAGGAAATCTTCTTTCAGCTTCTCCTGCCAGTGTCAACCACCTCGAGAAATGCACATCAAAAACTTTACTCGTGACAAATGTGATTACCCTTCATATACTTCCAAGTTGGTATTTAATGGCAGATCTGTAGGCGTGCCCTCTATGCCTGAAAGCAGCTGCCTGGGTGGGTGGTCAAGGGACATATTTACTGTTTTTTCCAGTGATGGAACACAACCAGGCCATTAGCAGGGAGAATTTCTCTGAAGTCGTCAGACTTTGATGATGTGTACTCATCACGCAGTGTGCCCACTCATTTTCCCCAAATTCTCTATCCTATTTTTCTTGCCTCTGCCTTTCTTCCTCTCTTTTGTCTGTTTGCCTGCCTTTCATATGCTGTCACTCAGTCTTTATCTGAACCCCTATCACTCTAGCACTTCTCTCTCTCTCTCTCTGCCTGTCACACAGTCTCCCCCACATGGTTATACTTGTCTTAGCCAAGCCTGTGTGTTATGAGTTGGCGTGTTCGCTTGCGTGTCATTGGCGTGTTCGCTGACGTTCACCGTCACACATATCCTATTTGCAGAGGGCAAACCGAGACTCACACCCTGACGTCAGAGGGCGAAGAACGGAAACAAAGAGGCTGAGAGAGTCTTTCAGAAGGATGCATTGGATTAATTCACTGGCACTGCATGCTGAGAGCTCCCTAAAAGAATAGAAAAGTTGTCTTTTCTTGACATTAATGAAAAGAATAGGTTTAAAAGTACAGCATGACAAAGCAGTGCTGCAGTCAACATGACATCCATAATTCATCAACATCATTTTCAGCACTGTTGTCCAGAAACATGAGCCCATGGGGCAGTGAACCTTTGCTCCTGACAACTCATCAAATGGAAGAGGAAGCAAAATAGAGAGATGAGGAGATCCTCTCACTGAATAAATCATTTTGAGTGGCAACAGTGACACTTTGCTATGAGTTCACCCACTGAGCAATAATGACCCCATAGTGTGTGTGTGTGTGTGTGTGTGTGTGTGTGTGTGTGTGTGTATCACTGTAAAGTGCAACCAAAGGTGTCTCTTTAAAAAGCCAAAAGGAGGACTTTAGGAGAAGAAAAGGAGATGCTTTTACCTCATAGTTTTATTTCATGCAACTGGTTTTGAAATGGCTTTCATAACCTCAAAAGCTGCAGACTCAAACCACAGAAGTTCATTAAATTCTTCAAGTCCATCAAAACCTAAAGATAAAAAAATGTGAAGATAGTTACATGAAGTAGGTAGTTTAGAGAAGTAGGTAGAGAAGAATGACGAAAAAACAAAGATCTGCAACAAAAACGTATCTGATCTGTTTTGGACTTTTAAATATTGGATCATTTGAACAGTTATTCAAATTAAATCATGTGTTTAGAGTGGGTCTCTTCTAACAACTCATAGACATCTGAAACATGACCCAAAGATTTGTTGAGGGGTCACAAAAATCTAAATGTGAAAAGTTAGCTGTCAGGTAAATGCAGCGCATTAAAAAAGCCAATTTTTCCTTTTCAAATGTAGAAGTATATTTTTATTTTATTATACCTTTATTTGACCAGGCACGTTGACTAAAAACAGATTCTTATTTACAAAAACGGCCTGACAATATAATAGTTATAATAAAACGGAAATACTCAAGTTCAACTACCTCAGAACAAGTTTGTCTTAAGAAAATGTATTACTATGTTACTCACCACTTAAAAAAGTACACAAGGATTTACTGGGTACAACAAATCTTTTTATAATCCATCTAATGTCAATACATGAGTTGTATTACTAATTAATGTTACATAGAACGATTGAAAGAGGATAAGGCACAGCAGGATGATCAAAAAATTAAACATCACAATATACCTTTGAGATGCTGCAGCTGAGAGCAGCAAACATCCAAAGAAAGCCCTGAATTTATGAATGAAATATCTGTCTTCTGTTGTGACTATGAAATACGTATGTGCTGTGCATGCATGTGTTTGTGAGCATGAACACGTGATCATAGGACTACACATTGTGAAATGTGGAGGCAGTCAAAAGGTCTGTGCATCCGGTCTTGAGTCAGTTAGACATAAAAGGGGAGAGGGGGGTTAAGAGAGGGGACATCCTCAAAACCTCTGAAGTGTTACGCACGTGGCTAAAAATACACTGAAACAGAATGCAAAGACAGATTGGGATCCAAAGACAGCAGATATCTGATGTGCCTTTTTGTCTGGTGTATTTCAGAAAGAGGGAAAGATTTGATCACATGGTAAAGGCAGAGTTAAATTGTTCAAGTGTGGGCCTTGAGTTTGTTGTTAACAAGAGAACAAAAGAACAGTGATTAGACGAGCCACTGTGAGTCAGTCACACCGCCTCGCTCTGGGAGGTTGTATAGGTTTGTTGGCAGAGACGCAACTTGTGACGTACTTCAGACAATTTGCTTGAGAGTCCAAAAATGTGACTGCCACATCCACTGTGGAAGACACAAGATTTGGTATTGCTATTCCGGTAAAACCATATTTGCTCTCGGCTTTGGAGAATTCACACATCCGCCTGTTGCTCTTCAGGGTTTTCTCTCACTTTCCTCTTGTTTGTTTTGGATGCTGTCTTCTAGTCATGTCTCAGCTAGATCTACATTTGGAGATTATGCAAAGAATTAGAGGATATGGGAGCACAACCCTTGGGACCAATTCATCTGTCCCACTGTTTGCATTATACTTCAGTTGGAATAACCAGAAGGGGGAAACAATCTCAAAGTGTATCTAGGTTTTTCCTAGGTGGATGACGCAAATGTGAGACCAAAAAAAGTCTGACTCCCATGATTCTGTCAGAGGTCCGGACCCTCCATCTGTGCATCAAAAGAGGTTTACTTGTTGAAAATGTTTTACATTACATGCAGTAATTTCTGTCATTGTCAAATCAATTGTGATACTACAAGAAAGTCCATAGGTGGTCTCTGTATTAAGCTCCTTTGTCGCATTCATTCAGTAGTAGTGAAGTTGTCATCAATGCTTTGGGTGAATTAGATTTTGATTAGTGTCCTTGTTCAAGAGAAAAAAATAAAATAAAATCATACTGTAAACTATTTATTTTTTATTGTTGTAATTCAGATTATTTTTATACATATATATCATTACTCAAAATATATCTACACATGCTGTTCATGAACATAAAAACACATGCACAAAATGTATTTATTATTAAAACTTTTAAAATCCTTTACTCTCTGCTCCATTACACTATTGTCTTGCTGTCTACAAACTTTGTTGTTTTTATGTTCTTTATGTATGTTATATTTACTGTATATGTAGGCCTACATGGTAGTTTGTATCTGTTTTGTTGTTGAGCTTGTTGTCCTGTTTGTTTATGTTTGTTCTGTGAATGTATTGAGAGCAATGTAAGACAGGAGCCAAATTCGTTGTATGTTTATACACATGCCTGGTCATTAAAATATATTCTGATTTGGGATCTTTGTGATGAACTATTTAATAACGATTTAGCAAATGGGGTTTTACAAATGGTGGCAAGGTAAAATAAGCCAACGGACTTTATAAACAAAATCCTTTGGTGTACATATGATGAATACAGCCTATTTTTTAGCAAACAGTTTAAAATGAATACGTGTGTTGCTACGCGTAATATATACCTATATATTTGTCAAAGTACCAGTAAGAAAACCCGGAATTTTGTTATGACCCTCTGTATAATGGTTTCTTCCGTCATTCTGAAACCCCCTTCAACCAAATATGGTACAGTCGACTCCACATGCGCGCGAACGTTTTGTAAGAGCAATGGCGTCTAAAGCAGGTGGGTGTGTTGTGGCTACATGCTCACTACAAATACAACTGCGTTATGTAGCAATATTAATGTGATGTATCTTGTGTAGTTAATATACAGGTATAGTGTGCTATACCACGACTACAGAGTTTGGTTAGACTTTCAGGCTGCCATAGAGTTAACATCAGCTAGCCAAATGGCAAACAGTGGAGCAAAGTAGTATCCAAACTTTTATTAATGATGAAAGATGTAACGTTACATCAGGCAGTTTCTGACTACACAATGTGAGTGTGGTTAACATTATGTCGGCTAAGCAGACTCACTGCCTTATTAAGTGCTATCTTCTACAACAGTCTTTATTGTATCAGGAAGCTAATCTGTGTTATGAAAACAAACATGTAACATCACGTGTGTTCAGGTCGTCGAGGGACGAAGCGCAAAGCAGAGGTTCAGGCTGATGAGGAGAAAGCCTCCCAGAAGGAGAATAAGGACAAGGGAGAGGGGGAGAAGTGCCAGCAAGGCCAAAGGGTGGTCATTGAACACTGGTGAGTAACTTATTGAAATCAGCCTGTAGTACAATAAGTACTTATACTTTCATTCAGCAGTTAATCACATCTGAAAGTATCACCCAATCATCAAAATGTATTTATAGAGCAGTTTTAAAACAACTAAAACAGACAAAGTGCTGTACAGAAAAATAAATGGACATGAAATACATGGCTCATATGAGGCAAAAAAAGCAATAACCATTAGTCAATAAAATCAATAGATCAAACTTATCAACTTCAGGCCAAACTAAAGAGGTGGGTTTTAAAAGAGATTTAAGAACAGAGTGTAGAAGCCTATCAAATGTGCAGTAAAGTAATGAAGTAATACATAAAAAATGTTCAGAAATGACTAAAATGTAAAAAAACAAAAGTATTACTTAGAATTTCCTCTTTCACTACTATTACTGAATTTAGTATTAACATGATACTGATTAATGCATAAACATCCGGTTAAGAGAGGTGTCCTGTTAGATGGTTGAGGTGGTGTTGTGAAGTGGGAGGGTCTGCTGGGTCTGGAAATGTTTTTTCGCCATTATATATTCCCATTTCTGTTGCTTCTTCCAACACTATCCTCAATTTTGCCAAACTTACTAGCACAGGACTCTCCCGGATAATGTAAAAACCATATAAGTTTACGTCAGGACCACCAGTTTAAATTATTTAAGCGTTGTTTATAAGAAATCGCAAAATGCTTCGATGTTACATTTGTTTACATAATGGGGCACCATAGTTGATGTGTTCAACCAAAGTTGACCACAAAATTGCACAATTTTTAGCTTCTACCTGCAGTTAGTGTTGCACGTGATGATTGGTGGGTTCTTGCCGAAAGGCACCTTGGGAGTTGTAGTTGACTTCTTCCTTGAACGTTTTCTTCAGGCTTCTACTTTTTATCAAAGAAGATATTTTCCAACGCAGTTGTTTTTATACTAATGTTGTGTAATGTTTTGTACTGATTATTTAACCGGCAGAGAGAACTCCAATTGTAAGTCTCTTAACATCGTCTGTGGGGAAAATTAATGGGACTTTTACTTCTCAAACCAGGGGCGCTAGAAAGAGCTCCTTCCACTTCGCAACTCACTTTAACCATTATCATCAAGCATTATATTTATAAGATGGTGTATTTTGTATGTCAAATCTTGATGATGTAAAGTAGGTCTTTCTTTTGTTTGGGTTTTATTTTCTTTTGTTGAACTTAAGTGATTTGTTGTCACAATAAACTTCCAGCTATGATAAGCCGACACGTCTCAATTTTCCACCAACCTGTGAGTGAGAGTACATGAAAACTAGTCAGCAAGCTAAAGTAAAAGTTAGATCGCTAAAAGTAACATACAAGTGGTCGAAACGTCCAGCTTCTGTCACCTCAAGTGGTAGCAGGAATACAAACTTGACCAAAAGCCATCCCATCTGTCGAAGGGGTATAATATAGGGGTACTTAAGCCAATCTCACAGGGCTATGCAGGTATGTTGGACATAAATGGTTGGGAATCACATAAAATGGTAGTACCACAAAGTTGTACTTGTATGACAGTATTTGATTTACGTAGATAAATTTATGTAGTTGCTTTGTCAGATTCAGCCACGCTCCTCATGGATAACATCAGTAGCCTGCACAGATGTCCTCCTGATTATTGATCTGTTATTTCTGGCAGTAAGAGCTGACGAGTGTATGGGCGTAATGCTGAGGAGGTGAAATCTGCCCTTCTGGCTGCCCACCCTGATCTGACTGTGGTCTTCAACCCTGAGAAACCCCGCAGGAACAGCTTTGAGATCACTCTGCTGAATGATGACAAAGGTGAGGGGGGCAAAAACTCCATTGTCGAGCGTCTTTATCTCAGATTTTGGACTTTTACCCATTTGTAGCGCCTATTAAAGGTTCAGTTCCCCCAAAAAACTGTTTTGCTATGCACTTATTTGTTTTTACTTGCTGAGGTTATGATGTATTCACTTCCAAGATGGTGGTGGTGAATGGAATTTCATTTGGTGTTCATAGCACTGAAAAATATCTCTAAGCAACACGTCTTCTCTGAAATAATGCCCCAGTTACTCAGAATAATCACAGGCCGTGCTCCAGCGAATCATCATTGTGTTTTTCATCTTCACAGTTCCTATAAGGTTTGTAGCAAGGCCTGTGAATCCTCCAGAGAATTAATCAGAATTAAACTAAACACATTTTCCCCAATCATTCAGTAAAGCCACACCACACAATTTCTATAGAAAAGATTTCACATCAGCTGTGGATCTGAGGTGTTAACTAAGGAAGTGAAGAAAGGAAAATCTTGCCAAAACTTTTACTTCGACTAATCTGTCTTGTCATTAAAGCCTGCTCAAACAGTCAGCAGGAGGCTGTGTTTATCAGGACTTTAGCTCACAGATATAATACAGTTTGCACAAACCCTGTGTTATTGGGCATAATGTGTCCCCTGTGTTTGTGCTAATGTTAAGAAGTTAGTACACCAGTTGCTGTTCACTTTGTTTTTGAACATCAAAGCTAACACATCTTAAATCGTCTTGAAAACATTTTGATTTTACTCTAATCCTCTAGAGATCGTTGTAACACCTGAGTAGTATTGCTTATCTTCTATATTGTTCTTACAAACGACACTGTTCTCTTCTCATCCCTAAAGAAACATCTCTGTGGACTGGAATAAAGAAGGGTCCGCCTCGTAAGCTGAAGTTTCCTCAACCCGATGACGTGGTTGCTGCCCTACAGGAGGCTCTGAAGGCAGAGTAGACACTCAGTGAAGGTTTGTCATTTCAAAGCTGTCAGACAGAATAATATATAACACGGAAAACACTAGATACAAAATGAACCAAGGATTGCACGGTCAAACTAAATAATTAATTTCATTCAACTGTGAAGTGAAACTTGAGAACTCGGTACATTATTTTGTACTGGAGGTAAAAGGAGTTAAAATGTTTGTGGACAAGAATTAATTAGGTTTTTAGGAGGATTTTCCCCCAAACTGTATTTAAACATTTGTTTGTTTAATGTTGTACCCTTTTATCATAAAACCTAGACTAATACACATGTATTTGCACATTAGTTGTTTTTACCAGAATCTCTTAAGATACTTTGCAAGCAGTTGATGCTGGTTAATATTTGTCTGGATATACTGACAAATTAAAAGGAAAACCATTAGCTTCAATGCTCCTTTCCAATTCTGTGGTTCTCTATTGGAGCGATGAACACCATTCCTCATTTATAGATTAAACCTTTATTTAATCTGGTAATCTCAGTGAGATCAAGAGAAACCTGAGTACAGCAGATAGAAAGAAAAACAAACAGACATAACGAAAGGACAGTCACAGACATGGCTAATTAGATTTGAAGATGAAAGTTTATATTATATCATTTGGTCTTCTGGGGATGGTTGTGGAGAGCATTATTGTGACATGTTGAACCAAAATCTTCCATAGGTGTGTACCTGAGTTGAGATGTGGCGACTGCAAAGACTGTAGCATCTTATTTACGTCATTTTCATACTCGTCACACCATTCGGTGACGTCTGGTGCTGAGAAGCGTCTGCATTTGATGTTTCTCACTGATCCAGGGTTTTCCTTTTAATTTGTCCCCTGTCTGCATATTCTGTATATATTTTCCCCCCAGAGCTAAGTGTCATAGCCTAAACTTGGATTTCCTTTCATGTCTTAGCATTTTATGAGTCACCCGCCTAGGGGAGAAATTAATTGCTTGTTGGTAGAGACTTTGACACAGCATCAACTTTCAGCCATTAGACCATAGCTAACAGATTCCTTTCAGTAGCAGGCTAAGTGTAGACCCCTGTATAACATGAAATTAGCAGGTCTGAAAATGAAATAATCCCACAGTTTGCTTACATGCTAATTTCTGCATGTGTGGAATCAGGTTTTAATAAACCATGTGTAACTCAATTTATTCAGATTAGGCAGAACTACTTTACCCCAGTACATGAAGAAGTGTCTGTACTGCTATTGGTTGAGACTGACAGCCTCATCGGTAGATGGGGTGAGGAGGGCTCGTACCTGTGGTGTGGTAGAAATATTTATATTTTAGAGTTTAACAGAATATTATTTTGTCTTACATGCAGCCAAGAGTTCAGGAGATGTGGTCCTCGGAAGCAGAATGACGAGGAGTGATCAATGGGATGTTCTCAGTCCCTCCTCCGATGAGCCAAGCTCCAACAGCTCACATCTTCTGGATACATGGTGACACCTAGTGGAGCGTCTCCGAACCAGTACATTTCTCAGATGCACAGTCCTGCTGTGTTCTCAATGGTTTATTGTGCTTTTATGTCTGTTTTTGGTAAATAAAGTGAGTCACTTATTATATGAATGTAGGTTTGTGTTGTTTTTACTCTAGCTAAGCAGTCATTATTCGTATGTGGGAAGGTATTTCCGTAGTTTCAGGAATTATTTTGATCAACAACCTCCTTAAGAGATTGTTTGCTGTACTGGATTGGGTTGAAAAAAACATGAATGTATTCTGAAAACTCAATACATTTAAGTTACTACATATCTCAACTATATAAAACATAGTTTATCCACATTTGATTTGTTCAATGACATTTAACGACTCAAGCTGTAATAAGTATTTGTAGTAACTGATCGTATTAAAAAAAGGTCTTTCCTGACTTAAAATGTATTTCCTAACCTTGAAATATTGTTTTCACCATAGACCGTATAGGGTTAGGGCTTCCACCATACAGTCTATGGTATACACCATCTGAAGCAAGTGGAAGAAATGATTGGCTGCTACGGTCGTGACGTCATCACCACGCGACCAGCCCCAGCAGCGATTCCTGTTGAGTTGAGAGCATAACTTAATTCTACAATAAGGCTTGAAATTATCCCGTAAGTACAATTAATTAAAAATAACCAACTCGTATACGTTCACCTGACTCAATGGGAGTGAGTAGATTATTGACATTCAGGATGTTTGTAGGCTTTCATTCCGCGTTTACTGCTGAAATTAGGCTGAGTTAGCTACGGCGTGCTAACTGCTAGCTGGTTAGCCTGCAAATAGCCGATGGCAAAATTGAGTGTGCTCATCCATTAGTAAACATGTTAAATGTCAGACTCAGAATCAGCTTTATTTTCCAGGTATGTGTACACACGAGTAATTTGACTCTGGATTGTACATCCAGAGTACAATGTCTTAGAATAGGCAGCTCAAGGCTTGGCTATGGCGTACAAACGAGCAGCGTTTTCAGCTAAACGTGAGAACCCTCAGTAAGATAGAAAGTTTAGTATTCAACTAACTTACTGCGGACTTGAGGTACCGATGGCATACTACTTTCATTCAATACTTGGGTTGTTTTTGGTGGGCTTTGTGGGTATCTTTTAAGTAAAATCATAAATTTTTTAATAAAACATTCAAACGCCACCTTGAAAAAATAAGTAATCTGATCGGTTAAAAATGTTAACAATCTCTCTTTATAGCCCCAGATTGTACCTCAGATGTAACATTATTAGCGAGAGACATAAATCAGAATGAGGTTTATTGCCAGGTAAATTTTCACATACGAGGAATTTTCCCTTTTTATGTATAGGTGCTTACATTGGTACACATGACAAAATAATACTAATACAAAAAAATAATAACATGGAATGTGCACAAATTTACATTACAAACTGGGGCTACACTCTCTTAATCCTCTCAGGTACTATTTTATCTTTCTTAAGTGAATGTAGTAAATTAATTGTTTATTTATGTGACTGCATTAACTACACTATGCTTGCCATTTTGATATTCTATAAGCATTGTGGCTCAGCTTTTGATAAACATTTGTTGATATTCTCAACATTTTACAGAGTCAGTGATTACTCATAAAGACATGTATTAATACAAAATGAAAATAACCTGCCCTCAAAGTATGGCAGCTGTTAGAGACGTTGTGACAAATTGTATTGTGTTGAAGTAATGTATTTGCATGAAACTTTTTCTTTTCAATATGCTAGGTATTTATGACAGACCTTTTCTTGTCAGACATGGCTACTGAGGGTGTGGAAAAGACAAGTGAAGATGCTCCAGTACCTGGGAAGGTGAGCACCAGGTTTGACCTGGAGAAGGAGACTGAGCTTCGGTTTGAGGTGGAGGCAGGGGAGGCAGCAGAGCAAGTTGAGCTGGAGCTCCTTACAGGAATGGCTGAGGTGTTTGGTTCTGAGCTGAACCGCAACAAGAAGTACACATTTGGACCAGGCTCCAAAATTGCAGTTTTCACCTGGCAAGGCTGCAGTGTGAATCTTTATGGAAAGCCAGAGGTGAGCACCTGGAAGAGGGTCTATGCACATGTGTGAATGTTTTCATGCGTGTGTTTATTTCAGCATACTTGTGATTCAGCTCATTAATGGGGTTTGGTGTCACATTTACATGTGTGGCTTTGTGAGGCTCAAATAACCAGCATCTCTCTACCACAGGTGGCCTATGTGTCCAAGGATACTCCTATGTTGCTCTACCTGAACACACACGCTGCCCTGGAACAGATGAGAAAACAAGCAGAGCGGGACAATGAGAGGGGGCCGAGGGTAGGTTTGAATAAAGAACTACTGTTTTCAGGGGGCCTTATAGGCAAACTTGTCAGATCCCAGTAAATGTGTTTTGCATTGACAATGAATAATGAATCATCCCTCAGGTGATGGTGGTTGGACCTACAGATGTGGGGAAGTCAACAGTGTGCCGGCTGCTATTAAGCTATGCTGTAAGGGTGGGCCGGAGGCCAACACTGGTGGAACTGGATGTTGGACAGAGTGGGGTAAGATGAATTGGAGTTATCATAATAAACATTCACCCAGAGGTCTGAAATTAGAGGATTATCACAGGTAGATTTTATTTTTTGCCTCATGTCACACATCTGGAATTCATGCAAAGCGAAACTACAGCATCTACATAATAGATCAGTTATGATGCCTCGCCTCTTGGTCAAAACAGATGTTTCAGATTTAGGAGTAAAGCATGCCCATGTAGCTGGTTATGTTAATTTACATGTACAGTAATTTCTGGAAAACAAATATTTGGAGTTTTTTAGTGCACTGTTTTAATGACAAATGGCAATTTGTTCATCCATTCAATCATGGAAATTACGAGTGCTCCCTTCATAATCAACCAACGCTCTCACAGTTGTTGTTTTTTTGAACTACCCGAGTTCACTAGTGAAATCTCAAATCCTATCAATACTAAGTCTAAAGTACATTCTGCTCTTCAGGTGTCTGTACCTGGGACTGTGTCGGCACTGTGCATTGAGCGCCCGGCAGACGTGGAGGAGGGTTTTTCAGTCCAGGCTCCTTTGGTCTACCACTTTGGCTCTACTACCCCAGGGACCAACATCAAACTTTACAATAAGGTAAGAAAAGCAAGATTTTGGACATTTTATAACATAATGGTATAAGCCCACTGCCAAAGTACAAATTTAGTCTGCGTTGTCATTGTTTGTATCTGCCCACATAAATCTGTTCTTTTCTCATAACGTGTAGTTGACGTCACGCCTGGCCGAGGTGTTTTCCCAGCGCTGTGAGGTGAACAGGAAGGCCAGTGTGGGAGGCTGTATCATCAACACCTGCGGCTGGGTGAAGGGCTCTGGATACCAGGCTCTGGTCCACTGTGCCTCTGCCTTTGAGGTGGATGTTGTGCTGGTGCTGGACCATGAGAGGCTCTACAATGAACTCAAACGAGACCTTCCTCACTTTGTGCGGGTTGTGCTCCTACCCAAGTCTGGGGGGGTAGTGGAGCGTTCCAAAGAGTGCCGGCGGGATACACGGATGAGAAGATCCGTGAGTACTTTTATGGCTTCCGTGGAGTATCGTTCTACCCTTTTTCCTTTGAAGTGCGTTTCTCAGATGTCCGCATCTACAAAATTGGGGCACCATCCATCCCAGACTCGTGCTTGCCACTGGGAATGTCTCAGGATGACACCCAGCTAAAGCTGGTGCCTGTGACACCAGGGAGAGACCTCACATATCATGTGCTGAGTGTGAGCAGTGCTGAAGATGGTGAGGAAGGAGCAAGAAAGGGTATAGTGGAGAGCCCTGTGTGTGGCTTTATCGTGGTGACTTATGTGGACACGCAAACACAGGTGATGAAAGTGCTGTCCCCAGCACCCAGACCACTGCCCAGACACACTCTGCTTATCATGGACATCCGCTTCATGGACATGAAATGAAGTAACTCTTCAGGGAATAGGACTCAGTTGTGAAAGAAGTGGGGATCATATTAGGGACAGAGTTCTGTTGAGGGGGATTTTGTCCCAGAGGAGCTAGATTGTGTTTCCTAGTCGACTTGCTTCACAAAGACTACACAGGGCAAAAGAGAAAACAATTTAAGTTCTAAAGTTGGTGGCTACTGTAAATGATACCCCATTTTATAGACCACATGTACATATCTTTAGGCAATGTTTTGGCAAAGGATGTTTTATCAGTGCAGGAATTATTTTCTTGATAATCTATTTCATAAACATTGTTTTTTCTCTTGAGTAATAAATGTTTAATGTAAAACATTCTGTGTTTTGTGTTTAATAATATTAATTTGCCTGGTCAGAATATTTTCCTATCCTGCATATTAGTTCACATTTATTTGCATATGCCCAATACGTAATGGGCTGGTTATTAAAATGGGTGTGTCTGTACTTAATTACAACTTGTTCAAACCTTAAAAAACTCTTAAAATTCCTGAGCTTTCACCACTGAAGAAACCCAAAAAATATTTTTACCAAGCCTCATCCACCATTGCAAACTCATTATGAATGTGTCTGTAAAGTATTCATCCTGTAGTGTCCACCATGTGTGTTTGGACATAAGTGGGGCACTAAACTGTAGGCCATATCCTAACTGACCAGTATGGCAGTAACTGTTTAGGAGCACAACAATGACAGCTCATCTGCTGTTTATCCTGTAAACACCTGCCAGCTCATACAGAGTTCATCCAGAATTTGACAGGCACTCACAGACACACTCAAGATGTAGATAACGTCTCTAAATGTTACGAGAGCAATGTGAACAACAATTTAAGTTGGACACAACTTATTAACATACAGTAAAAATATGTCAAATTCAAAAAGTGTATACTGTGTGATCCCCAGACAAATATTGCATAATGAATTTATGTCCTGGTTTGTATATTTAGTGTGTTTTCTTTACCCTTTATTTTCTACACTATTGCTCTAAACACTGGCTTTAATCAGCAGGATGTGGTTTTGTTGTAGGTGGGACTGTTGTGGAGAATTTGAGTTGACCATCTGGGATCTGGGGTGAAAACTTCACAAAGAAAAGTCCTTCCTAATGCCACAGCACGTTAGTATTGTTTTTCAGTTTTTTTGTAAGAAATGATAAATAATGTTACATTAATAACAGTAGTATTACATGCTAATGCAGTCTGTCCATTTCAGTATCTGGATATTTTAAAGTGTTTCTGTGCAGGTCTCCTGAAAGAAAGTAGAAAAGAAGAATTTTATTTCATGTCAACTTTTAGTCTGAATAATTAAATGTAATAACTCCTTCATATGTGTATGCCCACATTGTTATGTTTTCTGTATTTATGGGTAATCGAGCTTTCCGATCAAGGATGTTTTTTTTTTAACCAAAAATATATATGGAGGAGCTACTTGCACAAGAAGTTTGGTTAATTAGCTATCAACATTGTTACTGATTGATACTCCTTTTTACAGATCTTTGTATTTAAGAACATATGAACTGACAAGCTTTCAAATATATATTCTGCAGTTGCACACAAATCACACATTTTTGACTCAGCAAATAAAAAAAAAAAAAGATGAAATTGTGATGGCATTCCAGTTCCCAAAATGTTTTTTTTTTGGTTACCTGTCAAAAATGTCTTTGGGGGGGTTGGGTTGTGGTGGGGGAATCACATCAGTAAACCCTAGAGACGGCCATACTTTTACACCAGCAGTTCCCAACCCTTTTGACTTATGACCCCTTCAAATGAAGCAGCGTCTGCTTTTAATCCATTGTCATAAGTTGAGTATGTCTGAGTTTTTTTGCTAATACTGTCAGATGGTTTAATCTACCAGAAAACTTGTGTCATGAATCTACTGTGGCTTGGATGATCTCATTAGCTTTGGACAAAAGCATCTGCCAAATGATTACATGTAAAATTATGCAGGATTTCACAAGAAAAAAAGCAAAGACTCCAGACTAATTATTGTTGACTTTTTGTGGAACTTTCCAAGAAGGAACATATTTTTTAACGGAATCATCTGTTAAAGAGTTTCCAGTATTACAACCTAAAACCAAGACACCTGGTTGTTTTAGTTCCTTGAGTAGAGAGACTTCTCTCCAGAGGTTAGTAGGGACATTTATGAAATAAGTGGACATGCCCTTCCTCAATGTTGCAAAATGTGCAAGTTGATGAAATGTTATCTTTAAGGTAAGACACCACTGTCCAAAATGATGATTTTGCTTCAATCTGTCAATTTTGAGATTTCAAGTTACTTTGCAACTATTTTTACCATACTTTCATAAAATGCACAAAACAATCTTGAATAATATACATATAAACATTATAATTTGTCTATTTTATACCAAATCCATCAACCGCAGATTGTGTAAATTTTAATCTTTTTTAGCATTTTCCATGTAAAAGTTCAACCGGTCTTTTTAAAATTGTACATATTGAATCATATTTAATTTGAAAGTTTGTTTTCTAGAACACAGTGTTGGTTAGTTCATATATCCTATATCTATAAGAGATGTGTTAATGTAAACTAAGTGTGTTTCTATGTTAATTCTTAACTGCCATGTTCTCAAAATGACATGTTTCCTGTACACAACGACAGGGCCGGACTCTGTCTCCCTATTCAACCTTTACTGTGCAGATCAGCTGTCTCCGGTGTTAAACACCTCACTGGAGTCATGCCATGTGCCAGCCTGCTTCAAAGCCTCCACCATCATCCCTGTCCCCAAGAAACCAAGGACCATGGGACTCAACGACTACAGACCCGTCGCCCTGACCTCGGTGGTTATGAGGTCTTTTAGCGCCTTGTGTTGTCCCACCTTAAATCTACCACAAACCCCTGGACCCCCTGCAGTTTGCCTACAGAACCAACAGGTCTGTAGATGATGCAGTTAACATGGCCCTTCACTACATCCTCCAGCACCTGGACTCCCCAGGAACCTACAGCAGGATCCTGTTTGTGGATTTCAAACACCATCAATCCCAGCCCTGCTGCAGAACAAGCTCTCCTAGCTGAACGTGCCAGACTCCACCTGCAGGTGGATCACAGACTTCCTGATGGACAGGAAGCAGCACGTGAAGATGGGAAAACATTTCTCTGATTCCAGGACCATCAGCACCGGTTCCCCTCAAGGCTGCGTTCTTTCCCCTCTGCTCTTCTCCCTGTACACCAACAGCTGCACCACCAGTCACCAGTCTGTCAAGCTCCTGAAGTTTGCGGAAGACACCACTGTCATTGGGCTCATCTCTGGTGGGGAAGAGTCCGCCTACAGGTGGGAGATCGACCATCTGATGTCCTGGTGCGGCCAGAACAGCCTGGAGCTCAACGCTCGTAGATTCAGAAAGAGGTCGGGGGGTCTGTCACACATATGACTAGTATTTTTGAATGAATCCATGAAAAAAAAGAGTGTGCTGGAAAATGGATTTGATATGCAAATCAGTGCACATTTAATAAGAAAATATATTTTCTAATAAAAAAAATAATTAAAGCTTCTATTTATGTGTACATTTTTCTTGAAGAGTTTAATTTTGATATGAGTAAAGTTGAGAAAAAAGCCTGTTTGTGGTGTCTCGCCTTAAATGTGTTGCGATTTGCAAGGATAATATTTATTTATTACTTTAAGATGTAGTCCTTTAACTTTATTTGGTAGTAAAAGTGTATGAGAGTTACAACAATCTTTTTTCCTGATAATAATAATCAATGCTACATGCTCATGCAGGGTGTTGAGCTGTTTTTCCTGAGACCGCACCTCCTCGGTCTCTGATTGGTTGTTCATCCCACCTGAGGGACGACGGAATAGTTCCGGGATTCCGAAGTCGGCCTAGCAAGCGAGCTAACTAGTTTGCTAGCGGCTAACTCAAGGAGGACGGTTACGACCCACACCCTACAGGCAAGACAGCTCGCATTTTCGATATCAGGCATGTCCCGCTTGTTTTACCTGTTCGTCGTGGTGGCTGTTTAGCTGAACGTAGCTACAGTTATCTTGTCAGCCGTTAACGAAAGCTACTCCGCGAGTGTAAAGCGTCTATACTAGCCAGGTGACGTTGGCTAACTCTTTTAGCTGTGGTAAAGGACTGAGCAGTGTCGCAAAAAAACTTTGAGGCTAGGTAAGAGCTAACTGATATCTAAGTATGGGTCGCGTTTAAATCTCGCTTTACTACACCGGCCCTTATTACATCAAACTAAAACATCGTAGCGTCTATTATTAGTTTAAAACAGCGTGTCCAAATGAGGTTTACTGTTGTAGTTGACTGGATCCGAGCACTGCCATGGCCTGTTTAACGCTTGGTCTATTTCAACGTGTGATCGATCAAAGTTGAACTAATAGTCAATTGAATGGCATAATCGTAATTAAGACATGAGATAGCAACTATCAGTGTGTCATAATTGCTCGGAAAATTGATAAAATTTGCTTGATCGGCCACTTAATAATGTTGCTCTCGAGCTGCAGATTGTTGCGGTGACATGACAGACAGGGCTCGACACGGAGATTTTAGGATTAACATCCATTATAGTCGGGAGGGGGGGCGAGATTTGTTGTGGGGCAGATGAGATGACTAACAACAGACACTCAGCCTCGGCCCAAGTTCTGTATTTTGTTTAGAATTGGTGATTGTTGAGAAGAGGGGTGTGTCCAAACTATCAGATTACACTGTTACTCCTGATCGGTTTCCAGTGTGTTCACACCGCACGGGGTAGTTTTTCACCTGGAGATGAGGGTAATTAGCCTGATGTATGTGTCAAAGGCGGGCACCCTCTACACAGATCGTTATCTCCATGGTTTTCCAGTAGTGGGAGGTGTTCAGTTCGACTAACTGAGGGTGACAGCTGTCTGTTGAACAGCTCTGTTTGATAAGCAATAGTGAGAAATACGTACTCGCACAGTAGATAGTAAGAAGCTGCTTAGTCAGCCTGACTGTTGTGAAACCTCTGCTCTCTCTCACATAAGGCTGTTTTTTTAACCTAACAAGGAAATCAACTTTAGAAAATGAAGTTTAAACGTGCAAAATGAAACATGGCCCCAGCTATTTATGTAATGATTGAATCTGCCACACATTTTTTCAATGAATCGTGAACATAGTGGTGCAGTGGATAACCCATGCCTTTGGTGTGGGAGACAAGGGTTCGATTCCCACTTCGACGCATCCACCTCTCCTGAGCAAGACACTTAACCCCTAATTGCTCCAGTGTGTCCTCTCACATATAGCAATTGTAAGTCGCTTTGGATAAAAGTGTCAGCTAAATGAGTAAATGTAAATGTTCAAATTGGCTTTGCTATTCAACCAACAGTTGAAAACCTGAACTACGGGATGGGTAGCTAGGGAATGTATTGATTATCAAAATAGTCAATAATCTAATTGATTATGATCTAATTATTTGCAATATTTGTTTTTGTCTTCTTAGGTTTTGTCCACTGATAGTGTAATACTTTCTTCTTCTTCTTTTTTTTTTTTTTAAAGGGTGCCCAACAACTTACCCACAGTGCCAGCAGGTGAAAGAGGAAAAAAGGACTAAAATGCATCAGACTATGTAACTCTACTGCTGCGCATGGCTTTATTTAAAAGATGCAAAATGGGAAAAGAGGTCCATTTGCACAGAATTTGGAGGTGGGAGAGGTCTCTACACCCCGACACGGCCAAGTGTGGTGACACCTCGGTGACATACACAGGGCTTCTTTTTGGAATGAGTTGATTTTGTCCCCGTATTCACACAAAGACTGAAGGCGGGGATCTCCAAAGATCCAGGGGACTCTGCTTGGCTATTTGAGCTATTTTACTTGTAAAGGCAAGGCTAGACATCATTTTTTTAAAAACTTTTTAAGCAAGAAAAAATTTAATCCAGCTGGACTTTTGTTTGATGTTAAGCAGCTTCTTGCAACTGGTTTAAAAGTGAATTTGTTTGTTTAGTTGTTTTCCCCTGCTGACTTAGTTTGAAACGCTGGAACTGTCCCTCCTGCCGCCATCCTCAGTTTCTTCCACCCACCCAGTGCCTAAATAAGCCCTTGTGGAACAATCACAGAAGTCATCAGCAGCTGCCGCGCTCAATCCTCTGCCTGTTCTCCTATGCGCTTCTGCTCTCGGCCTGCTGGCTATCCACCCACTACCTCTTTAATTTTTTTCCTGGTCTTATTTTCTTTTTATATTAATTTTCTCTGAGAGGCATAATCAGAATTCAATCACAGTGACTAGCATTAATGTAAACACTGAGTTTCAGGAGTGGAGAGAGACCTAGATTGCTCCACTTTAAGTCCGTGTGAGAGTGTCTGTGCTTTTGTGTACATACACAGCAGCATTACGGTTGCACTGGTGCCAGGGAGCAGCTTAAGATTAGATTTATTTATATTGTCGCACCAAATACAGTTACATTAAAGCCATACAAAAATATTTATGAATTACCTACGCATATTTTTGTACCACATTGCTCTTGTGTAGTTGTGCTTTTATAAACCTCTATTAAGATTATGCACTCAAATTAAATATTTACAACAAGGTGAACACATGCAAGTAGAGTTGTATATTGTTAAATAAAAATAACCCCTCTTTTTTTCAGTGATTGTATTAGTGCTGAGAGACATTTAGTGTCTGGACACAGAGAATTCCTCATGTTTGCATAGAGTTTGTTTTATTTTCCAGTCTGTAGTTATGGCCTCTCCTCCCAAGCAAACACCATATTTGCCATTTTGACCAGTAAAGCATCCTTTACAGTGGGTAGACAGTAGATATCTACCTCTCTCTGTCTTCCTCCCCTGTCTTTTTTTTCTGATGCCGGGCTTCAGTAGTGGGGGGGTTGGGGGAGGAGTAGGTGTCCCTGCTACTGCTCCTCCCCGTCCGTTTCGACCCAGCCGATATGTCCCGGTGTCTGCAGCCACCACCTTTCTTGTCGGATCCACCACGCTCTTCTTCTGCTTCACGTAAGTATCTCATTCTCGTACATATTGCAAACGTGGTGCAAAGGGTCCATTATGTTTATACATATTTGTGTTTACTAACCGCATATGTAAATGTCCCCATGCATTATGTTTTATCTCAAGACGTCCTGTTAATTTTGTTGTTTATTTAACTTAAAAAACTTGCCCCTTTTTTTTAGCAACACATGCATTCACACAGTCTCACAGTCCCACACGGGAGCTCCCCATTTTCAATCACTGTCTTCTATTTCTGGCCTCTGAACAGCTTCACTGGAGCTGTTTGGGAGTAAATTGCCTTCCACAAAGGCTTATCAGCGGTGTTGGTTGTGCGTGGAGTGTTACTTGCTCATTTTTTCACATCTCTTTCTTGCCAGCAAGTGCAGGGATTCCAGTCTGCTTGTATAATATCTGCTGCTGTTTCCGTCTTGATTAGACCAAGATAATATGTCAGACTTTGAAAGACAGGTAGTTATGGCAATAATGTCAAACTGTAATTTTGTTTCTGTCCTTTCTTTGTAATGTCCAGGTGTCCGTGGTTGTCAGAGTATTTTTCCTTTGTCATTCCCATCTACGTTGCTGTGATCTTCCTCTTCACCCTTGCCAACTTCTGCATGGCAACTTTCATGGACCCCGGAGTCTTCCCCAGAGGTAAACACGCGTGAACCGTGTTGGTATGCAAGTCTTTGCCCTAGAAAGTTAGTTATCGTGTACTAATGACGCATATGTAATGCTTTTGAGTACATGACACAATGACCATAACCAACTAGTAATAATTATAGTACGGCATGATGCCGAGGTATCACGATGTTGGTACAGCCTCAGTTTATGTGTTTGTTGTCTTTAGCGGAGGAGGATGAGGATAAAGAGGACGATTTCCGAGCTCCGCTTATAAGACAGTGGAGATCAAAGGCATCCAGGTGCGCATGAAGTGGTGCTCAACCTGCCGCTTCTACCGCCCGCCGCGCTGCTCTCACTGCTCAGTCTGTGACAACTGTGTGGAGGTACACACACAAACACTATCATGGGCTTGTTGTATTGTGACTCCAAAATAGATACATTTTAATTATTTATTTCACACCATAATACAAATATGAATGAAAGTTATACAGGGGAATTGGGTGTAACAGGGTGACAGTGTGTGATTATACAGGCTTTTTCATTTATTGATTGAATGTTTGTGGAACTTTTACAGCACATCCTTGGCTTTGTGTAACCAAGTCTGAACAGCATTAAGTCTGAAAATGCTACTTAGATGAATTTTCATTAAGTGTGTGTGTGTGTGTGTGTGTGTTTAGTTTTAATAGCAAGTCCTAATTTTACAGTGAGCCTTTTACCTCCTGTGTGACTTGGTAGCTCAACCTAGATCTGTCCTATTCTTAGTTTTCCAAGTGTAAGATTGGGAGGTTGAAATCGACTGGGCATCTGATTTTGATGTGCTGTAGTTGGTGCTTATTGTCATTATTTTCCACCTTCCTGTCCTTTTGACCCCATGCTCTCTCAGGATTTCGACCACCACTGTCCTTGGGTGAACAACTGCATTGGTCGGAGGAATTATCGCCATTTCTTCCTCTTCCTGCTGTCACTCACCACCCACATCATGAACGTATTTGGCTTTGGCTTGGTTTATGTGCTGCACCACCGCCAGCAGCTGGACACACCACATGCTGCTGTTACGTATCCTTCACTTGTCTCATTGCAGTTTTTAAAGATGAGGGACAAATTACAGGACTTTGTTATCCCTTTTTTTTGTGCTGTGATTTTTAGCCTAGTGTTTGTTTTTATTTCCTTTTTTTGCTGGATTTGTTGTGATCTTCTTGACTCTCTCCTCCCAGTATGGCTGTAATGTGTGTGGCTGGTCTGTTTTTTGTCCCTGTCGCTGGCCTCACTGGGTTCCACATAGTGTTAGTGGCACGCGGCAGGACCACAAATGAACAGGTACATACAAGAGCTGGTCATCACATTGAATTCATTGAATCAAGAGATTTTTCTTTGGTTTTATTTTTATTAAAGTTGGTGAGCCGGAATGCTTTTCTCTCTTCCTCCCTCTCACTGTAGGTGACAGGGAAGTTTCGGGGAGGCGTTAACCCTTTCACCAATGGCTGCTTGAGGAATATTTCACATGTGCTTTGCAGTTCGCAGGCCCCCAGGTCAGCCTACCTCTTTCCTCAGCACCCATCTGTTTTCTGCCCTCCTTTTAGCACTCTGCTCTACAATTATTCTTTTCCCACTTTTCCTTCCATTGCTCTCTCTCCCCTTCCACTTTTCCACCCTCCTGTTTTATTATTCTCACTAGTCTGTATAGTTAATGGAGTATACTATGTGAGCACAAGCTTTCAGTGAGAGTGTTTTTTGGTGTTCGATTGTGTTGGTCTGTAGAGACAAACATATTGCCAAGCCTGTTGTTTAAAGCTTGTATCATTTTAATCAGGATGGAAATGTACTATATGTTCCTCTGACAGATACATGGGCCGGTGGCGGAGCCCTCAGGCAGTGGAAGTACAGCCACCATTTCTGAGACCGCCTCTCACTGAGGCCCAGCTAGAAGCCAAAGTCCTGGACAATGGGATCCAGAATGACCGACACAGCACCAGGGTGAGTGATACTGAATCCAACAAACATCAACAAATAACAAGCAGTCTACATGTGGAAGTTTGGATGTAGGTACTCCACAGACATTCTTATGTGTCCTCATGTTAATAAACTTTTTTAGGATATTCTGTATGTTTGACTGTATACATTGTTGCAGAAAATTGTTGTTTGGAAGAATTTCTTTGTTTTGAATTGGTTTCACGGCTCCTCTGGTTAACAATAAAGAACAATAAGAGCAGTGTGTGTGTGAAATACTGGTGATCCTGGACACTCTAATTAATACCTAGAACCCTTCCTAAAATGTCCAAATAAAATTTTGGTGGTCTCCAAATTAAGCTTATTATTTTCTATTTATCTATTTTGTAAGATTTATTTCACATTAATATATTGCCAGATCGTTTTTGAGCGTGATTCTTTGCTTTTCTATTCATGTTGAAATACTGCAAGGTAAAAAGCAACACAGAAAGGTGAACAGGCAGCTGATGCAGCGTATATCCATGCAGCAGCAGCTAGCATGGATACCGGCAAACTATAGTTAAAATCGATGAAATAACAATTCCAACAGCTCTCCATATTTGAAAAAAACTCATCTCTTTATCCTTATTTATCCAGCTGTCCTGACCGAAAAAAGTTAAAACCTGGGCTTTGGAGATTTGCTAGCATGCTGCTATTCTACAAATGATGATAATGTATAAAATTTAAATTTTTCAAAACAACTCACCAGTGTCAGAGAAGCCCACAAAGTCAGTTCACAGTTAAATCCTGCTGTTGTATCGGAAAATTAAAATAATAAATGAAGGTATCCCTGCTGTGCTAGCTTGGTGTAATATTACACAGTTTTGAAAAGGTCTGAGAAGGAGGAAACAGAAGTTGAAATGAGACACTGAAAAATGGAGGGTTGTGAATCTCATATTAATACTTAAGGCCAGGTTGGAGCAGGAATTGATTTAGAGATAATTGTACCTAATGGATTGGTTCCAATGCTGTCCTTTGCATGTGTGCGGCAGGTTTGTAAAACTGGGACCATGTAGGACTCTGGACAGATGATAAACATGTCTTCCCATCCTTCCCAATATGTGAAAACAAAATTGGCTGCATTTGGTGTGAAATTTTTGTGTTAATGTGGTTGATGTTGATGATTATTATTATTTTTTCTTTCTGAAGCACCACCCACGCACTAAATAAGAGTATAATACAATACCAGAAAAGCCTACCACGTGTTAACAGTTGCTTTAGGCCCCGATCAGACAGAAGTGCATCACACTGCCTTGGGGGGGGGGCCAAATGACATTTGGCGCTTTTCTGCGCTGACTCTGATATGAGTCGTTGAGAGCTCTCCTGCAAAAAGATGAGGCGCTCCGAGTGTCTAAAACATGAGACACTCAGGGAGCATTAGCACCGTGCAAAACTCTTACTGCTTACAGAAAACAACTAGAAAAAGACGCTTCTCACTGCAAAAGCTACTCACTGATCAGGTTGTAAGTGGGCGTTCAGACTTCAACATCAGTGAGTTTAAAAGTTCAGATGATCAGATCAGATGTCAAAACCGGGAACACTGGTGTATGAAACAGGACTTCATACATCAAGAAGTTATTATAGCAACAACTGTTCTATCCTCCGTTCAATAAATTATAAGGTAAACAATACTGCTCAAGTTAAAAAGTAATCTACCTGCAATGTGCGTTGCAGTCATTTGATTGGCCAACTTATTTTGTATTGCATTGTGTTGCTGCACTTTTTTTTCTCACTGTAGCCTGCTGTGTCAGGCAGGGTTTGTTTTCAATTGTTAAGTCTGAACACGAACTAAAACTATATGTCTGTGTGTCTTTTCCAGTCCAAGAGCAGTCTAGATCAGATGGAGAGCCAGTCAGCTGATGCAGAGCCTCCACCTCCTCCAAAGCCAGAACTTCGTTACCCTGGCCTGCCCCGTGCTGACACAGAGGGTGAGACAGGGACACACACAAAAACACATAAGTGAAACTAGTTGCAGGTATATCACCTGACATATAACCATCTCTGTGTTGACTATCAAGTGCAACCCAGGTTCTTGAAGTGTATTACCTCTTATGTAAATAGCTGAATGTTTGTCTTCTAATCACACACACGCCTCTTTCAAATTTCACTTTTGGTTTCTTGCCAATCAGAGAGCAGCTTGTTGACTGAAGCTCCAACTACACCGTCAATGTACAAGTACCGACCAGCCTACAGCAGCCCAGGAAGGAACCACACAGCCCTCACACACCCCAACAAGGTACATGTCCATTTACACTTACACAGACCTCAAGGTACTGGGTATAACTATTTACATAACATGATGTAGGTACTGTATATTCATAGTATTAAAGGAAGTTAACCGCATGATTTACATGTAAGACAGATGTAAATCTAAATCTATTCTTTTAAATACCCACAGCCTTGCTGATTATTACATAGCAAGCTTGTTTTAGCATTTGTAAAACACACAGGAATGTGGTTTACCTTATTGCACACAAAGAAGTAAAGAGAACAGAATAAACAATATCCCATATATTTCAGTCACAGATGGTCTGGTGGCTGATATGCCCCGCCCCTTCTAATTTCCTTTGTGGTTAATACCATGCCCCTCTTTTTTTTTGTTTTTACTTTAAATTGATCATTCAGTGGCCCTCGGTCGATCAGTAAGTCTCAGCTAGTGTCATCTGTGTGTGTGTCTATCCCTTTGGCTGTTTATGTGTGTTTGAGTGGATCTATCCTTTTCCCCTGAGACTGCATTGACTGGAATGTGGTGTTCATGTACTGTATGTATTTTTATTTCCATTTATGTTAACACACACAGTCTTTGACATGCAGTGTCAGTGCTTGTTCAAGCCAGTCAATGTTTCCAATCCAGTAGTGTGATGATGGATTAGAGCACCGGTCAAGCATCCAATTTCTCCCCACCACTCTTTTTTTCCCTGTTAAAATCTGTAGAAAACTTGTTTTGTGCTATGTTATTTATTCCTGAGGTAATATGGTGATTTTCATATTCATCACACTTTTTCTTTCCCTGTCCCCCTCTCTACCTTTGGTGTGTTCTCTTTCTCTCGCTTTTCATCAGATGATCCGCGGGGAGAGTCTTGACTCTCCATCTCCCTCCATCCTCCAGTCCAGCCACCAGCCTAGCTACCGTTCGGAGCCGAGCAGCCTGGATGGGGCCACTGTGGTGGGGGGAGGTGTAGGGGCGCGCAGAGGGGGAGGGGAGAGGGGTGAGGGCCCCGGAGGCCCTGGCGGGACTGCTGGGGGGATATCAGGGGGCATGTCAGGTTACTCCCTGACTGGGCGTTCCTACACCTCCTACCCATCCTCTCTGGTCCTGTCTACTGGTGGCTCCCGCTCCTCCAGCCTGCGCTCAGCGCAGACGGCACATAATCCGCTGGCGACGCTCCACTCAGAAGGGACCACAGACACCAGCTACAAAAGCCTGGCAAATCAGACGCCTCGGAATGGCAGCCTGTCCTATGACAGCCTGCTGACGCCATCCGAGAGCCCAGAGTTCGAGTCAGCGGCCCACGAGCTGTCGCCACAGAAGCCTCATGCTCCGTTTCCCTCAGCGACTATAACAGGCCAGCCTGAGGTGGTGTCACCCAGTACCCGGCTGCAGGGCTACACGTCGCCCTTCCTCTCAGCTCAGTTTGCCCAGCAGAGGGAGGGGCAGCTGCTCCAGGGCTCTGTCACTTTCTCCTCCCCCCACAGGGCTTACCTGCGTGCCGTCAGCCCGCCCCCTCCCGCCTCCTCTGGGCTTCCTGAGATCCAGCACCTGCTCCAGCATAACCAGGACTCCTCTTCCCGAGCCTCTCGTAACCCTTCCTCCTCATCCTCTTCCCCTGGGGCTCGCTCACTAGAGCCCCCTGTCTCCCCGCCACCTCGCGGCCTCTCCCTCGGCAAGTCCCAGTCATACATTGGGGAGGCAAGGCCTCAGCACAAGACTCGGCCCACAGGAGGTGGCACTGTGCTGGGAGGGGGAGCAGCTGGAGGAGGGCAACAGGCTCCACAGTGAGTAGTGATCCGTCGCCAGATCTCTCAGCCTGCTACTCCTCCTCCTTTTTCTTCTAATCCTCTTCTTCTTCCTCCCTGGTTTGTGTCAGCCCTGCTCTTCCTCCCTGATCTGTGTGAGTCTTCCTTTTCCTCCTTCACAGTTTACAGTCAGTCTTTTGCTTGTTTAGTGTTTTCCAGTTGGACGTGTGTATGGAAGTTGTATTGGCTCAGTTGGTGGAATGTGTGCATTAGTGTTAACAGCATGCTAGTATGTGTTTAGCTCTGTGAAAGCATGCTTTACCATGCTGCTCTTTACTTCTGTCCTGTAGCCTTTTCTGTCCTTGTCTTTTTCTCACTTAGTATAGTTACCAAATGCCTTACAAGATCAATGATAGAGAAACATCGCTGTTTGCGCTTGTTTGTTGTTGTATTTGAAGTAGAACTACTCACCTCCACATCCATTTATCCCCTGTCCTCATCCCTAATCTGCACCCCCCACCACCCCTCCCCCGGCCTGTCCAATCAGATCAACCTCTCGCCCAGTGTTGGCCAATCACACCACATCCAAACCAGCCGGCGGGGTGAAGAAGGTGACTGGCGTCGGAGGGACCACTTACGAGATATCAGTTTGAGTGATGGACAGCCTTCATGGTCTATCACGAGGAGTGGGGAAAAAGTCACTGGACTACTTCCACTTGTCTCTTACCTGAGCTGGATATTATTCATGACCGCAGGCCCCTGAAACATGACTGTTCTCCGCAGCAACGGACTAAAGGAGCCGGCCTATCTGGTACTCACTTTGTTATCTTTGTAAAGCCACTGGCCATTCTTCTCTGCTAGCCTTTCAGATTTCAACAAAGAGTTAAAAGGAGACACTGGTTAATTTTTCACAGGAACAGTTTGTCTCCATTTAGCCTCTTTGTGAGCCATAGACTGATGTAACTGTATGATCACCGCTGGGTACAGATATGTCTATAGATCATGCATAGCAATTTAATGATTTGCTGTTTTACTTTGGTACATTAGCACACAGAGTATTGACCACAGTGTCCAACACTTAAGGAAAGGATGGCCTTTATCCAGTGGATGTAGAATTTTCAGAGGGAGGATTTAGGACTGTTGACCAATAGAAACGTTTTCTCCTCTGTCTGCATGGACCACACAACTTGTTTATCAATGAGAGTCATGGAGAGAAGAGTCCAACCTGTAAACACGGTGTCATTTTAGTTTTATAAATCTTTTTTTTAAATATTGTTTTATACCAATGTATAAAATCTTGCAGATTATTATTGAATCAAATTGTCAGGTATTGAAGATGACTATTGATAACGGTGGCAGATGGACTGTTTGTAATTATTCATGAAAGCGATTTCAAATGAGTTGCCTGTTTATATTTAATGGCTGCATCAGCCTCTCGTGAGCTCTTGCTGGATTTGACATCGTCCAAAGAGAAGGATGATCCTTTGGTGGACCGCTGAAGTGGCAAATAATTGAGCTTAATTTTTATTTTATTTTTATTTTTTTGGAAAGCCACAAAGAAATTCTGAATCACAACTGCAGCACAAGCATCTTTGTGGAATGTACGCTTGTAATGTTTATGCTAGAGACATTATGCAAAATCTGTTGGTAGCTTTAAGGTCAATGTATGTCTTTTTGGTGTTTTCTTTTTTTCTTTTCAGTCAATCCAGATGCGAGCAGAATCCTTGTACCTTTAACTGATGGCCAGACAAATAGGGGCAGTGAGGGAAGGGCTTATTTATTTCACTAGACAAGATAACCATGTAGTTTTGGACAAAATTTTAAACCAGTCTCTACCGGTTTGTTCTTGTTCTTTTATGAAAAAAAACAACAACATGAAATTGTAAATGCAATACGCCACTGAATAGATTTTTAAGGAGAGGCTGGTTTGCAATTGGATACTTTTTTTTGCCTTGAGACCATTCATAGTCAACTGCATTTAAATTTTTTCTATTGGGTTTTTATTTTTTACACTGAGGGGAAGAAATGTAAGGCATATTACAGTTTTTGATTAACTTGCTCATTAAAAAAAACTTCTGTCAAAGTACAATTTTTTTTTTTTGTACACAGCCATGTTGAAAAAGGAGTAATTAGGGGAAGGGAGGTGTATGCGAGTTTTTCTTTCACGATGGGGCATTACAGTAGAGGTTTTATTTATTTGATTATTTTTCTATCAAGGCCCACAGCGGTGTTTGCAGTAGAATGTCAAAGCTGGCTGAATGTAGCGTGTCTTTTGTGGAAAGTACACGCTTGAAGCACACAAGTATCATTGTTCAACCCAAGCGACTATGTTACGAGTTTTCAACCCTCCCAGGCTATGTCTTTGGTGTGCATGTGGATTTTTGTTTTCGTGCCGAATGCTTCACTGGCGTGTGTACTTGTGAGAATACTGTCAAATGCCCACCCGGTTCATGAGTGGGTAGTAACAAGAAAAGAAGCATCATTAATGGCACAAGCAGCCTGCCAAGGATGTTGGCCACTGAACAATTTTACTATGTGAGTATAGTAGGTATACTTCTTTGGGAGATAAAACATCGCCATTGTGGGCTATGATGAATGGAACGAGTTTCACGAATATCTGTAACGAGTACATTAAAGACATTTCCAAAATGGCCTTATAAAGAATTTTTAAAAAGATGTCTTCTCAGAATAAAAAGGTCAAACTGATGAAAAACCGAATGCATCATGAATCTGTGCACACTTATTTTTTTTATTTATTTCAGTTTCTTTGGTTTTGAAATACGAGACATAAGTAAACATACTGGTTGCAAAATACAGGAAGCAAAAGTTTACACACCGTGACGGTGCTGAAAGCAGCCCAAAAAGCAATCATTAAAAAAAGGCATTTGTTCTTAAATAACTTAATGGCTGTAATAAAATATCCCCAAATCATTGCATTTCTTTTACATGGCTGCACTCAAACCACACTGCATCATCCCCAGTCAGACCAGGAACTGTGGTCCAGCTTTTTGGGGTATTTATTAGTCACAGGAACGACTTAGTGTATTGGTTGAACCTATTTTCCTCTACGTGAGGCGTAGCAATGTTGGAAGAAAAGGAAAGACGTCATGCAGCCCCTCAGAATTGTCCCCTTCACTGGTCTTTCTTGCTCTCCGTGGGCAGCGCTGGGTTGTTGGTTCCCGGAGGTAGCTCATCGCTGCCCTCCTCTGGCTGAGAGCCATTCTGTTCCTTTTCATGGAAATCACAACCTTTGCTCAGCTTCTTGGATTTTTGGAAGAGCTCGTTGAGGTTAAACTCTCGGATTATGTTCTCCTAAGGATGAAATAAGCTTCATATTAGCGTCTTATGTGTGAATGTGAGGCTGCTGCGAGCAACACCTACTCTGTACATACTGAACATGTTTGTTACAGACTAGACTTACCTCATTGAAGGTCCAAGATACAGCTCTCCTTTTACTGTCAACCATTGGACGTCTCATTATTTCCCGCCCTCCTTGGAAAAGCACCAGTGAGGGCAGCTGCTTAGCCAGAGGGGAAGTACTAACCTTGTACCTGTTCAGAAAGATTTCATGGGACAGTCAATGCATGTGCTCAGAGAATCTGTCAAAATAAGGAATTTGTGGAAAGCATGAACAAAAAATACTGTGACATTAAAACTACTACTGTATCATTCAAGACAGGCGCAGAGCGGAGAAAATGACTGACCTCTCTGAAACCTCTCCATAGCGTCCAATGTCCACCTTCCCAAACCGGAGTGCAGCACAGTTGTACCTGCAGTATGCAGGGGAAGATCCATCAGACATTTAAGCCTTTGCATTTAAGCAAACACGGCAGTCTAGTCTGACAATGTGATTTTGATTAGATTCAATGCATCTAAAAAGAGAACTTAACCTGCTTATTTTTATTAAAACCTAAACTTTAAAAATGTAAAATATGGACAGAAATACAGCATGGAATACAGAAAAGGAGTTATCTTCCATCGAATGCATGACACCAGTGTCTGTAGCTGGTAAATTCATATCCAAGACATCCAAGACCATTGATTTACAGTGAATGTAGAACAGCCATGAATTCTAATAAAAGCATATAAAATGCTTAGATTCAAAAAATGTATTAATCAAGGTTTAGCATCTTCAAGCAGAATACTTTCTACACAGTACATATACATCATGGTTGCTTATTTGAGTAGCAGGTGACTGCTGATTTGTAGATTTATAGTCAAAAGTGTCTGTTCGTCCAGAATTTTGTCTTGCATGAACGCAGCTCAGCCAATGATGACAAATTTACTTAAGGGGGGAGCCTGGGGAACAGAAGGCCTGCATTTACTCTTACTTGAGAGAAAGGTCGGCAAAAACGGGAGCAAAAGACTGGCACTCGGAGGACCAGTTGGCGTAGAATTCAACAATCCAGGTGACACGACTGTCTCTCTGCAGCTCCTCCTAATGATCCAACACAACATTAGATTAGGGCAGATTCCACAGGTGTAGATCTCCTTCTCACTTTCAGGACTGGAGGACATCATCACTTATTTTATTTCAATTTAAAATGCCTGACATAGTATTTAACATTTTAGAATTTTAACTTGGATACTGCAATTATGATGGGACTTCCATGTTAGATGGACACTGAAATGCTAAAAAATTTTGCATTGTGCAATTGATTAGCACAAAAAGAAAACAACCTAAGACACTCCCATTTTACGTTATTATAATGCATATAAATACTACCACGTGGTCATTCCCACCTGTTGTGTTGTTTTTTGATATGTTGAGTTTTTAACTTAACATCAGAGGACATCCAAATGGTCGTCTTAACCATAAAATTAATATACAAGAATTTAAACAATGCAATACAGCATGGTCTGTGTAACACTCACATCTATGGTTTGTCACTGAAGTACTTGATGTACTCGGGGCCCATGTAGAGAGGTGGCTTACAGGTCATGACGAATGCTGGAGCCAAGAGATAGATAGGTACATGTTACATAGTTTCCCAGAGGATGAAAACAATGGCTAAATGTGTGTTTTACATTTTCCAAAGCTATGAAAATGTCAGTTTAGGTTAATAAATTTACTGTAAAACCATTGCATTGCAAGCATTGTTTGAAGACGCAAGGGTAGGTTGCGTGCACATCCACAATGCCTCAGTGGAATAGGGATACCTGCATCTATAGTGCCGTTGTTTAACAGCAAAAGACACATTTTAATTTCACCATTTTGTGGTGAAGGTAATGGGGCTGGTACCCTGCTGTTTGTTAGAAACACTTGTAATTTGTCCTTCTTGATGGAAGACGGTTGTCCACAAATATCCCTTCCCATAACTCACATTTAGTCATGAGTGGGGCAGTATTTGTAACAAGGCCACTGACCGACACACAATGCGAGGTAAATGATGCCGAGCCGAATGTCCAGCCTGAAGAAGAGGATGGTGTTGGCCACTTTACTGAACAGGAACAGGTTGCCTATGTGCTGCTCCATTGTGACTGAGAGAGAGAGAGAAAAGAGGAGGAACAATGAATGCACCAGAGGAAAAAAAAAACTTCAAGCAGTTGATTCAAGGTCAGAAGAAGGCAGGATTAACACTGAGTAATGTTTACACAACAAAGCAAAGTTTACACAGCACCTGAATGTGGCTTGGATTCAGGGCTTCAGGTGAAGGATTTGAAACAGTTACACATTAGGTCACAATACCTATTGGGTTGTAGTTTAACAGTTACTCATTATAGGATACCTATGCCCTTGTTGTTAGATATGATGTTGAACAACCAGTGTTTACAGTTTAGGTTAAGGATGAGGTTTAATAAGGAGATCCATTAATTTTATGGGTCAATAAAGCTCGGTGGTTCCCTGCTCCCAAATTGGGCATCAATGCCTTGATGCATAGCCCCCTTGTGACTGTTTAATGTAAACAAACACTTAACATGTCATATTGGTTTACACATAGACAAATGTGTGTGTGTGTGTGTGTGTGTAGGGGTGGGGGTTACTCACTCGCTCTCCTGTTCTTCATCATCACTATTGCGCTGAGAAACATGAGTATTTCCATTTCTCTCTGTGAAACAAAACATAGTAAATTAGCTAAGTCATCATAAAGCAGCCAACACAGCCCCACCATATTTAGCACCAGGCAGCAGTGCAGGGCAACCCTGTCCCCACCATGCTCACCCAGTCAAAGTCGCAGGAGTTGCCGTCCTCACGCTCGGTCGCCAGGTGATCGCACAGACCTGGAGCCTTTCGGACCACCAGGAAGGCGACGGTCATGAAGAACGAAGTGATATAATACGGCTTCAGCAGCCATTTGTATATCTGAGGTAAATGGTACAAGAAAGTACAGAGTCCTGTGATAAGACCCATCTTGGCAGACGCGACAGTCAAGAGGGGGTTTGAGAAGGAGTGACAGCTGAAGTAACTGAACGTGGTAGCTTGATCAAACTACGCCTGCGCCAAACAAATCGATTTCGTAGTTTATGGGCGCAGCGACTCGCCGTAGATTTGGCGGCACTGCAAAACGTAAATAGAGGAAGCTGAAAAAAATGGAGGAAAGCGAAATAGCAACACAAAAGGAGTCTGTTGGTAACATATGCGTGAAAGACTCTGTTGAAAATCAGACTAAAGAAGCTACAGGCGACATTTCCTCACAGATGTCAAACCGTGAAACAGTTAGTAAGCCGTCCGAGGAGACGGAAGGTCGGTATAACCGGCTGAAGTTGTTCGACAAAGTGATGCAGAAGAGCCTGGAAAAGTTCATCGAGCATGCCAGGTAACTTAACGTGTCATTTTCTGTAATCTCTCTGAAAGACCTGTATGCAGCAGTCCCCGTTTGTAGTTATCGTGTTATTGATCATCGTTGGGGTGAGTCAACGGTTCAAACGGTATCAAGCTGGCACTCAACATAAATGTAAAGATGATCCTGACTGCAGCATTCATTGACACATAGGAAATGCACAAGCCAGACCTTGTTGAAAAGATTTGCCTAATTTAATGAATGTTGTTTAACGTGAATAATACTCAGTGATTTTTGTGTTAATCAGTAGATTTTAGTTTAGATATAAAATGTCCATCTTAAGATCCCAGAGCCCGAGGTGACGCCTTCT
This sequence comes from Micropterus salmoides, assembly GCF_014851395.1. Taxonomy (NCBI): domain Eukaryota; kingdom Metazoa; phylum Chordata; class Actinopteri; order Centrarchiformes; family Centrarchidae; genus Micropterus; species Micropterus salmoides. The sequence continues at coordinate 19,649,736 of NW_024044237.1, forward strand.
TGTTTGTCCAACTACCAGTCCAGCACCACTAAAGTAGCAAATACTCACTTTTGAGATGCTTTAAATGGTATTTGGTCTTTTCTCTTCTTAAGTGACTGAACAATTCCTCAATAGTCAAAACTGTTGTCATCAATTACTGTTCTATTGATCAACTTCGAGATTAATCAAATAATCATTTCATTACTAGATTAGGTCACTGAGAAAAAGGTTGGTATTATGGGAAAAGGCCCACTTCACTGCACTTTTGGTTGACACTGCGTTCACCCACAGTTTTAACAGATTTGCCAGCACATTTCGTCCACTGTACAAGAAGAACCCTCAGAGGATGGAGAGCATTCACAAGCAGTTCATAGAGGAGTTGCGGAGGACTATACAGGTGTGCTGCACATCACATTAATACCACATATGAAAAACAACCAATGGATGTTCACTGCCTTGTATGCAGTATGCATGCACTGTTCTACCTGCCTTTATTTTGACTTGTTTACATAAATGCCTGTGTCTGTATATATGAAGGAGGACATCAGCAGATTGATTGAAGAAGGCCGGTTAGAGTTCAAACTGAATGAGCTGGACAGACTGGAGAGTGCTGCCAAGAACAATCCAGAGGCTGCATGGTCAGTAAACAGCATTAAAAATTATTCACCTTCAAGCATCTTCTTCTTTCTCTCCTCTGAAATGTTCTACTGGTTACGTCAAGTTATAAATGCTTAGTTTCCCTGTGAAACACTTTCCCCTCTTTGTAAATATCTGAATCCTGACTTCCACCAGCTTCCATTACCACTACTAATTCAAATAGACTGTAACAACACGCGAGTAGTAAGTTAATTTTCTTGCCATATATAGCAAATCCGCACATTTTGTATGTTTCTGAATGCAAACTTTTGAGATTTTTTCCACCCCTGTCTCATTTAATGAACTGAATAATAAAAGTGTTTTATGATATTCAAATATTTAACTGAAAATATTCAACTTACTCATCGTGGAAATTTCCAGAACTCTTCAAAGTAGATACAGAAGGCTACTTTGTGGGCAGTTGTTGGGTAACCGTACCAATAATTTGCTTCGGGATTGTTATGTTAATCATTAAGGAACATCTAATTGTCTGGCTACACTCTACTTTACACTCTTGTGTCTCACTATAGGACCTGTGATACAGGTACATTTCCTTTCTTCACTGCACTGTATATCACCACTGTAATATTTCTATTTTGCTACATGATTAAAATACTAAACATTTTAATCCTTTACCATCTCACTTGTTCTGATAGGCGGCCGAGTGGTGTTCCCGACCACGACCTTTGCAGCTTTTTGATGCCATACTATCAGAAGCAAGAAGCCTACATGCGACTGGAGCTAAAAAAGATTCAAGTAGAGAACGCTTCCCTAGCACAGAAGGTTCAGGCTGGTAGAGAGAGTATCGCTCAAACTGAACATCGTATTTCTACCGCTGTTGATGAGTGGAAGGTGAGTGGAAGATCAAAAAACATATTGTGCAAATAAGTGTTAAGTAATTCTTGAGTCTTTACTCTAAAGTTTATTTATGACAGTCGATGTCATCTGGAGATGAATCCGCCAAAGCTCTATTACATAATACATAGAAAACATATTCCTGCAATTTTACCTACATTTGACATTTCGTGTAAGTTTTGATAACTTTGATATACAGAAAATGGATGGATGCTTTTTTTTAATTATTGAAAAAGAAAGGAGAAAAAGCATTGTTTTGGCATTTGTACTGTTTGTAGGAGAACACTGTCTGACAGCTGGGGCCAAAATTTGCACCAAAATATAAGTAGACATACCAGTATACAGCATGGTATAAGGTTGTTTATTTGTCATTATACAGCACAAGGTTATATAACAAAATTTAATTTGTAGTCCTTTCATGCTACACACACAGAACTAATTGTATATTAAAATATGGAAACATATAAAATAAATTATAACAATACAATGACTTAAATACATATATACAGGCATTTACACACTGAATATTATGCAGTGCATTTTTTGAATTTGCATCCGGGGAGAATGTACAAAGCATCATTAAGATGATGAGGTTTCGTCGTTAAAATAAAAAGTCTGAATTTTGGTAAACGGTGTCCAACTTAACTGTGTTTGAGCACCAAGGATCATCGACGTAAAACACCACCTCCTTTCATCTTGCAGGAGTCTAATATATCAAATAGAAGTTTGCCTTGAGTGTTAACAGTTGTTTTTCTTTTGTCCTTCAACTTTTAGGCATCAGTCACAGAGTTTGAAAGGCTGGCATCTTCTCTCTGCCCTGCTGATGTCTTTGATGTGTAATCTTGATCTACAGATATATCAAATAACACAACTGTACATAATTGATTTTGTTTACTATGTCTGTTTTGTCTGAAAATAAACTTGAAAACTTGGAAATAAAAATTGTTTTGTCATCTCCGTGATTACATCCGTGTGGGCCAACATACACCAAGCATTATGGTAATGTCTGTGTTTGTGCCCGGTATTACGGTACAGGGGCCGTGAAAATAATGCCACAAAGAAGTGAAGAGTCGAGTAGTTGACGCTGGGATGGATTCACGGTGAGCTTCATCGTAAAAAGGCCATACACTTGAAGTAACCGTCTTTTTTATCGCATATAAATGTATTATTCGTGATCGATATGACGGAAATGTTTTCAACTCTGTTCGGGCAAAATGAAGCTCAGGGACCGCCCGGCTCGTCGTCTCTGGGTTTCGGACCAGGGAAACCTCCGCCGCCTCTGCCGCAGAATCAAGTCTCCCTGGCGGGGCAGATGCCACCGCAGCTCGGGGACGAAGGGCCTGTTTTGCGGAAGCCCGGAGCCATGAATGAACCTTTCTACTTATTGCGGGAGCTTCCTGGTACTGTCGGAATTATTTTAACAGTCGTATGCTTTGTATGTTATTTGTCTGTATTTAAAGAAATGGGTGAGCCGGACTCAAAGGTTGCTCAGCAGTTTGTAAACAATGCTAGCTAACGTTAGCAAAAAAGATAGCAGAAGAATATAAGTGTTACCGAGAATATTGAGTAAGGTAAATACCGGTGTTACCTCACTAGTGTGTCATAGGAAGAGTTGTTTTTAATGTTGTCTGACACAAACATTTCCAATTGAGTTTCCTCGGTTTTAACTCCTGTGTCTTAAAGTTAAACGTCATGCAGAAATCATATCTGAACTAATAGCTGGAAATGGTCACACAGCAATTTAAATAAAATCTATTAGTTATTTATATATGACATGACTTGATGGTGTTTGCATGGATCACACTAATATGACTCTGTGTGCTTAGTGGGAAACGAGTTAACTGGCAACACCAACCTCATCACGCACTACAACCTGGAGCATGCCTACAACAAATTCTGTGGGAAGAAGGTAAAGGAGAAGCTCAGCAACTTTCTTCCAGAGTTACCAGGTGGGTTTATGCAAATAACGAATGTGGCCCGACAGGCAAGTGTTAATGAAGGGGACTGCACACACACCTCCATTAGAAAATAATAACTAGTAAAGGCAGAGATTCTTGTTCAAAGTAGGACAGTAGTTTCCAAGTGACTTTGTCCTTGATAGCTCTGCATAACTCCACTCATTTTATACTAGGCCGCTCATTGGCAGATTCACTGGGAATGGAGCTGTTATCTTGAAAGGTCAACATTTCAGCAACACTTGCAGTGTTTAAAACTGGCTGTCAATTTTCGGCTTGTAACCTTCATCAGGGTCATCTAAAACTTGTTGCTCCCTGTTCTTCTCTTTACAAAGGGTAATGGACTGCATTTATATATCGTTTTTCTATCTTGAGTGGCATTAAGGTAGAAAAATGATCTATAAATGTAGTCCATGGGGTTCAGTGTCATGCTCAAGGACATGCACAGGAGTCGTCGGGGGGTGGAACCGCCAGCTCTGCCATTAATGTATGTCCTTCTGAGCCACTGCTGCCCCCAAACCTACTGATCAAACAATGACGTAGAAGAAGGCAGCAAGCTGAAATAGACAGGTGTTAAAATACATTTATATTTCATGCTACAAGTGTTGCTGTAGTTTTGACCTCTCTTTTACATCTTCATAGCTGTGTTTTCAGTTCTTACCACCTTGCTGTTTTATTGCTTGTATTTTGATCTCTGTCACTTCTGTCCTTCCTCTTCTGTGCTGCAGGTATGATCGACTGTCCGGGCACTCAGGACGGCAGCTCGTTGCGCTCTCTGATCGATAAGCCTCCAGTGTGTGGGAACTCCTTCAGCCCACTGACCGGCGCTCTGCTCACAGGCTTCAGACTACACACAGGACCGGTACTACCTGAATACTATACACAACACGCACGCACAAGTTCTAAAGTCACAAATTTTCATCATGCAGATACCGATTACCCAAACTATTAGCAAATTAAATTTCTATTATATTGTATAATTCAAAATGTACACTCATGAATGCTTTGTTTGTTTTTCCCAGCTCCCAGAACAGTACAGACTGATGCACATACAGCCTCCAAAAAAGAAGAGCAAACACAAGCACAAACACCATCGACCACAGGACCCATTACCACAAGGTAAACTATATGTACAGTATAAACAAACGCAAAGGAATGTAACATGTTTTCAGACCACTGACCTGCTTTTTTTGGACAACACAGAAACTCCATCAGACTCTGATCCCAAGAAGAAGAAGAAAAAGAGGGACGATGACCCTGACCGCAAGAAAAAGAAGAAAGACAAGAAAAAGAAGAAGGTAAGTTCATCTATCAAGACGTCAGTAATTCAGTTATGCGGTATTATTATTACTAATGCAGTTATGGGCAGAGATGGAAGAGACCCATATACTAACCTTAACCGCACCAAACTCATTCTTGAACATTATTATCTTAAAGGATAAATTCATAATTTTAAAACCCGGGCCCCATTTTCTTATATTTTGGTGTCAGAATGACTAGTAAGTACAAAAGGTTCTGGAATCCATACAGCAGTGTAATAGTTACAGTCGCTACCCAGTGAGGTTGATAGAAGTCAACTGTTGCAACGGCAAAACTGTCTGCTTCTTTCTGAGATCGCTTTTTCCAACAAATTTGACAATTTTTCTCCAGGGAGTGTAGATATCGAAAGAAGCAGACAGTTTTGCAGTTGCATTATACATTTGAACGTTATATTCAGGCTGTCAAAATGACTCAAACGGACGTGAAAAAAATTAAAGATAAAAGCTAAAGCCTACCGCAGTACAAGTGAACCACTTCATCCCCCGAAGATTGAGACAAAAGACACCGATATGAACGGTCAACACTGTTCCTGTAAAGCTGGGTAGGCCTCTATTCATTATCACAATCATTAAAAAGCAGAACAGTAGGGCTTTATTACATTACATTCAGTAGAAAGTAGGGTGGCGACAGTACACTGGATAAGACATGCTTTTGGTGTGAGAGACCCAGGCTCAATTCCCCACTGTGACAGGCCCACCAATGTGTCCCTGAGCAAGACATTTAACCCCTAGTTGCTCCAGAGGCATGTGCGACCTCTGAGATATATATATATATATATATATATATATATATATATGTATGCATTTGTAAGTCGCTTTGGGTCAGCTAAATGAATAAATGTAATGTGTTTAGGAAGTTAGCTAACTAACATTACATTAGGAACAACCCAGAGCGGCATTTTTCTGGATTTATTTTAGGTTTTGGAAAGAGAATAAATTTTATATTCTCTCTGACCAATCAGCAGTCTGTAGTGTATTTACGTTACATTTTAGTATCGCCTCAGCTCGCTTGGAACCTCAACGGAGATGATATGAAAAACAGTACCTGCACCCGGTTCTCAGCTGCCAGCTGAAGCCATCTACTGTACAGATTCAAAAGCTTTTTGTATCTACTAGTTATAGTCAAATCCCTCGAATATACAAAACCTGGAAAATTATCTTCATCAGTTCCCTCCAAAAGCTGATAGAAAGCTTATTTGTTCCCCTCAAAATTCAGTGTTAAACAGACTCTCAAATGTACCGGATGTGTAGGCTCACTGAATTCCTCCTGCTTCACTTTGTTGTACATGTTAACTAGCAACAGTGAACACATCAGCTGTGTGTTCGGTTCAATTTCATCCCCGGCATGCCTGTAAAAGTAAAATGTAGTCTGGTTAAATGGCACAGTCACTGATGCACATTAAATATAAACCTGTGCGTTGCTGCTCTCTCTGTCCTCATTCAGAACCGCCACAGTCCAGACCACCCCGGCCTTGCTGGATCACAACCCAACAGCAACAGCCTCAGATAGACAGGAGCCCACTGTGTGCACGCTTGTGTTTGAATGCGTGTGACTGTGCATTTTGTAAGAGGATGCGTGTGTGTTTTACAGATAATTGTATTACTGGGAGAATGTTTAATGAGGAGATGAATCAAATGATCCGCGCGTGTGTGTGTGTGTGTGCGTGAGCGAGAGTTAAAGGAGCAGCGACACAGTGGATGTGTGTGATGATGGAAAGAAATAGCATAGCAGTGTAAAAGGCAGAAAGCCTTTGGATGACTGTGCAGGCACTGTATGTATGTCCCTCCTTTTGATTTCGTTGTGATATCTTTTGACCCTAATGCCAAAATCAAATAAACTGGTTATTGTCTTTGTGTCTTTGTCTGCTTGTAGGATTTGTTGGTTATTAAGATTATATCATTAGGTACATATTGACAAACAGAGCTGATGCTGAGGCTCTTTTGCTGCTCTGAGAGAATTGTTTGAATGGATGGCAAAAAAAAGTCACTTGACAGTACGTTTACATTCATATGTTTATTTGTTTATCAAATACATAAGCTGGATATTGGTTGAAGGCAAGAAAGAAAGGTGCATATTTAGCATGACATACCAACGCTTTAACCCCAAGGGTTGAGAGATGAGGTGAGCCACTGTAGATGATAGTCTTAAAATATTAGATGATTTAATTTTGTGTAAGAGATTGTCAGAGGTGTTGATTCATGCTGCAACTATTGGTAAGTACAAGGGAGTCACATTACCTTAAACGCCATTTGGCAGTATTTGTCAGGTTTAATAGAGGGCTAACAGCAACTTAGTGACGTACCAAAAGGTTAGATAGTTCTTACTGGAATTGTTGGTACATTTGTCTCAAACATTACAAAATACTGTACTACAGACAGAGGAATGAAACAACCTTAATTGAACAGGAAAACCTCAAACACAGATTGAAATGCTTACTGCACTTAACAGCATTTAAACTAAACTACTCAAAGTACATCCTCAGAGATGACAACCAAGCTGAATCAACACCTGGGACAATCAACACAAACCAAGCATTTTAACCAAACTGGTATTTACTGCATGATTAAAGTATTGTGTTGTAAGGCATTCCGGTGTGTTCTCCTGAGGAAAAGTGCCGTCCTGTCGACTAGCTTGCAGTCCCTATACATGGCTTTGGTTTATGGAAAAAGGCACGTACTTAAAACAAAAACAGAATCTCCTTTAAAGTGAGAGAGCAAAGATTCAAGAGGCTGAACCAGACAGCAGGAGAGAAGTTCATCAGAAAAGAAAGGGAAAATCTGCTTGAGCTGTCCGGACACCGAAATGGATAGAGTCAAAAAAATATATAATTTATACATTACAGCTGATTGCATAGATCTACATCGTGTTGTTGCTGTGTGCAGAACCAACATGAAGAACGCAAATTTTTCTGTTTTGATCTGCAGCAGCCAGTTGAAAAAAAGGGATCAAGGGCTGCAGCTAGATTTGTCTTTTTAATGTGAATTTGAGCATCCAAGCAGAAAAATCACAGGAAAAAAAATCAAGTTTAGCCACAGCCAGTGTCTCCTCGGCCATCAGTTAATATACTGTACACACCCATATCTAGTAAAGCAAGCAGAATATGTAATAAAATACAAGACACACCTCAGTTCCTTCTACAAAAAATAATTCTGGTGGATGTTGGTTTGCTCCAAAATCAATACATGACTAACGCAAAAAGGCAAAAGCAGAATACACATCTCCAATCATCTGAGCTTCATTTATAATTAGCACACTACAAAAGAACATTTACTGATGCTGAAACCAACGCTTCCCTTTTCAATGCTACTGCAGCTAGAGTATAAAAAGACACTTAAATACATATTCATACACACACTAGTTCATTTCTGTGCATAAAGCAGTACAAAGTGTTTCATTAACTTTGACACACACTGTGTGTCAGAATTTAAAAATCAGTCATACTTTTCCTCGTTAAATTTCCATAAAATGTTTTTTTTTTTACATATCAAAATTGCAGAAATACAAAGGGCTGACTCAGTAATACTCTAAAGAACATGACTGCACAAGGAGAAATTCAATTTGGGTGTTTTGACTATCAAATTATTAACATTTCCTAATGTGAGAAAAACAGATGGACAGACATAGGGGTCGGCTGCAGAGAGACAGTACAAAAAAGGAAACAGAGGAGGTAGATGAGGTGTCTCTACAACCAGCCTATCTGTGTGTGTGTGTGAATAACTGGGCTCTGAAAATGTCCCAAAAGCTTCTTCACATGTACCAGAAATCTGGTATTCAGATGTTCACATGCTTTGCATTTTCTTCGCCAGCTTGTATGCGTTTAACAGTGTTTTATAGATAGCTTTTGCTTAAGGGATTACAGTAGAAACAGCACAATATACTAAGAGTTTGCTTCGGTAAACACACTTCTGAAACAATACTGAAGTAGATTGTGTAGCTCTCCTAGTGTCTTTAAGCTGTTCTTTGGTGTCAGTGAGGATTGTGATTGTGATGAAACTATGTAACAGTATTTCAAGTACCGTGATATCCACAGTTCTGACACACAGGCCATACTGGGATGTGTGCATGTGTCTTTGCGTGTGCTTATGAGTGAAATCTATGGCTTTAAATCACGCTAATTTGGCTCTTTGAACTAAACTGAAAATAAATAAAGAGCTACAAATGATGATGACACTGATTCTCCCAAAATCACAAGTAACTTAAAGTCTAATTCTGAGTCATATAAAAAAGAGGATTGTATTTGCTCTGTGAAATGGTTTATGGTGAGCAAAATGTGCACCAGCAATGTCCAAAAACAACAACACTGTAAATATGTGTGGATGAGTGGATCGCTGATGCTCATTTTGAAGGCACATCCAAAAATAAATCCTACAGTTCCCCAAATCGCTCTAAGCCTCTACGGCAGTGAGGCCGTTGCTGTGAGGTTTGTAGCCGTTGGCCTCGTTGTGGTTGAGCACCAGCATTTCCTGTTCGGCGGCCCGTTTGTCTCTCGCCTCCTTTTCCCTCACCAGTTGTCTGCGGTGGTAGAACAGGTAACCCGGCAACAGGAAGCCAGCCAATGAGAGGATCAGCAGGCCGAGGTTGATCTGAGGGGTAGTTGGATGACACAGGTGGATCGTTACAATCATACACTTCCTAGTGGGTGTCAGAGTTTATTTTGAATATCAGCCATCAGGGAAAAGGGAATGAGCAAATGAGAAAAACTGAGTCAGAGGTTATTTCTGTGGGATTATGTGGTTATAATGTAGCAAACATGCAAATAAATTGATTGAGCATACAGCAGTTATAATTTCTCTACAAAATGTAATTTATGTGCTTCAAAACATTTTTTTACGGTGCTCAAAATGTCTCATTGCGCCCTCGGAACTGAGACACAAATATAACTCCATACATCGCTGGAGGTGTTTGGAGTTGGAGATAAGTGTGCATCCTCACCCAGTACGGGTCTCCTTTCAGTGGTCCCACCATGGCGATGAAGAGGGGCTGCTGCAGCAGAGCGATCACAGCGCTGATCATGGACTGGAGGCCTGTCAGGGTGCCAAAGTGGTTGGACGGGTAGCTGTGGGAGAGATACGGGTGGTTAACAAAAGTTTGAAACACCAAATTAAATGACAGTGAGCCCCACATCAGTAAGGAAAATGCTATAAAACAAATGAGCTGTTGCTTTCTGTGGTACAAATTTATGATGGGAAACTGTTAATCACTGCCAGAGAGAGCACAGAAGAAGCAATATAGGAAACCGAGACAGTGAGCTCTTCTCAGGTCATAAAACATTCAATGTAACTTTTTAGTGAGTTATGTTTTGACTGGATGCTGAAAGCCTGTCGTAGTGATTTTTACATTCCTCCAGTTAACATAGGGACATATTTCTGCTGCGTACAGGCCCACACGCTGTCTTGTGTGGTAATGGACTACCACGAAACCTACATGACAACATGTTCTGTAATTATTTACATAATTTAATATTGTAATGCATTTTTCAGCAGTAGACTTTTGATTCAATTGAGCCTTTTGATAAAAGAATATGTTGAGTGGTTGCAGTGGTGTGGTTGTTTAACACACATAATACAGCATCACCTACTTTTGTACCACATCTGGTTGCCTTTATCACATTGTAAAGTGCTGCTTTGTTTGGTGTTTATATGGTGCTGGAAAACAGCTCTAAATGGGTCAGGAAATAGTCTTGTCAGGTCTCAAATATTATTCTCTTGTAAACTTGCATGTTTATTATCTTATTAATGAACTGGAAACTAGGTTATGCTTTTCCATTTCCTCTAAGATGTGAATGCGTTACACAGAGCTTCAGATGGTGTGGTTGATGAGGTGGCTCTGCAGCACTCACACAGCAGCATAAAGGCCTCCACAGCAGGAGTGGATGAAGCCTCGGACCATAGTGTGGAGGATGAAGGTCAAGATCTGAGGAAGGAAAAGAGTAAAGAAGCGACACAATCAATGGATCTGTTGGATCGATTTATTCTTTGCTTGTTCTCTGGCTGCCATTACGTGTGTGTGTGTTCAGGTATGTGTGTTTGTGCTACCTGTAGAGGCAGGTTGTCTATGAGGCAGCAGCATCCAAAAATGAGCAGCAGCATGTTGGTGAGAATAAAGGCTCTCATGGCGTTTGTCACTTTCTGGATCTTACTGTCTCTCTTGGGTCCACTGGTCTGTCTGATGGGGACGGTGGGGGGGGGGGTGTTTTAACATTAATAGTATGCTGGACTATTATAATGGACCATTATAATGACACCATCCAACATTAACATGCATTGTCTGTCACATCTGGTTACATCAAACAAAATGGACCATGTCATGTTTAGAATATTCACGATTTTCTTGAATGTAGACACTGTGATTTGTATCAATTGTATCAACACTGTTGATTCTACAACTTTTAAACTGTCATGACTTGACATTTACCTCTGCTCTGTAGCTGGGGAGACAGTCTTGTCCTCTTTACACTCCTTCATCCTCCAGTCCATGATGTATCCAATAAGAGGACATGTGGCCAGGCACAGAAGCTGCAGTGTGCCAAAAATGGACGAGTAGAAACTCACTGAAGGAGGACATATTAAATCAAATTAAGATGAAGAAAAAAACACATATGCCAGACACAAAGTATACAAATTTAAAGATGTTTTATTACCCTACTCACCTTTCTCTTTTGCCTCTATCACCAGCTGCTCAGATGCTGAAATACAAAACAAAGACCCACTCTGTCAGTAAGTCTTTTATGTTTAACAATAATTGTTGCTGAGAATGTGGTTGAGGGTTTGACACTCACGATGCTCTTTACCGTGGGTGACCATAAACTCCAGCATCTTGTTCATCGCCCCCATGAAGAAGATGATCCTCAACTGGGTCATCCCCATGGTAATCAGACTCCACAGGAAGATGGGAGAGAACACAGACCGACGGAAGGGAACAGCGTCTGAGAGAGGAGGAGACGTTCGGTGTTGTCCAACGTGAGTTCATTCATTTACTTTCATACACAAAGAGAAGTTAAGAGCAGGTGATTAGGATTTTGTTCTAGTCAGAGTTTAAATGCATAAGCTGTGCGGCATCCAGTCTGTCATTCTTTCAGCAAAGCAGTCATATATATATATATATATATATATATATATATAGATATATATATATAGTCATATATAAACCAGGGGGTCGCAACCCACGGAGGGATGACCCCTTCTATCCTGTTAAAGGTTCAGTGTGTAAGTTTTAGTGGCATCTATTTGTGAGGGTTGCAGATTGCAACCTACAGCTCAATCACCACTTACCCCTCCCTTTGCAAGCACGTAGTAGAAACTATAGCAACTTTATTACTGCACAGCACCAGCTGGACTCACCTCGACTCTGCTTGCCTTGTTTTGGTTTTCCACTGTGGAAAAGTTGTACCTGTCCCTGCTTCCAGGTACTTTTTTTTATATCACCTCTGCCGAGGTTCCAAGCAAGCTGAGGCAATACTAAAATGTGACGTGAAAACATGGCAGACTACTCATTGGTCAGAGAGAATCTTCCATATTCACTGCATCATCATTGTGCGCGCCGGACAGAGGCCAGCAACAGAAAGTTTTATATTTTACAATTTTCATACATTATTTCATCACTAAATCCACTTCTGAGAAGTTTTGAGGTGAGAAATCATCTGTGTAGATTTCGAATATTGACAGTTTTACAAAAATTTATGGTGGAACAAAATTGTGCTTGAAAGTTTTTGGAGTTGAGGAACTCCGCAAGTGGCGGACCCACGGGAAGAGCTCCCGAGGCCGGCCAGCCGCCCGCTCACAGAGCCCTCTGGTCCCGCCGTCACACAGACTGCTGCAGCAACAACGGCAGAGGAAATTCTGAGTAATGTTGAAATGTGTTAACTTAAATCTAGAGACAGCTGTGTGTGTGTCGCATTACGTTGTGTGTGGCGTTGCTATGACGACCAGCTACGTTGATGGGTACTGTCTCTGGGTACTATCTGCAATGGAAAACGGAGCACGGCTAAACCGAGTCGAGGTGAGTTGAGCTGGTACTGGTATTGGAAAAACGGCATATGTTGGCCGACACGCTCTGTCTAAATAATACGTGTGGTCTTCCATTTGTCCAAATATCACTTCTCTTCTTACTTCTAACAAACCAGATGACTACTACTACTAGGACTTCTTCTTCTTCTTCTTCTTTGTACGTATTCAATGTAGTGACGGAAGGTGCTCTGTAGAGTAGTTTGTCTGTTTGGGCTACTGTAGAAAAATGGCAGTATGTATGTAGATGGAAATGGCTCATTCTAAGGTAATAAAAACATAACGGTTCATTATGTAGGGTCTTAATTCACCACGAAGTTGCATTTCTGGCAATATATCTTCCTAAATATTACACACTGAACCTTTAATAATCTCGTGACCCCTCAGATATTTTTGTGAAGTCAGAAAAAAGCAAATTTCTGCACAATGAATTGTTTCTTTTAAGACTTTTCTTGTAAATGAGGGGTCCCAAGTTTTGTTTTAAAGGGACACAATCCAAAAAAAGGAGAGGTATTGATATAAAGCATGAATGGTTTCAAGCATAGCAGTTGTGTGTGTGTTTGTTGACTCACTGGGTTCAGCGTCAGTTCCATTAGGAAGTTTCTCTGTCGAGTGTCGGACGTCTCCATTTTTCTGGCTCAGTCTCTTTCCAACAACCTTCTGGTCTGACGAAGGCAGCTCTTGTAGTGTTAGGATCTTGCTGTTTTATATATAAACATACACACACATTGAGGTTAGATGAATGAGCAATGTTCTGATAAACATTTTTTGTGTCTCTGGAAAGAGACAAAGCGACAGGCTGGCGTCCACACTGACCTGTAGTCTACCTCGTCAGGTGTTGGGAAACCTTCTGTGGGCCAGTTGAGGAAACAGTTGAAAAAGACAGACCCGGCAAGACCCGCCCACACCCACATGATAACCTGGAAGGACACGCCGGCATCGTAGATCAGCTGGAAAGAAGAGAGAGGGGGTTATTATATTTTTCAAGCAACATGCACTTACTTTTAAAGGTGCATTCATTTATGTTTTTAGCCACTTGGGGGCAACAGAACACTGACATATTGTCACCTAGTAAAGTTGGTGAACATGGTAACAAACATTTGCTTATCTATACTTCCACACAACATTAGTCATGTTCTTAAGTTTGATGCTGCAGGTAGCTTGACCACAACTTCTCCCAAAAAAACCCTCACTGACTGAAATTTTTTTTGATACTTGCTCGCTGATTTCACCCACAATGTTCATTATGTAGTACTATGGCTATACAGTTTATTTACATGGTTTATTTGAGAAAATTATTTGAGTAGTTATTTGAGAAAACTGTGAATATTATCTTCAATTTCTTCTAATATACCCTTCGTAATGTACCTTGACTCCAGGGAAGGTGACAGCAGAGGAGGCGTAAGAACCAATCATCAGAGACATGATGGTGGAGCTCAGAGAACCAAACATGTTGGGGAGCTGCAGGGACAGAGGAGAGGAGAAATAAGAAATGATATATATAGACACATTAGATGTCAGTTATTACACTAATAAAAAATGTTAGACCTCAACAGCATGAAATACATTGAGCCTGTGTGTGTAACATCTCAGGGTTGTCATGAGTCAAAAAATAATCTAAGTGTAGTATGTTATTTTGACCAACAGAGGGCAGACAGCTGCTTTATGTAACCAGGATGAACCACACTGAGGAGTTTCTTAAGACACTGAACTGCTCCTGCCTATAGAGTTTGCACCCGGTAACCCATCTCTCCCTCTGCAGAGCAGACTCATTAAAAAAATACTAGTTTCCATGTCATGAGGAAACATGAAACAAAGCCATGACCCAGTTTGGTTCCAGACTCCACAGTTCAAACACAGACTAAGCTATACTCAGGCAGACATCCACCGTCTTTATTCTTGCTAGTTCAACAAATTCTTTGAGGTAGGATTAAACATGTGGAGGCCGATCTATAGTCAGTTCTCAATGAAATTCAGAGGGCTCTGTGGACCCAGCGTGGGGACATTCATGACACACAGTAAAGGGGACAAGGTGGCGGGCACCAGGCACTAACACATCATATATCAGGTCGACCTATTTACAATAGTAAGAAGCTTAGCAAACATAACAATGACCTATTGTGCTGCCAGCACACTCGGTGTCCTTTGATTAGAATCTTAAATGGGTCAATTACAATTATAAAATCACATGTGTGGGATTTTAGGTGTGTTGAATGACAAGTTCATTATTCTCTTTCAACATGGATCAGGGTTATCCAAACTTTTGCTGGCATCCCCTAATCTCCCCGCGGGTTCGGGGTTCACTGTGTCGTGTCAGTGTGCCTTTCTTTTTTCCTCCCACAGGTGTGTGCATTTTCAAATGACGTCAAGTCACAGTTGGGAAATTGGGAACACAAGCAACATTTTTTTCACACTTTTAGCAATTAATGAAAACAATAAACCAACCAATTCAGAACGTTATTTACTATTCTAAGATGAAGAAATGAATATAAGCATTGTAAAAAGTATTTCAGTTCCCATTAAAGTTATCTAAACCTGAATTAAATGATTTTTTTGGCCACTTCAGGGCAGGACAACAAGCCCAAATAGGTGCTTATAAATTATGATATATAAAAAAACTATGTTGCATTGCATCAACATAGAGCTGTGCAATTAATTTAATTTTAATCTCAAATACAACTTTGGCTTCTACTGATTATAATAACAAGTTAATGGAAAAAAACAATCATTGCCGTTTGACAGTGAAACTTGTTTTGTCTTAGAAATTTACAGCTGTAGCTCTTGTCCTTCCCTAAAAGTCCAAACTCACTTTCTGCCAGGCTGTGATTCAGTTCAGCTCAAGTTGACATGACCTGGGGTTATAACTGCTATAACTTTAACATTATTGGCTTTAGCCTGTGGCATTTTACACTTCCCCATACAGGATAAGCGGGCATAGTTAATGGATGGATTATTATTTATACTTACACTAAACCAGGAGTGTTGCTTTACCTGGTCCGTGCTTGTAAAATATCTACTATGTCCGCGTCTTCTAACGTCATTCAAATTTATAGTTTTCTCACTGCTGGTTTAAGTCACTGCATCTCTGGACAGAACACCACGTTTGTATTTCAGCGTTATTTAGCGCAACTCGTTACATTCCGCACTGAAATACAATATATTTCACTATATAGTATAGTTCACCTACCGCCTGCTTTGCTTTACATCACGCACACACACACACACACACACACACACACACACGTACACACACACACACACACACACACACACACACTACACACACACACACTCAGAGCCCATCCCCCCCACAAAGCAGTCAACTACGGGAAACATTGCTCTGCTGTCATCCTCTTGCGCTCTACATGCTGTTTAAAGTTAATAATGTTGAATTACTATTTCTTATTTCAGGGGCTATTTAGGATTTTGGGGTAATGCAAATATAATAATGTTTTAAAAAGAAGCATTAAATTTTAAAATTCAAATAAATTAATGATGTTTCTTAAGTCAATGAGTAATATGAAATTATGAAACATGAAATGGTATTTAATTTGGTGAAGAGCACATTATGACTTGTTAGGACTCAACACTCAAAGTTTACTTGGGACTTGTCAGACTTGACAAGCTGTGAGATTGTCTTCGGACTTGCCTGTCTCGATCGGTCCGGCTTACTTGTGACTTGGTCCCACCTCCGGCTCTTAAGGTGCTAAATAACCAGCTAGCCGCTAACTTAGTTACAGCTGGGTCTTTAGAGGTTTTTTTGAAAACAGCTGCCTGCTGCAGCTGGAATTGACAAATGTGAGAGGGGTGAGAGTGAAACAAAACAGTAAAGTTGGGGGTCGGGAAACCAAAACAACAAGATGAAAGAGGCTATAAAGTTTCGTAGAGCTGAAGGCAACTGCAGAGTGCCAAGCGATAATTATCTGTGGGTTTGTTACTGTTATGGCAGAGAATTGTGTCCTCTTACATTTAATCTTTTATGCATGTTCTTTTACTATTATTATTATTACTGTTTTACTATTATTGTTATATCTTATATATATATATATATCCTTATCCTTCTTCTATATTCCTTATGTTAGTCTGTCCACATTTATTAAGGTTTAGGTCAGAGCTGTGAGATTGTTTTTGTGTTTTTCTTTCTTGCTGTTCCTCTCCTCTCCTTGCATGTGCATTCAAGGCCGGGAGAGGATCTCGATTCCCCAAAACATAGAAACCTAGACTGTGTAAATGATTATCTTTTTAAAATGTTATATGCTTTATAATGATGCAGTCACAAAACCTTGATATTTATTTATACACTTGCAGAGGTCTCACTGGTGGGTCAGAATTTATGAAATAACTCACAGGGAAGAGTTTCCAGGAAGTTTATAACCCCATATGGACATTCCTCAGTCCAGTAAGATGTAAAGGTGGATGGATGTAGGTGAGAATTTACATGTGAGCTTTTCTGTGAAAGTAGATGTTTTTGTGAGGGGGTCAGCTGCCGTCTGGACATCAGCCTATGGTGATGGTTTATGTCTGGTTGTGTGTGTGTGCCTGTGTTTTGTAGAAGGAAGCATGAGAACACCTCAGAGCTGACACAACAGCAATTTGGCAGGTAAACAGGAAAAAAAGCCTTCCTGAGGATGTTCAAGAGAAAGAGCCTGACTGTCTGAGCGACATCAGAAAAATATCCCAGGGAACACCCGTCCTCATTCAGCTCTTCTGAGAATCGAAATACCTCACAGCCTGTCTGTGGCCATGTGATCTACAGCGCTGGACTGTCGAGGTTTGTGGTATGTAGGCGAGAGGGCCCTCAGCACACAGGGGATTTTGCATCTCTTACTAATGTTAAAGCAAAGATATTCCAGCCATGTGAGATATCAGCTAACGGACGTTTGCTTTCAGAAGGGTGGTAGCAGCACCCCTAGTGTGTCTGAGAGATAAATGTGTGAAGCAGAACGTAAAGACAAAGCGTGACATGTGTGTGTGCATGTGCCAGCAGCAGGCGTGATTCCCACTGCTGAGTTCTGGCAGTTCTCATAAAATACATATTTCACACAGGGCCTTGCAGCACATGCCCTGCATGCTAACGCTGCCAGGGGGACGTGAAAAGAAACCACGCGTGACTCTGTAGAGGCACACGAGGGTCAATTGCTGTCAGAGAGTCACACACAAATGGAGATTTGGCCGTTCACTTGTCACGACTAATTAGCTCAGGCTCTACTCCTGCTGTGCTCACCCACTTGGGTGTTGTAAGACTTTGGCACTGAGTTTAATTAAGACCTTAATCACTGAGAGAACGGGCCAAATAGTAGCTTAATGAGCACTGAAGTTTTAATGCAGCTCTGGACATGTGGGTAGAGAGGTAGAATACGGGAGGAGAAAGTGGAATAACAGGGAACAGGAAAGGAAGAAGAAAGAGAGTTGTAGAAAACTAAGCAAGGATAGGCTGCGGCTTCAGCCCCTCTCTGTCTATGCAGCTCTCAGCAGGAACCACTAAAGACACACCTGATTAGCGCTGGCTTCTTCTCTCCACCTCAGTTCTCTGAAGCCATTTCTCACAGATTGGTCAAACCATTTTCCCTCACAGTGCTCTTGTTCAGCTTCAGTAAGACTTTTATAACACAAAAGTGGTCTAATGTAAAGTGGTCCGACTGCCCTCTATGGAAGCCTCTAACCATGAAGTGTGACTCTCGCTTCTTGAGCTTTCTTTGTATTTAACCCAAGAGTCATTCACAAATGCCCAAGTTTGTTGAGCAAATTTAAAAGAAGCTCAGCCAATCTTTCTGCTCTGTGATCAGACAGGCCCCTGCATGCAGCCAGTACTGTTGAAGGGCAATGCCATGGAAGAGTACTGTCCTCACGCCGTCAATACCAATGTGACACAGGCAACACACAAACTTGCAGGCATACTGTACATAGTTAATATTCATCTTTAATGGTAGTTAAGTACACTTGCTGAAGGTTGTGTGCTTCTGAAAGGTTAGTGTGAATCACCTCTATGATATGCAACAGTGCCCTTACATGAACTTCAAAATCACAAGGGTGTGTTTGCATGGGTAATGAGGCTAGAGATCAGTCTCAACCAAATATTAGGAAAAAAGTTGTTTTGCAGGTCAGTTTTTAATAGTTTTTGCAAAGGAAGTAAAAAGATGTATCCACATTCAACCATGGAGCAAACCTCAAACTTTTATCAAGTTAAGAAACAACTTTTACAGTTCAATAGGAAACAATCTCCAAAATTCAAGGCAGCAGTAGACCAGAGGGGTAAAATTCAATTTTTGTCAAGGAGTCCAGTGTCTGATGAGAACATTATAGTGGCTGCTCTTTTAAAAAAGGCTCTATCTCTGTAGGGATCATTTCCATAAAGATGTCAGGCACACAGAGGCACAATTGCCCACAAGGATTTCGTTGCAGCCCTGTCTCATTGCTGCTGACTGCAGTGTGCTCGCTCAGTACTACTGGACCAGTTTTAAAAAATATTGTCCCAATTAGTCACATAGACACAAAACTATGGGAAAATAGGGTCCAGATTGAAAAATACAGAAGTTATCCTGAAATAAAACAGTCACACACTGCACACTGCAATCTTTCAGATGAACTAATGCTGTGTGACTCATTGATTTACAACTTATTGGCTACATCTGAGGAATTTGTATTTCTCTGCCAGCTTTTGTTTGCAACGAGACTTTATGTATTATTACTATACACAGTAAATGTGCGCACAACACGAGGGAATTAACTACTTCGATCAAGGTCACGCAGTTAAATTATTTCACCAGCAAATTTCAAAACATTCCTTAAAGTTTAAATGTTGTATGTTATGATATTATGGTATGTGTTTTGTACTACAAACTTGTTTAATTTCCCCACTACACCAGCTAATAATAACATGTATTTTATTGTTGCTATTGTTGCATATTATTATTAGCCATGCGTAACTGTATCAAATCATATGACAGACCCTCAGTATCAGAGGATTGTGTCCTTCATTATCGGTAATTGAATATAGAAGGACGCTTGTTTGTTCCTTAAACAATAACTCAATAGAACAGGTTTGTCTTGTTTCATAATCCATTTGAGCTATCAACCTCAAGCACATGGTTTAAATCATGCTGGCATGAGTGTGCATGCGTGCGTGCTTGTGTGTGTGTGTCTCAGTCTGCCATCATTTGCTCAACAACAGCGTGGAGGTCAGTCAATGCTTGTACAGCCAACCCCATTAGAGATGGAAAGAGGGAGGGAAAGAGAGACGCAGGGGTCAGACAGGGACAAAGAGAAGGGGGAGGTGAACATTACTCAAGTGTTTGTGTGTGATTAATGGAATAGAAAGAGCACAGTGTCTTCCTGTGCTAGGGTTATGTGAGCGTGTGTTAGTGGCCAAACACTAAAATGTTGCTGTGATGCTGCTACAACGAGTCACAAGGAAGCAAACAGGTTCTGATTCCATTGGAGATGCCACATGACGTGTATCTTCATTGCCAGGATTCATCACTGTATGTGCATGTGTGTGTGAGAGAGAGAGAGACTCGTGTGAAACTAAGGCTCCGTGAATATGTGCACTCGTGTCATGTTGTCAGCTTGAATCATGCTTTGCACTGTGTGATGGATTAATTCCTGCTACATTTTTTATCGATCAACTAATTTATAGGAGACAGTTTGGCTGATAGA
Source organism: Micropterus salmoides (assembly GCF_014851395.1). Classification (NCBI taxonomy): domain Eukaryota; kingdom Metazoa; phylum Chordata; class Actinopteri; order Centrarchiformes; family Centrarchidae; genus Micropterus; species Micropterus salmoides. The sequence continues at coordinate 19,670,140 of NW_024044237.1, forward strand.
TCAATTACCCCATAACAGACACACCAGCTGACACAACCCAGTGCAAGGGGAGCTCACAATCAATATAGTAGGGGTAAGTTCATCAGATATACACACAAGGTGGGCACCAAGCAAGGCCATAAGAAGAACAGAACAAACAAAACTGTGGTAACTAACTGCAACCCAAAGAAAACAAAAACAATTAACTCTATACAATTGTATTATGTTGCATGTATACGTTTTTACAATTGTATTAGAAACAATAATAATAAATAATAGAAAACATATTCAAAACCAACCAGCTACCCAGCCGACCCCTACTTGGGTTTAATGTAATTGTCTCAACAATCACCAAATAGACCTTTACGTGCACCATATCTCAATAGGGAACAAACTTCTTTGATGTTTTCCTTCTGTAAAACAGCCACATCAGCTGTTATTTCACATTGCTAGCAATTTTCAGTGAGATCTGGTGGCACAGTTGACTTTAATATGGATGGACAGAGACATATGTCTCAGCTCTTCTTTTCCACAGAACCAGCCTAAAGTCAGCACACAGAGTCAGAGGAGAGGGTCATCTGTCCATACTCAGCTTGGACCCTCATTATCTAAACATCTGTTTCGTGTTCGTCTCCCTGTGTGTACATAACCATTCGTACATCCACACGTGTGCACAGTCATGCCGAGTTGAAAAGGTTCTGCATTGATTTTCTGCTGACTGCCGGACGGTACAGAGACACAAGTGAGAGAGCGGGAAGATAAGAAGACGGGAACAAAGGAAGAAGGAAGGAAGCAAGAGAGGAGGGAAGAGACAGTGGAGAGAAAGTGTGGCCTTGAGTGTTTTGAATAGAGGTCAGTGGGCCGGGCTTTGTGGAGGGTGTGTGGTGAACTACAGGCTGTTATTGGCGGAGACAAATCTGGCAGAAGTCATGTGCAACTCGAATGGAAACATTGTTAACACTCATATGTAGTACCGATACGCAACACAAACCTAAATGCTTGCAAGGACACAAGAGACAGCGGCAACAATAAAACACACTTGATAATGTTGGTACCAGCTGACATATCACACGCAAATACACATGCCTGATGTGAATGTCAACAAACACGGCTCCCAGTCACAACGCAAACTGTGTCCTCAGCTGAGATAAATAGAGGCCTCGACCACGCTGAGACTCTCAGCTACCAAAACCCACCTGCTCATTAGTTCCAGGAACATCACCCAACATCAGTACTGCAGAATATGAGTTATGTAACCACGACAGACACATTTAATTTTGTCAGAGAAAAAAGGTGCCAACATGTGACAGATAAAAATGATCCTGACTACATTAATATTTAACATGATGAAACTCCCAAACACGGTCTATTCCACAGTTGAGTGGCCATTTCCTTTTTCTCCCTCATTGTCATATTTTTCTGTCACAACAGGTCTTACGCATAGACGTTAAAAACGAGCACAACGGCCATCAAAATACGGGTATCGCTGAGCATGTGGGCAGAAACTCACCCACCAAAACAATGAAACCTGGCACAGAGAAGAGTGATTGTCTCCTTACAGCATTTATAACAAGACCAGAGAAGAGACAATTATACTACTCATGCTGTAAATCAGAAGCTAGCTGTCCCTGGCAGTCTGAAAACAACTACACAACATCTGCAGTGTGTACATCTGCAACACACTGATGATTTATGTACAGTTTGTGCTACTGATTGTCTAATAATCACAACACTACCCTCATGTGTATATATCAGTATTATTCTTCCTCTATTAATCAGTCAGAACTTCTTTACTGTTTCCTGCTGGTTGTGTGTCTCACCGTGAGAGAGGTGAAGGTCAAGCAGATGCCTCCAAAGCCGTTCAGGGAGAGAGCCAAGAAAATGAGCTCTGACAGAACTGAAGAGAAAAAAGAGGAACACAGAAGAAGAGTTAATGCCAGTCTGTTCCCTCTCAGAGCAAGAGGAGGACATGTCTTCCAGCGTGTCCACTAAAAGGCTTAAAAGGTTTACAAATTTGAAGATGATGCGAAAGGTGGATATATACAGGTTAAAACAAAACATTTCAGATTCAGCTACAAAATTTCCAAACATCTCAACGGTTTAACTAATTACTCACTGTTTATTTGCCTATTTTTACTTTTCTGTTTCTTATCAGATTTTAATCATAATGTTTTGGGGTTTCTGTCCCATTCTTGTGTATCTGATATCTCAGGAATACCTTGAAAGAACTTCTTCAAATTTAGGAAAAACTTCCACCTGATGTTTTCAGTTGAACCAGTTAGGATTTGGTGGTCTAAGGTCACTGTGACCTCATAAAACGCACTTGGCCATAACTCAAGACTTGATGATGTTAATTATTCAGCACCATAACTCAGAAACAGATGGGGAGATTGACTACTCGCGATCCTGTGAGTGAGTTCTCACCTGTAGCTTTGCATCTAAAAAGGCCAGTAGAAAACAAAAGCACGTTTTTTTAGCTACACTCTATAAAAATCAATCTTTACATATTAATCAATCACATGTGTAGCTGTTTAGCCACTACATCTGTAATAATCCTTCATTAATCAGTGTAACAATGTGTATTCACTGAAATCATACATTCACCAATATCGTAATTTAACCAAAAAATACATTTTATAAGTATTCCAAGTATTATTATTACAAGTTTTCCAAGTATTCAATACGTATATTATGTGAGTGTGGAGAGACATGGATATAAACAGCACCTGCTGGAATTTTACCACATGTCAAACACCTTGTATTGTTATTTTTGACGAAAGGCGCTAAACAAATAAAGTATGTTGAATTGAATGATTGAACCCAACTGGTTGGCGGGGGAATACTAGGGAGGAAATTCTATTTTTTTGTGTTTTTGCTTGTTTTTGTGTTCTTGCATTGCTCTTAATGTACATACACAGAACAAGCATTAACAAACAGGACAACAAGCGCAGCAAAAACAGACCCAACTACAGTACACACATGCACACAACCGTAAACAAAACAACATTTGTAGACGGCAAGACAATAGTATAGTGGAGCAGAGTGCAAAGGATGCTGGACCAAATATTTTTGTCCATGTATTATTATGTTCATGAGGTCTGTAGATACAATATATGCAGTATAAACAACAGCTACTGAATTGCCAGAATGATGAATAAATAGTAAATAGTATACAGGTAAATGTAAGAGTGAGAGTCACAGGGTTATTGCACAGGAATTGTTCCTGACACTGTATGTGTGGAGTAAATTGTTTATCAGAGTAATGGCCTGTGGTTAGAAATTAAAAAGCTACGTTACATAAGTTAATTTTTGCAAACTGCCATGAGCATTTAAAACATAATAGATAATATGTTGGGACAAAAATAAGGAAAGATGTGGGGGGCAAGATACAGGCTCTGCTAGATGATTCAACAGGCACTTTTTTGATGCCCTTATAAATTGGAAGCAGCAGTAGTAGACCTCAATAAACAGGCTGTAGGAATTTTTTAAAAATTAGGTAGCACACAGGCAACACCAGCTAAGCCACCGTGATTTAAAAATGTAGTGTGGATGCTGACTATTGGCCATTGTTACGAACCTGACCCTGATTTCAGTCACACTCCGACCATCTGAAACTATGTCGTTTCCATTGCAGCCTGATGCAACCAGTAAGACAGTTGTGAAAGAAGGGGTGTGAAGAATGTGGAGGAAATAATTTGGTGATATGGATACGTTAACATGGAGAATGTTGCTCTTCCAGTTGAACAGCTGGCCTTTTTAAATTAAACCATGACCTCAGGTGGTGTGCTTCCAGCTGTCTCTCAGAACTTACACTGAACGACAACTGAGTGAAGCTTCTGACTGAGTGGAATATTTTTGATGCAACACAATATTCATATAAACGTGTTGGCCACAATAAGTATTTGTATCTTACAGATTTGTTCTGTCACATATTTCTTTTGATATATATATATTGTTAATAATATATTTATATCTAGTGTGTGTGTGTGTGTATGTGGTGTGTGTTTGTACTCACCATGAGGGTCATGGGCAGATATGGCCATCATACCACAGGACAGAGCGAAACACGAACTACAACAAAAGAAAAAGGACATTCTAAATTCTTGCGTACTTTATCAGTTGTTATCTGCCAAAGACTGAAACTGTCAGCAGCCTGAATGTTTAAACATATGCAGCTCCAGATAAACTTCTCATTATCCATTTTTATCAACTTTCATCTGGCGTGGCTATTCAATTTCATAACCGCTAAAATGACAGAGAAAGTGTGTGTGAGTGTGAAGTTTCTTTTTTTAGATTTTATTTAACTGAGTCTATTTGCCCTGTTCTGAAGATAATACTGACATCCCTCTCTATTCAGACAGTAAAGAGCTGTATAATTGTATGAGAAAGTTTGGTTGTGGTCACACCAACTGAGAAGTAATTTCACTACTGACATGCACAACAACTCTATTGCCCTACCTACATTCCTTGATTGAGTAGACAACATAGATAATCCTTGTGTAATAATTACAAAATTATCCATTATTTTCTCTATCTTTTATGCCTATTCTCAACCCAATATGTAGAATAATACTGAAGTGGTAGGCCTTCCCTTTGCCACATGATGGGCTTGCACATCTGATAAGGTCTGACAAAATACAGAAATGAGCATAAAGCATTGACGTTACAACAAATATAGAAATATTTCATGTTTTAAAAGTTATATGGGTACCTATAAACAAGTATATATTCTATGGAAGCGTAATGCATTTACTTGAGAAAAAAAGTCTGCCCTGTTTTTCGAAATAAACAAAATACTTATCTCAGAATTATTAGATATGTTTTCATGATAATATTTTAGCATGCTGAAAGTCATATATATATATATATATATATATATATATATATATATATATATAGTAAACGTGTGGTGCAAATGAGTGACACTGTTTAGCACTGATATAAGATATAGATGTACAAGTTAAACTAAATTTTCTGACATAAATAACATAAAAGTGCAGTGCACTACAGTGCAGTTGAGTCATTGTTAATCTGCCAAAGAGTGAAACTGTCAGTAGTTTAGCAGCCTGACTGTTTACATATGCAGCTACAGATTAACATCTAATTTTTCAATTTTATTAACTTTCATCTCATTATCAAAGAGTCTGGTATGGCTATTCAATTTCAGTGTGTATGTGTCTGTGTGTGTGTGTGTTTATATTTGCGCATTTCTAAAGATACTACTGGCATCCCGCTGTATAATTGCATGTGAAAGTACAGTTGTCTTCACACCCAATTAGAAAGAATTTTACTACTTACTATAGACACGAAGTGCATACACACATTCTAGTGCCCCACCTACATTCATTCATCCACACACACAGTCTCTTGCCAGAATGTGCTCTGCCTGCTTTTTTTGACTACTGTTGGCTCCTTTTTTATGAAGCTTTAACTTCAGAATCATAACATTTATAAAGTCAAACCTCCAAATGACAATTTTTCATCAAGTTTAGGTGTTTGTGAATTATACTGAACATAGAAACTTTAACACATAATCCCTACAGACGAGCTCATTCCCTCAGAAATGTGACTACTTTTACAACAATTACCTGCCCACCAGGCGAAGTGGGCGTGGCCCAAACTTGTCCATCAGGATACCGAGCGGCAGGGTGGCAGCGCTGAGCAAGAATGAGCCAATTGTGAAGCCCAGATTCAGCATCTCCTCCTGGTCCACACAGCTGAGCCACTCTTCCACCTCACTGCCAGATGAGTTGCCCAGAGACACGACCACGGACTCGTTGACTGTGGGAGCCGGGTGTGGATGGTAGAGTGATAAGAGTACGTACAGAGAAAGCCCAATCAAACACATTTCTTTTTAATACTTTGCTCTAATCTTTGCCTCTTTGTAGTACATTGATGCAAAACTTGTATCTCAAAAAATAATCAAACAGAAGTTAGACATAAGCCATCAGTGAGAAGGAGTAGACAACATAGATAGACACCATTGTTACAAACCCTTGTGTAATAATTTTAAAAAGAACCATTTTTTTCTCTTTTTTCCTGAATTTTCTGAACCCAACATGTAGAAAAGTACTGAAGTGGTTAGCCTTCCACATACTGGGCTTGTGCATTTGATAAAGTTAACAAAATACAGAAATGAGAATAAAGCATTGATGTTACAACAAATATGGACAAATGTTTCAAAAGTTATATGAGGTATATTTAAACAAATATATATTCTATGGAAGCATAATGCATTCACTTGAGAAAGAAAATCGTGCAAGAAGCTCTCACCAGCAAGAACAGATGCTGATGATAATCAGCCTCTCTCTCCAACAAAAACAGTGCTTGGCCTGTAGTAGTATTGACCAATCACGTTTGAGCGGACTTTGGTTAGATGCAGGCAAACAGTCCGTGTGGAAAGCATAAGAGGTGGAACACATTGGCCAAAATCGGCTATTGTCTGATGACGATTTAGCTTTTCACCAAATTTGGAAACCTCGAGATTAGCTATTTTAATATTAATTGTTAGCTTTTTTTAAAAAATGTATCTGCATTCAAAATCTTCATCAGACAACAGACAACGGGTTCAGAGATTGGTAATCAGACGAGAAGGGTTTATCTGCAGTCTCGCAAGCTACATGTCACACCCACTTAACTGTATGCCACACCCACTTTACTACATGCCACACCCATTTTACTACACAACACGCCCCCTGAAATAATAACTCCCTGGATTAACGTTACTTATTTAAAACCAAACCATGATGATTTCCTAAACCTATAGCTTTGGTACCTTAACCAAACAAAACTATGACCATTTAGAGGGCGTCTCATGTAGTAGGTATGTTCTGTGGACCTACAGACAAACTTGGTTCAGACTGTAACAATGACATGGTGTACAGAAGAGGAAGTCTTGGCCCGGATATCCATTATCCGGAGATCTGTTTGCAACACCCTGAAATATGGCCGTTGCCGATGCGTTGAGATCGGTTAGACCCAGGAAAGTAAACTGTTGTTACCAAACTCCAACTAAAATAGATACATTTTTTAATGTGGGATCTTATGTGCTGTGTAAAAACACTAATCACTTAAATAAAACACAAATCATCAATGTCATGAAGTTGTTAAAGCAAAAACAAACAAAAACTTTATGGTTAGTGAGGCAGATTTTGAATTTACCTGAGCACAGGTGGGAGTAGAAGCCTTCTCTTTTCAGCATGATGAGCAGGGAGCCCCAGCCCAGCAGCACAGCCGAACACAGTAAGTTTTCAATTACCGCCGTCACCGCCATCCACCAGCGCCTCCTGTAGGCCTGGACGAGAGAGGGCGCCATCGCTGCTGCTCTGTGATAGAAGAGGGGGGAGGGACAGTGGCAGATGGAGGGAGAAGATGGGAAGGGAGTGGATAGGAAGAAATTAATTTAAATGTTCACGCAAGGTTTCATTAAAGAAACTGGATGCAACAACTATGAAACAGTCTTAACTGAATATATATATCACGTTACCTTCCTCTATATATATAAATAAAAGCCACATACATTAAATTCATTTAGCTGACGCTTTTCCCAAAGTGACTTACAATTGCTATATTTATCTGAAGTTGCACGCCCCTGGAGCAACTAGGGGTTAAGTGTCTGGCTCAGGGACACATTGGTGGATATGTCGCAGTGAGATTCGAACCCTGGTCTCCCACACCACAGGCATGGCATATATGTTATAAAGTAGTCATATATGTTGTAAAGTAGATAAACTGAATCTCTTTAGGAATGTATGATACAGCATGCAAAAGTGCCTTAGCTAGTTTGCAAGGCTTGTCACTAGATCAGCCTTTATACAAATAGACAAAAAAATATATAAAAACAAAAAGCAAAAAGATAACAAGATAATAATATGCCAACTAATTACTTTCATTATTGATCAACCTACAAATGACTTTCTTGTTGAGGCAAATGTCCATCACAATTTCCAAGACCACAACATGAACAGTCAATAACGCAACGATATTTGATTAACTATCATTGGAGAGTAAGAAACAAGCAAATATTCACACTTGAGAAGCCCAAAATTTTAGCAATTTTTGCTCAAAAAATGCTTAAACCTTTATTCGATTATCAAATGTTTGCCACTTAATTTTCCGCTGATTGACATATCAGTTGCAGCTCCAATACAAACAGTACAAAACACAAACAGTTAACACTACAGTTTAAAGCTGTTCCAACTTGAGCTTAAAAGGATCCCAGTCATGATCCATTATGAATTCTGTGGGTAAGACGTTCCACATATTGTTAACCAGAACAAAGAGAGCCGTTTGTCCACATAAGGGTTTAAAAAAGGGTTCCTTTTTTCACTCAGTTAACTTCCACAAATAAAATAATCTGTGATAATTCATTAAGTTTACTCCAGTGGGGAGACCCGAGGAAGTCCCTCAAGACAGGACATTCTTCTCTCAGATTGCCTAATGGGTGTCAACTCCCCATGTCACCAGCGATTGTTTTGTAAATCGTACCTCACACCTTGCACTGCATTGTTCTCAGAAATGCTCCCACTCTGCTATCAACAGAACAGCTATTTCACCCTTGATTTTGACCGATGGAAACAATGTCGAGCACTCTGTCTGTCTGTCTGCTTTTGTTCTGGAAATAGGCACAGCATCTTAAAAGGTTGACATTTGCACCTGAAAGCAGCACAGAGTTGCACTCAAGGAGTCTTTCAACAACAAGTAGCTACAGTTTGGCTTTGGGGTTATCTCGCTGGTATTAACAGTTCAAAAGTGAATAGTGGTACAGCTTTTATGTAAACAATACAGACACAAACAAAACAGAAATCTGACACTTATGACGTGGCTGACCAAACAAAGTCAGGTTTATTATGACCACCTGGAAACACACACACACATCTGGAAAGCTTCTAAACAAAACAAGAAAGATCCAAATATAACCAGCTGTTCCATTTAGCAGCAAACCAGAGAAGAAATGGAAAGGAACAGAGGGGAGGAAAAGTCTCAACCACTTGATTTGAAGAGAGGCGGGGTGTGTCGGGGACTCAAACAGGAAACACTTACTCTGTACTTCCTAATGAGGGCATATCTTCAGCTTGTGTGTGTGTGTTGTATGGGTGAGAGGGAGAGAGAGGATCTAATGGGAAAGATTTATGTCTGCTCAAGAGGCGTGCGTTTAATGCAATTAACTATGTCCAGTGAACAGCCTTAGTGCTGAAAAGAGTGTTTGAAAATTCCCTTTAACTGTAACACCGCTTGCTGAAAACGCCTTCAGCACACACACACACCACTCCCCAACTTTCAACGATGCGAGAGAGCAAGACGACGCTCATGAAACAACAAGAGCATCGTATTGAGAAGACAGAGCATAACAAGACAAGAGATCAACCGCAGTAACGAGGCTAACTTGTTCATTCTGGGTGTCTATAATCAGGGGTGAGACTTTAATTAAATTAGGGCTGCAGCTAACAATTGTTTTAATAATTGCAATATCCCAGAGCCCAACGTTACTTCAGCAAATGTCTTGTTTAGTCCAACCAACAGTCCAAAATCTAAAATATTCAACTGACTGTGATGTAAGACCAAGAAGAGCAGCCAATTCTCACATTAGAGAAGCTGGAACTATACATTTGTTGGCATTTTTGCAAGAAAAATTAATAAAACATTTATCAAAATAGCTGCAGAATAATTTCTGCCTATAAAATAATTGATTAATCGACTAACCTTTGCAGCTCTACTGGAAATACTGTATATCTCAATATTGACATGACTCTAACAGCTCAGTCTTTCCCCAGTCCATGGCTTCCTGACATATGAATGACAGTACTTGCGAAGGCTTCATGTTCCTGTTTATTTTTTATTGTTTATTAAATCAAACTGAACACATTTCACCATGTTAGGGGTATATCTTCCTCTTCGGACACTTATCATACAATATGTATCATAGATGCTTCATAAATAACGTTTTGTGCAAACGACCTGTACCGTGACACCATCGTTGCCATAGGACACATCTCATATACATACGTATCTCATATCAAGTTGTGAGTTTTCTTAATGAGTTAACCTGCGAATTGTTAACATCAACACAAACCCTTTGCCTGTGAACATCCTGTGATGCTAAAAATAGCAAAGCAATTTTACGGACTTCTTGTTTGGAGAGGATGTAGTAGGCAGGTTTCCCACTAGCTCCTACAGTCAAGTCAAAAGAGCTTTCAGTGAAAAGAGTCTGAGTCTGTGAGTATTTTATACCTTCAACAAACCGCTAAAGATGCCTGAAGCAGGGAAACAAGCGAAAGAAGATGAAACTGTGGGAGCTACTGCTGCTAAAAATAGTATAACAATGACAGACATTTCCAAGATGCTGGCAGAGGATGCAAAACCTGTGGTAAAGTGATCCTGACCTATCTTTAATCTCGACTGTGCCGTCCTGTCAACGTCAGCGCATCACGATCACTACTCACTAACTGTGCTGCTCCTCATTAGGTTTCTTGTATAACAATGACTTGACTAAAGGCAGGGTGGACCCAAAAACCAGAATGTCTGCATTTAACATAATTATATTAATGAATAAAGCTGGCACTACTACACACGCTTTCCCCACTGAATGCCAGTTTCTGCATGCTGTGTCACTCAGAGCACCATTAATCCTTTCCATGCCCCCTCTGTCTGACCAAAAACACTAAGATACTGTCTTGTGTCTTTATGGAACATTTCAGACAAGTATTACGTGCAGAACCAGTCTTGAAACTGACCACGTTGCAAAAACCAGGACAGTAAATGTTATAAAGTATTTGTTAGTGTGTTAATCCAGCAGAATGGACAGACAGAACAGTCACAGTCCATTTAAGGCCTCTGTATAGAGGCTTCTGTCACATGATGGATTCGATTTACGGTGCTGGGCCTACAACACACTCAGGAGACAATGTTGTAAATGCAACACAGAGTCACTGCTACAGAGTGAGTGTGTGTGTGTGTATGTGTGTGCGTGTGTGTGTGTGTGTGTTCGACAAAGGCATTATCAGCTGCTCCACAGTGAGTGTTTCAGATCAGGTTATATGACCATGTGCAACTGATGCAAGACACAGGAGTCATGCCAGTTCAAGACAGGGATCTGGCCCTGTTGCCTCCTCCTCCTCTCAGTTTCCCGCCTGTTTGGCTTATTATGGCAGCAGTTACCTGGAAAACGTCACGTCATTATGGAGAACACTGACAGGCTGACGACAATTACAACTATAGGAGGCCTTGGTGATAAGGAGGAGTATCCTGGTGTTTGTGAGGCGGGAAGATTCAACGCACATAGCAAAGACTTGAAAACAAGCTAAAACATGAGAAAGGAAATTAAATATGGTTGGCAGGCAGTTGTGAGCCCTTCTCATAACACAGTGGAGTGTGTGTGTGTGTGTGTGTGTGTGTAGGGAGAGCAGGTGAAGTCTGCACTATGACACCATATAAGGAAGCTGCTTCCTGAAATACCTGAGCACCAGTGACTGATGCAATCTTGCCATGCCATGATCAGTTTCACTGTTATGGCCATGGAGAGCATTGGTATTTATAGGGAAGGGGATTATATTAAGCTATATATTATATTTACGTTAGTTAGGATTAAAAACATTTTTTTCTGCTGCTTCTGTATTAAAATTTGAGTTGACCACTTTGAATTCATCACGTGTCCTGCTTCCTTTCAAGTCTTTCTGTTAATGCTCCCATCCAGCCCTGCTCTCTTTTCCCCGCGGGGATGTTTCTGACCTCGACCAGCCGTGTTTATCAACCTCTGCAGGACATAAAGGACGGCAGGGCAAACTCTTTATCCTCACAAGTTTCCAAGAAAATAAACCACGCTCTCTAGGAGCCTCTGTTCCCCGAGGAGTCCAAAAAAGCGCAACCCCCGAGGCTTCCCGGCCGGCAAGCAGCTGTCTCTCCGCGGGCGGCCGCTGCAAAGATCCGTCCTGAACCGCGTGCTGTCCAAAATCTCAAAAAGTGGTGGATAACACACCTGCCTACAGGTGACACAGTGAGGGAGGCATAAAGAGCAACATATGGCAAAAGAATTTTATAATTGTGCTGGAATGATTAATTGATAAATCAATTAATAAACAGAGAATCAATTGCCAACGCCTAATTGATTAATCATTTAGCAAAGTAATTTCAGAAACAAAAAAGTAGCCTAACAAACATATGTCAGGTCTTGCTTCTCAAATTTGAGGATTTGACGCTTTTCTGTGTTATTCATCACTGTAAATTGAATATGCTTGGGGTTTGGACTGACGGTCAGAAAAAATAAGAACTTAAAGATGTCACCTTGCGGTCTGGGAAAAATATGAGGATGATGTTTCACTATTTATATTGAATAATAACAAAATAAATGAATAAATAAATAATAGTTGCAGTCCCCATGTAGCTTATAAGACAACTTAGCCTACTTTTGCCACTGTGGTTATCACTGCCTTTGCACAGTTTCTGAATAACTTTATGAAACACAGCCCACTTAAACACGTAATTTCCTGGGCTACATGTGTCCTTATTCTCAGGTCATTTTTAAATTAAATCATAAAATATGTCTTAAAAATCTGACTTTAAGTGCCGCCCATGAAGGCAACCAAACGTGTCTGCCACAAATGCTTTTGGCTAAAACGCTGATAACATTTAAGTAAGAGTTTAGTAAAACGCACAAATCTAATTGCAGCCACGTGCTTATAGACATAGCCTACCTACTAAGAGAACTGACAGAAAGCAAGAGCTTCCTTCTCAAAGAAAGACACAAACTACTGTAAAAGCACGAGAAGTCACTTCCGACAAATCTTCTCACCTTCATTTTATTTCCTACTGACACTTTCACCCTCTCTGTGAAGACAATGAGCCTTTTACATATATTCGCGGGTTTAATATGCTACAGCATATGTAGCCTACACACTGCCTTTTGTGTAGACTATATAACGTAAAAAACGGCCAAGTCTCAGTTTCATGCCACGTGTTATGCCGCCACATTAGGCACGTTATTACAGTATAGCCTACACACTTACAGTGGCAACATAGTGAACACTAGAGAAAAAGCTCATAGTCTACTTACTTCAGTTTTATGTCTTCTTAGAGAGGAAAATGCTTCAAATGAAAAGGCCTTTGTTGCTCAAAATGAGGGAAAAAGTCGACTCTCACATCTGCTTGTTGTTCTCTATGATTAGCAGCCTAAGCAATAGGAGCCCGAATTAAACCGTTTCCTTCTGCTTCCTTTCTCTCTTGTAGAGATTTCATAGTAGCCTAATCCTCAAGACTCCACACTTCTTTTCTCTCTCATGTTTCATTAGAGACTCCCCCTCTTCTCCTCCTAATTTGACTTCTAATTCCCTCCCTCTTTCAGTGACTTTCTAAAGCCACCACCCTGCTGCCTTTCTTCACCACTGGATCACAGGACAGGACAAATCTTTACCTCAACTCGCTCCGTGCAAATGTCCCTTGTGGATTCTGCAGCCGAGGATTAAAATGCTTAAAATACAAACAAAATGTGAGAACACATTAGGCTACATACACGTCTACAAAAGCAAATTCGTTTAGCAATACAGTCTGCAGAAAGACTATGTCCTATAGTCTATGCAACAGGGATAAACAATAATAATGATAGCTAATGATGTTAAAACAAGACAAACCTGATACTAGATAGCCTACTAGTACAAGATTCTACTGCTGTTGTGACCTATCCTTTTTGCAGTGTTGGGTTCATACAGAACAATAAACACCTGTTTTTACAAGTTTATAGAGCAGTTCTGACAAAACTTGCATCAGTAATACTGTTAAACACCATTAATGTGTTCTTTTGAAATCGTCACCCAGGTGACAGTAGCAGACATAAAACAAATAGCAGGAAACATGGCAACAAATTATTTGTTTTTCTTGTGTAATAGCCTACATGTTTTCTAAACTCTTGAATTAATATGCTAAATTTAATTATAATTCTGTGATCTTTACCTATTTTGGCATTCAGCAGGTTTTCAGGGGGAATAGACTGAATTGAGAAGTTGCCCTTTGGAGTTTTCTAGTAAACAAACAAAACGTATGTTTACATTCACAGTTACTCACCAAAGCACAATCTCTCTATCCTCAACGTGATGTCATGGGATGGCATAAATAACATGCCAGTTTTAAGGAACTTGGTTTTTATGATGCCTGCACTTTAAAACAAAAACAATATTATCTCATAAATGTCTTGATTATTTTAGGAAAATTCCACATTCACAAGTAAATTTTGTAACCGCAAACCTTTATTTAAAGTATTTATGAGTGAATTGCAACAATACATACAAACTATTCAGCACTCTTCAAACGTTCAAATTTCTTAATTGCCTGAACTGCTGATTATTTTCTTTACTTTTATTTTCTTTTATTTATATGTTAACCCCTGGTCTGTGTTTGCCCTTGCTTTTGTATTGCAATAAAGAACTTATGTTCTACATGCATCATGTGGCGCATTTTAAGCTTTTCGCCCGTCTTTTAAATCCGTTAGATGCCGCATTTTTTGACGTGCAGGAAAGGATGAAGTCCTAAATAAACACCTGGTTAACAATGTGAATGGTCGTTGTACAAGGTTTGGTTAGATTTAGGCAACACAACTAGCCTACAGTGGTTTGGGTTAAAATAATTAGGCCTACATTAGGCCTACACAAGTGACATAAGCTAAGGTAAGTAGGTTATCTTAAAACTTAATGAGGTAATGTTGACTTTTGGTTTCACACAGGACACAAATCCTGGGTACCAGTCTTGTGTTATTGCGGACTTTGTTGCTCATTAGCTTCTACTAATTAACTTGACATTGTTTCACTACAACATTCGCAGGACAACACCACCCCTGCAAAACAGAAGTCAGTACAGATTAAATTGCCTGAAAACGACTTAAGACATTGACCTGTTATTCATATGCCATTTTGTGAAACCAGTCTGGTATCCTTGAGGCCTGACAAACATGTTAAGGGCATCAAAAACATTTGCAAAGTAGATGTTTTTTAAATGTTGGCAGGAATGTGTATTGCTTCCTCATGCAAAAACAAATAAAACGGGGATCCCACTGGTCGTCAAAACTCTACAGCATACCTTTTAACTTGAGATTGTCACCCATTGATTTGTAGACTACCATTCTGTAGCCTCGAGTTTGGACTTTGGGCCATCGCTAACTTGGTCTTTTGGAACCAGAAGTGAACATATTCAGATGTTCACATTAAATGTGATACTAATAGAGATGCTAATTTTTGTTAGCGAAAACAGTCTCTTTGTACAACCAAACGCCTAACAAGACATGTTTAGGCAACCAAAATGTTACAAATAACTTTCATGAACTGAAAGCACACTGTGAAAAAACAAACAACACAGACAGCACACAAAAAAAGTTCACTGCTGGTTAAATGCAGTGCTGTTAAATGAGCAACTTCTTAATCACAAGGTAGCCATGCCCAAATAACCTGGTTTATCGTCCATTTTTCATCTAAATGGAACCATAATTTGCAAAACAAACATCATGATGTATTGAAGAAAACCTAAAACCAGCGATTGAGATCATAAACTAATTAGAAAAGTGTTTACTGAGGTTACATCCACACTCCTTCCATCCATTCTAACTCTGTCTATATTGAAACGAATGAAAACGCACATCTAGTGACCATTCACGTACACTGTGCATGCGTGTGCCGGTGTAAACAGGAAGCAGGTTGTTTATTTCGCAGTTGCAGAAGATTTGGCAAAAGAAAAAAGTAATACTACAGACAAAGAACCCCACCAGAGATTTTTTTGCATGGACCAACAACATTTAAAAGTATATATATATAAGCTATTTTGGCGGTGGTAACAGGGAGTTGTCAAAAGTAAATACGGTGACATGCACAGTAACTTACAAGTGTATAAGCATAATCTGCACAGTACAAAATATTTTAATAAAAATTCCCAAACTAAAACACTGTCAGTGGATTTGTGTTTTTGCTTTGCGTGATATATATGACCCATCAGGAAACCAGATGTGAGTGTCTGCGTCATCGTTTTTGAAGTCCTGTGTTTTTGCCTGTCCGCACTAAAACGCTACCCCAGAGTTTTAAAACAAAAACAGGGTCAGCAGTGTACCAACAGGTCTCCGTTTTGAAACTAAAACGTAGTAGTGTAAATGGTTGACTACAATCCAATCTGACATCATTTTGCAAGCAGTGGAGTCGCCCCCTTCTGGCCATTAGAAACAATGCAGGTTCAAGGCACTTCCACATTGGCTTCACTTTTCAGACCCAGAGGTTGCCACTTGGTGTGTTCAGACACAGAGATTTAGTTAATTTTGGTGACTCTATGATTGCATACACATTCACTGAAAATATGCGATTTGGCACAAATTCACCAGGGTGGTCCGAACTGAACTGGAGCAAAGAATTTGCATGTATTAGTTAATCTGCTTCATAAACGTACAAAGACGAGACGAAAGAGGAGAGACACTGGAGGGAACAGAAATAAACCGAACATTAACACATAGTCACTGCGTTCATTGCTAGCTAGCTTACCATTGGTATACTCGGGGGAGTGATGTAAAGCGAAAATTTATGAACACGCATTGGAGCTTTGTCACATGCAAGTCAGAAGCCTTTTGTTGAAATGGGGAGGCCAATGTGAAGTCAGGTGACTCTTATGTGAATCTGACTTTTTAAGCAACAACTGTGCACTGCACCCTCAGATTTATTTGGGCATTACAGAGTCTATGGCCTACTAGATATCCAGTTCTCATTTCAAACATGCAGGTCCCATTAACTAAAGACATACATGATAGTGACCATTGTTATAAAGCACAGAATATATTTTGTTCTTCAGAGGGAAGCTACAAGAAGTCATAGTGCAGATCATAATCTTATATCAGCTTAATTTACCTGCATGAACAAAACGTTCAGCTTCCATCTTTATCCCTGAGCTGAGCTCTAGTAATTGTCCACAAACTCTGGTTTCCATACAAAAGTATTAGTCCTGCTTATTCACAGAGCTCACACCACAAAGCTCTGTGGGTACCCTGCTGGGCTCTACAGGGAAGTGTCCATTTTCCATTTCAAACATGCAGTAATTTGCCATAGTTGGTTCCTGAAAGTCACGGCTTTACAATAAGTCACAAAACATTTGTTCCAGCTGCAGGGGCAAATCTAGCAACTCTGGGCCCCAATCTCTTAATAAAAATAATCCTGTTGGAATTTGTGTGAGTTCTCTCCAGCTGTGGACACCTGGAAATTTCACCTCTGACCTCACCTGCAAACCTCAGTGTCCATGAACAAGTAAAAAAAAAGGTCAGTTTATACTGACTCAGAATTTCAGCTCTCATTTCGTGGTATTCACATCTAGATGTGTTAAACAACTCAGGACATACCACCCTCTGTTTGAACCCACCCATTTTTCAAGTTAACAAAACTATTGGAACATGTGACTGATAGATGTATCTTGTTGTCCAGGTGTTGCCTTTTAGGTTGGTTGTCCAAACATTAAATAGCTCTGCATGACTAGTCTAAGTTTTCATCCTTGGTTCAAACCCATAAAGAATGCATTTCCTGTTAAAGAGGATAAAGCAACATGAAGACCAGAGAGCTGTCTATGGGAGAAAAGCAAGCCATTGTCAAGCTGAGAAAAGAAGGAAAATCGACCAGAGCCATTGGACAAACATTGGGCATAGCAAGCACAACAATTTGGACTGTCCTGAAAAACAAAGAAAGTACTGGTGTACTGAGCAACAGACGTCAAACAGGTCGGCCAAGGAAAACAACAGTAATTGATGACAGAAATATCGTGAGAGCTGTGAAGAAAACCCCCAAAACATCAGCAAGTGACATCACCAACGACCTCCACAGTGCAGGGGTGAAAGTATCACAATCCACTGTTTGAACAAGACTCAGAGAGCAGAAATATAGAGCACACCGAACCACAAGATGCAAACCACTCATCAGCAGGAAGAATCGGAAGGCCAGATTGAAATTTGCAAGAAGTACAGAGATGAGCCGCAAAAGTTGTGGAACACAATCTTATGGACTGATGAGACCAAGATTAATCTCTACCAAAGTGATGGAAAGGCCAAAGTGTGGAGAAAGAAAGGAACTGCTTATGATCCGAAGCATACAAGCTCATCTGTGAAGCATGGTGGAGGTAATGTCATGGCTTGGGCGTGCATGGCTGCTTCTGGAACAGGCTCATTAATATTTATTGATGATGTAACTGGTGATGGTAGCAGCAGAATGAATTCAGACGTGTACAGAAACATTTTGTCTGCCAATTTACGGAGAAATACACTGCTCAAAAACATAAAGGGAACACTAAAATAACACATCCTAGATCTGAATGAATAAATACTCCTTTCTTTACATAGTTGAATGTGCTGACAACAAAATCACACAAAAATTATCAATGGAAATCAAATTTATCAACCCATGGAAGTCTGGATTTGGCGTCACACTCAAAATCAAAGTGGAAAACCACACTACAGGCCAATCCAACTTTGATGTAATGTCCTTAAAACAAGTCAATATGAGGCTCAGTAGTGTGTGTGGCCTCCACGTGCCTGTATGACCTCCCTACAACGCCTGGGCATGCTCCTGATGAGGTGGCGGATGGTCTCCTGAGGGATCTCCTCCCAGACCTGGACTAAAGCATCCAACTCCTGGACAGTCTGTGGTGCAACGTGGCGTTGGTGGATGTGCTCAATTGGTTCAGGTCTGGGGAACGGGTTGGGCCAGTCCATAGCATCAACGCCTTCCTCTTGCAGGAACTGCTGACACACTCCAGCCACATGAGGTCTAGCATTGTGTTGCATTAAGAGGAACCCAGGGCCAACTGCACCAGCATATGGTCTCACAAGGGGTCTGAAGATCTCATCTCGGTACCTAATGGCAGTCAGGCTACCTCTGGCGAGCACATGGAGGGCTGTGCGGCCCCCCAAAGAAATGCCACCCCACACCATTACTGACCCACCGCCAAACCAGTCATGCTGGAGGATGTTGCAGGCAGCAGAACGTTCTCCGCGGCGTCTCCAGACTCTGTCACGTCTGTCACATGTGCTCAGTGTGAACCTGCTTTCATCTGTGAAGAGCACAGGGCGCCAGTGGCGAATTTGCCAATCTTGGTGTTCTCTGGCAAATGCCAAACGCCCTGCACGGTGTTGGGCTGTAAGCACAACTGGGTTGTTGCCCTCCTACGGCCTCCTCCACGTCTCCAGATGTACTGGCCTGTCTCCTGGTAGCGCCTCCATGCTCTGGACACTACGCTGACAGACACAGCAAACCTTCTTGCCACAGCTCACAATGATGTGCCATCCTGGATGACCTGCACTACCTGAGCCACTTGTGTGGGTTGTGGACTCCGTCTCATGCTACCTCTAGAGTGAAAGCACCGCCAGCATTCAAAAGTGACCAAAACATCAGCCAGGAAGCATAGGAACTGCGAAGTGGTCTGTGGTCACCACCTGCAGAACCACTCCTTGATTGGGGGTGTCTTGCTAACTGCCTATAATTTCCACCTGTTGTCTATTCCATTTGCACAACAGCATGTGAAACTGATTGTCAGTGTTGCTTCCTAAGTGGACAGTTTAATTTCACAGGAGTGTGATTGACTTGGAGTTACATGTGTTACAGTGTTGTTTAAGTGTTCCCTTTATTTTTTTGAGCAGTGTACATTGAAACTAATCAGGAGGAAGTTTATCATGCAGCAGGACAATGACCCAAAGCACACTGCCAACAAAACAAAGGACTTCATCAGGGGGAAAAGTGGAAGGTTTCAGACTGGCCAAGTCAATCACCTGACCTTAACCCAATAGAGCATGCATTTCATTGCCCTCCTGCCAGTTGTGAGTACCAAAACTAATTTTTATCGTTAATTTACATAATTTGTGTATATTTAAACATCTATATTTGATTGAACACATCAGTGTAAGGTTGTATTGATGTTGCCAAAGTTGAAATCCATTAATAAGGAAGAATGACACCTGTATAGATGTTTTTAAGTGATAAGATTATAAATTTAATTATAATTTATAATTTTTTATGGAGTCAGACACCCATTATGGTTTTCATCATACTCAGCTAAAGAAATCAAAGGATGCAAATATTGGACTCCTGATAGAGGGCTCCACCTGCTGCACAGGCAACAGTATTGGGGAGGGAATCAGGCAACAACCACAGGGAAGAATTACATATTTAAATTTGAAGTAGTAAGCCATGCACACATATCCAGTTTAATGCAGGTCCTTTTTCTGCAAGTCATGGAAAAAAACAAAAATCTTGTTGATCCAAAAGCACCTTTCATTTATCATCTTGCAATTAAATCAAAAACTTAATATACAAAAAGAAAGTTGTGTGTATAAGTTGTGGAATTATTTGCATTGTTTTAGTAGCATTTATGATAGCTTTAAACCATTATGGAAGCTGCTCGTCTAAACATGATGTTGTGATGTTTACATGGTCATGATTGCTATTATTTCATTTTTGAATTGTCTGCATCACTGGTAGGTCAGAGGTCAGCTTCAACACAGCACACATTGTGTGTGTTTCTCTTGGATGTTAGCCGGATGCTGGATTTACCAACAGTCTATTTGCTCACTGTGACGCCCTGCTGGCCAAAGTGGCTCTATGAATCACGTATGTAACTAATTAGTTAATAGGTGACACATTCGGCATAAACACGAGGAAATCACTCATCTGCAAAATGTGTTCATAAAGCTCCATGCAGCCATATGTCATTAACAATGTCATGGAGATGCTCATTAGAAGCAGTTAAGGAGAACAAATGCAGCATAATGTGGGCGTCAATCACAAGCTGTCTGCACATGCTAACACATGGACAGTGCGCTCTTATAATAACACATTAAAGTGGGGTATCAAAGCCACTAACATACAGACAGATTATTAGTCTGCATGCACAGACATGATTCTTGTCCACACATGTTGTCTCACCATGAGCAACGAGCAAACTTTGGACAAACGATACAGAGTCTGATGAGTTAAATGTGGACATCTGACTTCCATGAATGACTCTGAACAGAGTGAGATGAACTGTACAGAGAGCATGTTTTGACTAATTCATAGATGAGTTTGCATGTTAGCGTGACTGAAACGACTCCAATTTGTGTATTTCAGCTAAGTGTGAGAACTAAGATCTAAAATGAGGTTTTAATCTAAGCCAAAACAATTAATTCCACACATCATAATCGGTACCCTACATTTCAACCCCCTTTAAGTATCTTTCTTCTTATCTGTCTCTCAACAGGAAATACTTGTGAGTTGCTTCAACTTGTTACATTACTCTCTGTAGCCTCTGGAACTGATGTATGGAAAAATCTGTACTTGATAAAATGTGACACTGCTGCAGCCTTTTGCTTTGTCGTCCTCTGCAACAGCTGACTATCGGAAGTCACAATTTTTTAGACAGAAAAAAAATATATTTTGAGAAAATAACTCAAAACCCCATAAACTCAAAAAGTAGTTATCACAGTTAGAAATAACTTTTGCAGCCAGCCAAACACTTAGAAACCAATCCTTCTCACAGTGAGCATTCCTCTCATTGAGCACTTTGACCTACGCTTAAGTCAGAAGAACTGATTCAACCCAAGAGACGTTTGTGGTTTTCAAGCACAAAGTGCTTGTTTTACTTTACAATATTTCAGTAAATATAACCAGCCTTTCACAGCAGACATTTTGACTTGCCAAAGAAGGGAAAGCAGAGGTGGAACAAAGTCACAGATAACAATGACTCCATTCCAGTGTTCCAGTAAGCCATACTGGTGAGCCAAAGTGCACAAAACCCTGGAACTAGCACACCTTAAGGGTGGGGTAAGCGATTCTGGAGATATCCAGTTCCATGACAAATACTATGATACAGAGCAACAACAACACAGCAAGTAATCTAACTAATGTTAGCTAAGTTGTAGGTTAGCAAACTGTCGCTACAGTTGCTGCTGCTGCTGACAAAATAGTCCCAGAGCCAGCACAGCAGCTCCAGACAGAGATACTCACAACTCTCCTGCTACTATAGCTCACATCACAACAACAGCATAGCTTGGCAAACTACAAAATTAGCTGAATGTCTGTGGACAAGTCATTTAACATCACCAGACACACAAACCCTGGCTGGTTAGTAGTAATAGTGTTGTGGGGAGCGGTCCGAGCCACATTGTTTGTTTCCCATTTACAGAGCCAGGGCTGAGTACAAATACCCAAATTCTTTTCTGCACACAGAATGGACAGCTCGCGGACCGTGAGGAGATATTCAATGAATTTGACAAAAAGACGTGAATTGGATTAGAATCGCTTACCCCACCTTTAATTAAGTGCAGTTGTTGTTAATGTAATCAGTTACGCCTGTGCTTTTGTTCACGTCATATGGGATGGATGGTAGAGACAGGAAAGATTATATCGGCAATTACATTTGGGTTTAATAACATTAAACGATGGTTTCACTGATGTGAGTCGTCCATATTTGTTTGGTTTTCTGGAACTTTGTATTAGTTTCCCAGTTGTAGTTAAAAGCTAAAGTTAAAAAGTCTTAATTACATTAACTCCATTAACTACCAAAATGTCTGCTGTAAAAAAGGTCTATTGTGTATGTGGCTCACTGGGACACTTGAATAGAGCGGAGCCATCATTAATTTTATTAGTAACACCTGACAAAATGTTTGTTGTGAAAAAAAGAAATCCATGGTGGATTCTATAACTGTTTGCAGATACTTCTGCTTTTCTAATTGCTTCAATGAAAAACACCAGTCCTGATAACAAGGAACAAAAATAACTGAGCTAATCAAGTATCCGGATCCATTCCAAGACTTCTGGCTTTGATGAGGTAATTTGCAGACTTTCTGATTAGCTTTATGGACATAGGAGTTTAATCAAAGCCTGAAGAATCCAGATGCACTGACAATGCAGGAACAACAATAACGGTACTTATACGATGTTTGACAATGAATATACATCTCAATATGAATGCACCAGTAGTTTTTCTGTCATAACCAGCGGGGATTTTATTCTGAAGCCTGCTGTGTGTTTGCCAAAAAGTCTTCACTGTTAAGGATCAGTGAGGTGCTTTTTGGCAAACTTCAGACAAGAATTCATTTTTCTTCCTAGTGAGCAGTGGTTTCTGTCTTGGCACCCTGCCATGAATAAAATTTTTCTCCAGCTTCTTTTTGATGCTGGACTCATGAACGCTGACTGAAGCCTGCAGACTCCTGGATGTTGAAATGCTATATGATTTTTATATTTTGCTCTTGGAGAGATTTTGGCAGGACTTCTTGGAAGATTCACAACTGTCCCAGAGTTTCTCCACTTGTACGGTATGTGGCTGGCTGGGATTCAGTGGAGTCCTGGAGCTTTTGGAATGACTTTGGAAGATTTTCCAGACTGACAGGCGTCAACATCCCCCTGGAGATGTCGAGGGATTGCATTTGATTATGACATGACTTGGTTCTCAAACCTGTGTGCCGATGGCTTTTCTCACGGTAAAGGCCAAGGTTTCTTAGATGTGTAACGGTGAGGCATCCAAATCAGACGAGATAGCTGCCACTTTTGTGAAAGAGTGTAGGAACAATACGCATTAACCATCTGACCAATCTTAATGTGAGAAATGGGGTAAAGTTAACATTTAAAAGAATAGACATTCAGGGAAATAGGCTTAATCACCAATCTAATATTTGTCTGTTAAATGTAAGGCTCTAGCTTAGCATAAAAACTGGAAAGAAGGAAGTTATCCTGTGACTGACAACTGATCACAGCCAAGAAATAGTCTGGCACATCACTCCACCCACAACAGAGAATAGTCATTTTAACAATTTTGTACAGATTAAACAAATTAAACATAACATTAGTGATCTTGTCGTGCTGGAAAGAGAGCCAGGAACTGTTTTCCCATGCTTCCAGGGCTTAGCTAAACTAACCAGGGGCTACCTGTATCTTCATATTTACCATACAGAAATGACAGCAGTATCGATCTTCTCATCTAACTTTCTATCAGAGATGAATATTTCCCACAGCCTTAACTTAGTTTAACATAAAGACTGGAAACAACTAGCCTGTCTCTCTCTTAAGGTTACAAAATCCACCTACCAGCACCACAAAAACTCTACTGATTAACATGTTGTATCCTGTTTGTTTAACCTGTACAAAAACAAAAGTGGGAAAAATGCCAAGATTTTACAGCGAGTTATGTGCTGGACTATTTTTTGGCCAGGTGCAGTGACTTCCTGATGTGCTGATAGGTGGATTGTTAATATTGAACAGAGCCATGCTAGCTGTTTCCCCTTGTTTCCAGTCTTTATGCTATTAACCGGCTGCTAGCCGTAGCTTCATATTTGACAGACACACGAGATGGTATTGATCGTCTCATGTAAGTATAAAATGTGTTGCATAAGCAAACTTTTTTGTAAATGTAAAAAATATCTTTACTATAAGGATAATAGCAGAAATGATTATAGGCCTCACATTACATTTTGCGCCTGTGTGTGTGTGGTTCCAATTGACCTGAAGCCCCTTTTAAAAACAGCCCTGTGATGCGGCTGCTGTTTGACATAGTTAGGGAAATTCCATCTTATTAGACCTAATTATCATTCTTCAATCTGTTTCTACTTAAATAAGATCCAGACAGCAATCAGTGAACGCACACACACAAACACACACTCACACACTCAAACTCAATGTGGTCTTAATTTTCATTAATGTGGGGACGGTTGGTGGGTTGGCAGGGGAGCGGGCAAGTCTCACGGTACCTGAAACATAAAACATATCTAATCCCATGATTCCATTAGCAGAAGACCAAAACACATCATTCTTCTCAGCTCAAAACTACACACAGGTGGTCAAACACACTCACAGCTCCTGAGACATGTCATGCACTTCTTATAGTAATGCTCACTGCTCGCCACAGGAGGGCAACAGAGGCCTATAAAAACAGCATGATGCTACTCTTTACAAGATAAATCTATTAACCTCTGAAACTACTGGCCAATCATTTAGGCAACAATACTGTGGGCTGAAACAAAACAGTTTCCAGTGGGGTTATTTATCCCCTGGAAAGATTTGAAGCAGGAGCTTTCTCCTTAATGTAATCCAGTGCTCTCCTCAAACACAAAAAACAAAGCATGAATACATCTTTTTGACACATCTTGGTTCCAGCCTCTTATTCCCTCTAGTGACTTGGATGCTTTTCTAGTATTTTCCCATTATTCTTCATTACGCAGACTCTGCCAAATATCAGTTGCTTTGCTGCAGCGCTTCATAGATCTTCCTTATGTGGGTGCGGCCTGTCAATCCTGTAAGATAAATGGATTTACCAAAAAATAAACCCCCATAGCAGCCTGAACAGTATCTGTTTTAAACATGATAATGCACACCTGCAAATGGTATAATTTATTGAGACAACAATGGTCATGTAACAAAACTGGAACAGATACCTTGAAAATGTTGAATTCCAACTGAAATTAAAATTAACTTAATTTCATTAGCCTAAGTAAAAATGTCTTAGTAGCAGTAGAAATTTCTTTCACAAAGTTGGGAAGTCACTGTGTCGTGGGCACCATAGTTCAACATATCACTTCATCTCCAACAGCCATACAGACAGTTAACCAGCTGGGGTGGACGACTTTGTTGCCATGTTCATGTCATAATATTGAGACCGTAATTACGAGCAGGTGAGTGGGAAAAGATTTGAATTTCTGAATCACACTCTGAATCTTGTTTAAGCTGCTAACGGACAACTACAAACACGCAAGCGAGTTAGCTTCGCTTGGTGGTTTCCACTTTCTGAGTGAAATACAAACTTGCACAAATCTTGATTGATGTAAAAGGACAGACATCTTAAATCACTAATGGTACATAACCAATGCTATGTGGACAAGTGGGGGAAAAAACATCTTATACAGGGTGTACAGGGCTATGACGTGCTCCAGTTAGTAGTGCACCAAGGAGGCTGACAACACATCTCCTGGTAATGCTCTCCATAAGATGTCAGTCCACTGCTGCAAAGAGAAATCCCAGCTTGAAGCTTTGTCCAAAAACAGTTTTATCCCGATTTGAAAAACGGAAAAATGTCCAAGATAGCTGCATTATAGTTTATATTTCCTTTCAAAAAAGTGAAGAAAATAGACCAACTTTAAACCAAGCAGGCTCTGGGAGCTTTTGAGGTTGTTTTTCGGCACGAGGAGCCAGGCATGCAGGCAAGAAAAACGTACAGAGATTTATTATAACAAAATAAGACTTCAGAATTGAAAGAAGATGTGAAAATGGAGTCCAGGT
Source organism: Micropterus salmoides (assembly GCF_014851395.1). Classification (NCBI taxonomy): domain Eukaryota; kingdom Metazoa; phylum Chordata; class Actinopteri; order Centrarchiformes; family Centrarchidae; genus Micropterus; species Micropterus salmoides. The sequence goes on from NW_024044237.1 coordinate 19,696,350, forward strand.
TGAACGTGGCCTGAGTTATACTTTCAAGGGGCATTTGGACCTTCAGGGCATTGAGTGTAGGCCGTGATTACCCTCCCCGCTGTTTCTCTACACGCTCCTGCTCTGAAGCTCAATGGGCAGAGCATGGCCCCAGCCATGCTGTGGTTAGGGGTTAGACTCCCACTGCGGCCTCAAATTAAAACTGTATGTTTGCACAGTAAAGAAAGACCAATAATAAAATGTATCCTCTAAATTGCTTATGGCGCATTTGTACCCTGTGAGGCGAGTAGGTGCCTAAAAGTAATTAGCACATTCATCTTGTATTTTTTTCCATGGGATCTCCTGCTGTCTGAAAATGACAGCCACCACTGAGAGGGGTGTAAAATCAAAGAGATCCCGCTGTGCTGTTGGGCCTGTGGGCCAATCATATGTCTCTGTCTTGAATTATGACATGAAGCTTTTTAAGTCAACGGCATGGAATCAAAGAAACCCTGAGTGTGCATAAAACCAAGGCAGCACTAGGACAGGACAAGCATATTCGCATGAATATGATAATTACACGACAGCGTCACGACCGCCGGCGACAGCACATGATGGATGAGCCAGGGGAAGAAAACATGAACAAGGCAAGCGGAGAAAGAGACACGGCTACCGGTGTAACACAAACTGTGGACAGAGCGATGGGAGTGAAAGGCAAAACAAAAGACAGATTGAAGGAGGAGGAGAGAATAGTGGAGGTCTTAGTATCTCAGGCCTCAAGTATTACCCCTCTCCGCTCGCCCTTCTTCTATTTCTGCCTTTTAAGGAGCTCCATAAGTTCAAGTAGATAATGAGTGCCTTGAAGCAGGCTGAGTAAATCAGACAGAGAACAACGGAGGGAGAGAGAAAAGGTGTATGTGGTGGGGGTAAGGGTTGGACTGAGCGAGGCGGTGGGAAACACTGGAAGGAAGAAGAAGATTGGAAGTGATAACAAATGAAGCAAAAGAGGCAGAGAGAGGAGCTGAGCTGAGTGGAGATGCGTGATAAGATCTTGCATTAACTTAAAAGCATACTTTAATGAAACTCCACCAAGAGCTTTAGAGAGAGAGAAGCAAAGATGGGTCCCATGCAAGTTAGGAAAATACATGCTCATGGTAGATGTTTTTGAGGTCCTGATTTTGCGTTCAACCCCGAATCCCCTTCTCATCATTCTTTGCACTCATCACGTTTCTCTTACTGTCTGAACAGCCGCAGTCGGATTCCCGTCTTTCTTCGCCGTTCTTTTCGAAATTTGAAGCAGAGGGCAAACTAAACTAAAAATAGAAAACTTTAGTTTCTTTGTAGAAAAGTTGTTAATTCAAGGAGCCCGCACCCTCATCACTGGGGTCAATCCAACAGCGGTTGAGACAACTTTAAACTTTGATCCTTATTGGAATCATGTGTCAGAGTGAGATATCTAAAAAAGTGCTTGTCAGGCTCTTTTTTGCTTATGACTACTTAACATGTATAGTAAAGTCAGTTTTATGTAAAACTATTATATAAATAAATATGTAAAAATGAAGAAGCCTTAAGAAGAGCAAGGGAAGAGGGATCCCTCTTCCAGTACGAACAAGTATTCAGAAATGTAAGCATATCATATACAACATCACTTCTCATGTGTTCTGAGTGCAACAAAATGAAGGCGTTTGAGAAGAGAGAGTCCGAAAGTGTTTGCTGTGATTGCCATTTGTATGAAATCACCACATCCAGACTACAAAGACACGCAAAATATGCAAAACCGTTGTAGCGGGATCAAGGAGGCCATGTGATAAAGCCACATGGAGGCAGCCTTTATGTCCTGCCTCAGAGTGTAGCCATTGAAACAGGCTTCAACACTCACGGCTTTAGATACGGTTGGACGGCACGATTTGTTTCAACCAAACTGAACCCATCAAATCAGTATTTGTTTATTAACAATGGGTCAGATGACTGTGCGATGTGAAAGGGGTCACTAGTGATGAACCTACAGACAATTATCATACAATTCTGCATTCCCCTCAGCTCTACATGGACCATTTAAACATATTTCAACTCGTGGCGGTTTTTATGGCCCGCAAATTTAGTGTCTCACTCTCATAGTTTGATGTTCAGCAACAACAGGCAGCTGTGTAGTGAAAAGGCCCTGATGAACAGACAGTACCCTACCTGCCCACCACCAAACAGAAGACACGCAGTTAGCGACTAGCTGGTGAAAAGTGAAGTATTAAGCAGCTGAAGAGACAGATGTTTCCCTCAGGAGTTGGTGGACACCAAAAAAAGAGCAAAAAGAGAGTGTATATGGAACTTCCATTAATCAGGACCAGATATACTGATGGTTGTGTAAGGCAACTGTTTGCTAACATGTTGTGCCAAATACTTTATATGGTGAAAATATATTAATATAGCTTGTTATGCAGCTCACAAGTAGCCACTTTTTTAAAAATATGCCTTGAAGTACTCCACACTTCTGGTTCTGCTTGTGCTTCTGAAACTGTAAACATAACTTGTTACACATTAATTTTAAACTCATGAGTTTAAAATGTCAGTTTTTGAGTTTACTCAAAATAATGAAAATGATCCTCTGGCCTGCTTGGCAAGCTTTAGCTGGTGCTGTGAAACAACTGTATCTGAGCATCTCTGTGGTGCAGTTCAATTTCCTACTTTTCAGTCACCCTTCCCAGTCAAAAGTGACAACAGTCAGTCTAATAGAAAACAAATAGCACCCAAGCTCCAAATAATAATCTCATGTCAAGGGAAAAGAAGTCCTATTCTTTACTCTTATTTCAAGCTTTGTCTCTGTTTTACTGTGTTTCTCTGTATTTTGTTTTCCCATTCGTTCGGTTCTCTGTCCCTAAACCACAGCAGTTGTGGGAAATCAGTCCCAGCTGTTGGCACTTTGATTTGATTGTAGAATGTGTCAATCAAGCCGGGGCACATTGCGCAAAATCTAATTCTAGTCACTCGTTATTTCAGCTCCCACTGAGCTCTTTGCAGAGGGATTAACTTTGACTGTCACACAGAACCAAGGAACCCAGGGCGAAACTGACCAGCGCATCTGATCTGTGTTCCATCTACCAAGCAAACGGAACATGAAAGCACAAACTTATTCAAAACAACTTGTTCTGGATCCCTTTGAATATTCTTGCTTCTAGCAGTAAATACTTGCATGGCAGCTGTGAGATCATTCTATTTCTTTTTACATGTTAAAACGTTCTGCATTCAAACTGCCAGCACTGAGAGAAACACAACTGAGACTTGTTACACACTGTGGGAATCTCTCCTCTGGATATCTGCAGTGGTGTGGTTCGGCAGGTTTGAGATGAAGAGTTCAGCACATCCCTGTCAAACATCAAACTGCTGTCACAAATAGGATGTGAATCAAAACCGCTCAGACTCATTCATCTGTCTGGCCAGAAAGAGAAAAAAGCAGAATCCAGACTCTCCCTCTTTCTTGAAACTTTTCTTACTTGCTCATCCAGGTCCGTCCTTCCAGACAGACACAGGCATGCCTTTCTTAAGTTTGTTTTGGTCCAGTCTTGTCTTAATGTGCTCAAACGGTGAAAGACCAAAAAAGAATTAAAGAAAAGAAAACTCAGACAGCGTGACGGAATGAAGAAAAAGCATCACATTACTGTGGGGTTTTTCAAGAGGACCGTAAAAAGATATGCCCTGTGTACTTTCCACGCCTGGACCGGGAAAATGTTTGGTTCTGCCTTTCCTACACTTTTGAAATGGTGCACTGTGGGAGAGAAAAAGAAAATGATCCAGTGTTTGTAAGACTTGAGAAAAGCAAAAAAGAGGAAGCCGTGAACAAGTGTGTGAAAGACCAAAATCAACAATGAATCAGTCTGATTAATCTGTTTTCTGACTCCCCCAGGTTCCTATAAACAGAAATCTTTCAAAATGGGTCAGAAATATATACTTGGATTCATTAAAATGGATTCAATTCATTTAAAAAGGTTGGCACTGTCTTTTTTTAACACATTTTACTCAAACAGGAGTAAATAGTGTATTTGTTGGGGACTATTTTCATAGATTAATGCAGATTTACTCTAATGATTAGAGTACTCATTAGAGTCTAATTCTAGACTCTAATGAGTATAGCAGCAGGATGGTGTATGTGGGTTCATCATAAAGAGGGAAGTGGTACAACAGTGTGGCTTACTGATGTGTTTTTAAGTTTTTGGACAACAATAGAGGTCTATGCACCAGAGCACTAAGCCTTGCGTGGCACTGTTGCCCAAGACAAATTTCCAATTTTAACAAAACAGTTTATCTTGATCTTGATATATCAGGCTTTGTCTACACAGAGAATGGTTATTAGAAGGTTACATTTATTGTTTATTTTATAGAACATCACTAAACCATGTAGTTGTTAGGGTTACGATTAGAGTAGGTCTCCAGAGAATGAATGTTAGTCACTGTAACGTCTCCTCCTGAGTGACAAAAAACGAGTGTGCGACTATGTGTGTGTGTGACTATGTGTGTGTGAAGGAGTCTGTAGTTCTTCTATAATCTCCTGTCTTTGTGTGTCCCGCAGACAGTTTAAAAGCTTTCTATTTACCTTTCACACCATTCTCCCATTTTTAGGTCGCAGAGTGGGATGGAGGTGTGTGTATGTGTGTGTGTGTGTGAGAGAGAGAGAGAGAGAGAGAGAGAGAGAGAGAGCAAGAGAGAGCACTGCAAGTCCTCCTAGTGTGGGTGGACAGCTGGTCCAAAACAGGCGTTTTAGTCTCTAACAAACCATGACACGTCAAACATGTAATGTAGACCGCGACACAGCAACATGTAAAACGCCTCATTGACTCCCACCCATGGCCTCGGGGAAAAGAAAAAAGAGAAAAAAATCTTTTTGCTCACACACCACTGCAGCCATTCATCATAAATAAAATTTTACAAGGGATGGGGAGGTATCTGATTGTCATAAAATGAGCTGAAGGATGTTCCTGGCTATAAGTGCTGGAATCACCTCAGGATAGCTTGGCTGCGGGAACAAAGGTGGGGAGATATATCCTGTGTGTGTTTACCTCGCTCTGTTTCATTGTCCCTCCCACCTGCCCCTGCTGCTTCCCTTTCTGGTTTGAATTTGTGCTTCTGTGCTTTTGCCAGGATGCATGTCAGTTATCACACTTATTAGATGCCATCAAACATCTCCTCTATCATGTATCTGTCATCTGGCTCTGCTTTCTCTCAGTCTTTCTCTCTGCTTAAAAGTAGCTCTCGCTTGTTATCCCTTTACATCACTCCTTCACCACATACGAAACTATATTAAATGCAAACCCTGACAAGACAGACAAAAATCAAGAGAAAACCCTGACTGTTATCTGCAAACAACAGGTGTGACATTACATTTATTTGACACTTTTATCCAAGGCGACTTACAAATGTTATACATATCAGAGGTCACACACATCTGGAGCAACTAGGGGTTAAGTGTCTTGCTCAGGGACACAATGGTGGATGGGTCACAGTGGGGAATTGAACCCAGGCCTCTCACACCAAAGGCATGTGTCTTATCCATTGCGCCATCACCACCCTCATAGACTGTAATACTGTGGCATTACAATGTTAAAATACTTGTTATTGATTGGCTGCCAGGTGTCTGTTCAGGATTACATTGTAGGACACTTAAAACTGATTTAGTTGACATTTTAACCACTATTCTAAATCAGTGTGCAAGCTATATTAAACCTCAGGTAAGCGCAGCAACAGTACATCTGCTTCGTGCTTAATGCTTATGCTACTCTTATTGATGAAAATGGCCTTGCCATGACCTAAGTGACAACAAACAAACTTTAAAAGTAGGAATGCACCGAAATGAAAATTCTTGGCTGAAGCCAAATATAATGAATAAATATGCTGAATACCGAACAAGTACATTCACATTTTTCCATTTATTTTGCCTTTTTTTAAAAAAAACATTGCAATAATTTAATAGTCAAAATGTGCTTTTTACTCAGTGTTTCGCACAGGATTTGGAGGGACTATGGTGGGTGGGTCAGAGCTCCAGGAGGATCTGGTCAAGTAAATTACATGTGTCCATTTACTTTTAATGTACACATGTAATATGTTTTATACTTTCTGTGAATATAATCAAATTGATCTTATTTCCATCCTGTATAGACACCTTATTTTGAAACGAGACATTGTCACATGTGTATCCTCGCGCTAAATTCATCATGTCTGACCCAATTTGATAAATAATGTTGAATGTGGTTCTCCTATCGCGCAATATGAAGACTTCATCATCTCTCTTCAGGTAGGACTCTCATACTGCAACACTTGACAGGATAAAGTCGCTAACCTGACTATCAGCTCCCACTGGTCCGTTTCAGTGGATTTATCATAAAGGCTTGAATACGTGTGCACTCCAAATTTAGGTGCGTCTTGCCTTCTCAGAAACGAGTGACAGAAACACTCAAAGTGGGTCAGACCATTTGTTGCCTTTTCTAAGAAGTCAGCCACAGATGGAGTGGATGTGCTAGGAGACAATTCAGCAGAACAGTGTCTACAAAAATCTTTTTCTTACACTTTAAAATGCTTCCACACTGCTGACATGCCAACGTAATTGTCTGGTAAAATTTCGTCGGTCTTTTGACTTATTAGGCTGAACACCGAAAGTGCTTTTGTTGCTATTTTGGCCAATTAATTTTGGTGGCCAAACATTTGGTGCATCCCTATTTAAAACATTATGATTTAAACACAACTCCTTTTCCTGACTTGAGTTGGTGTAAGTGTGAGATTACAATACACTCCAAAGTATTCTGATGAATATAATGTGCTGGACAAGGTAAAGGCAAAGATGCTTTAACAACAGATTTAACAGCTTTAATATGTAAAGGCATCCTTGCCTCCACCTGGACATCTCACTCTGCATCCTTGTGATAACCTTTGCTTCTTTGGGACTTTCTTTGAATCATTGTTGCCTTCCTCATCTCCCCCTTATCTGTTACCATAACTTCAGGACACCTCATCCAGTATTGTCGCTTAAGTATTCAATATGTTTGCTATTTAATAGAATCACATGACTCCCTGTAATGTAAACAAGTAATGTAAAAAAGGTTGCTAGTATTGCCAATCCCACTGAGAAAGAACAATTTGAGCAATAATACTTTTAAGCCATTGTTTTGGTTTCACAATCAAGGAGAATACAGAATTCAAGTAACTCCTGTTGTCAGTCTCATGGGCAGCAGCTCCCAGCATACAAGCTCATACAAGCTAGATTGAAATGGTGGAGAGATAACGTAAAGGGGTGGTAAAGAACTCATCTATCAAGTTTTTTTATTTAATTATTTTTGGTATTTTCTGTTTTATTTGATTGTGACTGTAAAGAGAGACAGGAAAGGCAAGGGGAGAGATGATGACATGCAGCAAAGGGCCCAGGCCGGACCCGGACCCATCCCTGACATCTGGCACATGCTCCTCCAGGTGAGCCACCGGGGCTCACTAAGGGTATTTTTCTAAAGTATTTTAACCCTGAAGTGGATACTGTTTTAACAGATTGTGATAAAGATAACTCCAGTGTTGCTCTGAGTCTGCTGGGACTGTGTAAGTCATGTTGGACAATTGTTTGCTGTCACTTTACTCATAAGAAGCAAAAAAGTTGACACAGCAAATAAGATTCTTTCTGTGAGTTTGTTTTGAAGGCCAAAGTCTACCTTATGCGTATGGGCAATCTCAATGCTTTTTGTAATCAGGTGAGACTTCTGTAAGATTTTAACACCCACACAACCATACATGAGCATCCACACATACAAGCCATTCAACCATCAGATGAACAAACACCCAGCCCCATTTCTCCCTAATTGCTTTTGAAAACATGTCGAGGAGCTGAGCACACGGGGAATGACAGCTCCCGGTGTTTTCCTAAGGGAACTAAGTCAACAAGCACAGACAGTGACATGAAAGAGCTCACACACCTCTGCGGTTTTGCTCACTCACACGGACGACCAATTGATTAACTCATAAATCAACCTCATCCCAGGCCCCAGGCCCAGGAGCGCACCTCCACCAACCCAAAAAACGGCAGTGAGAAGCCGCAGCCCAACCCTGCGCCCTCCAGCTAAGTAAGTGGAGGATGGATGTTCCAGCTCATGGCAGAAACCCAGCAGGAGGGAGAGGCCAGGTGGGGCAGGTATAGTGGGTAATATGGAGCAAAAGAAAAAAAATTAAGGTGGGGTCATGGAAACGACAGGTATAGGATTAGTAAGTGTTATTGTAGCGACAGGGAGGGATGGAGAAAGAAAACACAAAAGGGCTCAAAGACGGATATAAATGTGTTAAAAAGACAAAGGAGAAGATAGGTTGAATCAAATGCTGTGTAGTGCTGCCAAAATGGAGAGAAAGAGGGAGAGAAAACATAGAGGAATGCAGTAAATCCCTAAGCAACTGAACAATCCTCTGGAGAAAGAAAAGAGGAATTTTTATGTGCTGCAGGTGAGCCGAACAGAAAGGGAGGGCGAGGGACGAGGAGACAGAGAGAAGAAGAGTGAAGGAGATAGACAGATGGAAAAAGAGGGAGAGAACGCGGGGGTGGCCAAGGGAATTTGAGGAAAGCGTGAAAGGGTTTGATTGTAGCAGAGAAAAGGGGACACGTGGGGTGAAAGTGAAGCAAATTGACACAAAATGACACAAAAATGGCTACTCATACAGTTAGAGGGGATGGCACATGGATGGACTCGGTAAAAGAAGGCAGAGCGACATGTGGGAAAAGGATTGTGACAAAAAAAGAGCAAATAAGAGAGAGAAACACAGACAGGGAGGTAGAGGAGGAGTGCATCTGTGGATCTTAAAGGCATACACAGGTCTTTGAGAGAATGGTCAGCTATATCACACAATAATCATGTTGAATGCTTTCTGGGAAGAAAGCATTAAAGATGAACTTTAATTGATAATATAGTCTTCTTTTGTGTCTATTAACTGATGATTTTACTACATTCAACCTAGGCAACATCCTGGTATTTTCCTAACCCTTGTGATATATTCCGATTTGTTCAATAATGTAACCACATAAAATAATATTTTGTCCTCTTTCTGACGTGAGCACTGAGCCACTAAGACATACTCGTGAGCAGGTGTTTTACTCTTGATCTGAGCAAGAAAACTGCTTTTAGCAACATATTTTAGGTGAAATAAGCAAATATTAATCTGGGAATCTGGGAGATTCTGGAAGTATTTCTTCCCATTTGACAGTTTTATTTTAATGATAACTTCAACATAACCTCAAGTTTAAATGGTAGTATAGGTTTACATTACAGTCATAATTATTTGTATAGCACCTTTCTAGTCTTTTCGACCACTCAAAGCATTCACCAGTCATACACACATTCATACACTGAGCCTAAGTGCTCAAACTAACATTCACACACCGCCAGGGGTAAATCGGGGTTCAGTATCTTGCCCAAGGACACTTCGACACGCAACCAGGAGAAACCATATTTTTACTTGTTAGTTTGGTGTAGAGGCTAGCTATAAATGCTGTGATATACTTACCTACCACTATGAAGAAGAAGACATATAGCAGCACGAACTAGAGCTGTAACAAATTCAAAATGCTTCATTATTGTAACTGGGGGAAAATATGCTGTACCACAGCTGTCTACAAAGTGTTTAGCTTCAGCTAAATGTTAGCTGTGTATGCAAAAGTATAAGCTTATGATTAGATGTTTCTTACCGAAATGATAGGACTTTATATTGTCATACACAAAGGCTCTTACATTTACCTTTTAGTCTAATATTTTTTTACGTAGTTGCTCATCTTTTGACTATCCAAGCCTTTCAAGTTAGGCTTCCAGACAGAATGCATAATCCTGAAGGGGGACTCCCTCCCACCATTAATTACACATTAAAGTCTGTTCACAGGTCTTGGGGAGTCCTACTGCATATGTAGTTGTATAAAGAGAAGAGACTTTGCGCCAAGTGACGTCCTGAATCTCCAAAAGAAATGTCAGCGGTGTGTCGATTTGGATTATTTTCTAAATATGTCCATCGTGAGTCCAACATTGTCATAGGAGTACAATGCTAAATCGGTTCTCTACTCTCAAAAATTCAAACACTTTTTTTCATTTTTTTAGATGATGTCAGTAGCCTACAGTACTATCCTACCTCATGATATATGTATAAGTGAGAAAATGAGGCACTATAGCGCTTGATCTCCACAGGAGGACACAGAGAAATTGACTATAAGAATAAAAGGATGTGAAGTGCGGAGTGAAGGAGCCAGAAAAAAGAACAGAAGAGGCGCTCTCCAAGAGCAAATAAAAGTTCTTACACAAGACCGGCCCGCACATCAACTCCTCTGTAGGTCAAAAGTCTTAAATCACAGCCTGCCAATCAGACAGACAGGCCCGTCTGAGCAGCAGAGCCAATGATATCGATGTCTTGTCACTCACAGTATCTGTTCTTATCGAAGGAGTCACCAGCTGAGTCATACAAACAGGGCTCGGCTATCCTGTTACGTATTAGTAACGGCAATTTGTCTCTGCTTCGCTGACAGAGAGAGACAGACAGAAAGAGAAAGACAACGGTGAGCGATGGCTGTTAGATAGCTATGCATGACAAGCCTCATTCCAACAAAGTTCTGTCACATAGAGATAATGATTCATACACGTGCTGTGTTTGCAAGCCCAAACAATACACATACACAGATAAACACACACACACACACACACACACACACACACACACACACACACACACACACACATACACATAGACCATACAAAGCTGCCTTTGTTGACTACTGGCGGCCCCTCAGTCATTGCTTACTAAATGTAAAAAACACACAGCGTCTCGTGTGTGTATACACATGTGTAATGTCTCTGTCAGCGTTAACCCTTTCCCCCACTTTGCAAGAGTCATGAGATGAGCGTGCGTGATGGTGTGTCAGCGTTGATACGGTCGACCTCCCATATAGGTCACTTCCTGTTCTGCTAATGCAGCTTTCTAAGGTCCATGTGTGCACTTGTTTGTCAGCACACGGTCCACATTTGTGTTAGGGAGGGTGTGTGCGGTTGAGTGCAGGTGTGTACCTCGGAGGTGACGGAAGGGAGATTCTCATTGATCCTTTAATATCTGGCCTGGGGGTTAGGAGAGGGAGCCAGAGAGCATGTGGGGGGAAAAAGTGTAGTCGAGAGCAATAATGCCAAACAAGAAAGAAAGAAAGGAAGGCGATAACAGGTGAGAAAGCGATAAAAGAGTGGGTGTAGAAGACAAGCGAAGTGCAAAGGCGATAAGAGGCAGATGCGGTGACAGAAAAAGGGAGAACGGCGTCATCGAAACTACAGACACAACAAGAGCGTCGGGGCACTTGGTGGGATTATGAGGGGTGTGTTTGTACCTGTGCCTGTTCGTGCTCATGTAAATCCCTCACTGTCACAGGTCAGAGGGATGTTTCTGGGGGAAGAGGAGCTTCGTGAGATAGTGTGATGAGAGAAGAAAGCAAAGTGGGAGGAGGGAACAGGGAGATGAAAGGAAAAACAAGATCGTAAATTTTCACCAGGACAGACAAATAAAACTCTCTCATACCCCGCCTCTCTCTCTCTTGCTCTATTTTTTTGTCATGAATGTGAGCCGGCCTTTGTTTTCCAGAAAACGCCCCGACCCCAAACTCCTCTCCCCTTGTGCCAATCACCCGAAACCATCCCTATAAAACTAAAACCATTGCAAACAAAAATCCCATATGCATTTCTTTTTTGTCTCTCCTCCCAGTGGGCTCCCAAATGACCAATAACACCACGCTCTGTACAAAAGCTAGTATTTATTCTCTCTTGAGTTACAATCAAGTATTTTCACACTGGAGAAAAATAAATAAACATCTTGTTCAATAAATATTATAGAGATATGACATGATCATAATCTTTAGCGACATCATCCAAGGCACATTGCAAAGATACATTAGATTTATTCTGAAAAGGAAATTAAGCCATCTGTAAGTTGCCAAAAGGAAAATAGTCATGTTTTAAAAGGCATGAAAAATTATAAAGGAATAGTTTGGGAAACGTGCTTATTTGCTTTCTTTCTGAGAGTAAGATGAGAAGACCAATACCACTTTCAAATGTCTGTTAAACATGAAACTAGAGCCAGAAGACAGTTAAGTTAGCTTGGTTGAAGCAACGCGTTAAAGAAAGGACCTCCTTAGTAACTGTCACGGTCACAGGTTGTCATTTGTGATATGTGATTTGTGTCACTAAAAAGTGACAGTACAGATATGGCCACATGACAGTAGTGTGCAGTATATTATAGCAAGGAGCAACTTTTCATTCAGACTGTGATGGACAATGAATGATACCTGTCAAGTATTTTGATTTAGTTTCTCTCTGTATCTATTTGTTAACCTAAATGAACTGAAACCAATGGCGAGATAAGTGCACAGGCGACACAAGAAGAGGACAGATCCGGCTCAAACACCCAGTCAAGTGAGCAACACTGTGGGTAAGGAGCGCAACGGCAGCAGAGCCGTGGTTCTGGTGAGGCCAGCATTCTTTTCTTGTCATTGGCAATCAACGCATTCAGCATATAACTTGTGCAAATGCTCTGCAGCCAGAAGGCTTAAAAAGTAGATCTCTGTTAGGTGCCTAACAACCCTACAATGATAACAAGTTTCCACAACTCCAACATGTCGTTTTTACACCTTGGTTTTTGTCTGGCACTGGATTTTGTCACATTTGGACAGAATCAGGCTCACATTTCCCCCTCTTGTTTCCAGTCTTTATGCTGGGCTAAGCTAACTGTCTGCTGACCATCTTCATATTCAATGTACAAATGTGAGAGTGGATGGTCTCATCTTACTCAGCAGTAAAGCAAGTAAGCATATTTTCCAAAATGTTTAACTATTTCTTTATACACACAACTGTGTTTCTTTTAGGAAAATGATTCTATTCTATGTGAAGTTTTCAGTCTGTGTTAAATATGTCTTGCTATAGAAGGAAATCATTAAAAAGTGGTAAAAAGAATGAGCGCTAAATCAAATGGTATGTTAAGGCACCTAACCACAATAAATGTATGTGTGTGTGTGTGTGTGTGTGTGCGTGTGTTTGACCACCTCTCTGTCTGGACACTATGTGTAGCACTGTTGTAGAGTTACTGTAACTGAACAACCGAGTTCTGATTACTCAGCAATACCCCTCTGCCCGTTATTTCCCGTGCTCATCCCCCTGACTCACCCATCCTCCCATCTTCCTCTCCTTTTCTTGCTTCTCCATCCCTCTGGCCATTTCCTTCTCCCCTTTTGTCTTTTTCCCATTCAGAAATGTTTCCTTCTTCCTTTAGAGAAAATGAATGTTTGCTGATTCACACATCTGGGGTCACTGAATCAGTTCTCACTCAATGGCTGCACTGTCTGTCTCGCTGCCTGTCACACTCGTCACACTCTCTACCCCCGTGTGTGTGTGTGTGTGTAACCACCTACAGTGGTATTTCTGTTGATCTATGAGCCGTGAAGTCCAGTAACTCAGCCCAGTCTCAGTGTGTCTCGCTCAACAAGCTGCTATGTGCATCAGACGGGTGACAGTGCTGGTAATGTGTTGGCTTTGTGTTTGTTATATTCCATTAGCACTTCTGGTGACCTGCCAAATAGTCCTTCATTCACTTATTCCAGTACGGTATGAATGAATGTGTTAAGCATGAATGTGTTTATGTGAGTTTGTCTGTTAAAGCTCTCAATTTGTTTCCACTCAGATTTTGTGCAAATGACAGATTTCTGATATACTGCACTTGTGTGTGTTGGCTTCTCAGCCTCTGAGTCTCTTCTTGAGGCGGTTAAAGTCCTTCGCCGATCGCCACAGCCAACTCTGTAGCTCTCGCAATATCCAAAATCCCTCTACCTTCTGGCGAAGTCGTTCATGGTCGGCCGCACCGACAACAGCGAAGAGGAGGAGGAGGTGGGGGAAAGGAGCGGTGTCAGAGGAGGCGAAAGGAGGGAGGTGCCCCTCTGTAAAGACAAAGGGATGGGTTGGGAGAGGAGGGTGTGCTCCTCACCCGCACCGAACTGGTAGAGGAGAGAGGGTAGACAGGGGAGGTTGAAGGGTCGGGGGGAGGAGGGAGCGAGGAGGCCGACGCTGATGATGGAATGTCGAGGAAGAAGAGGTAGCTTCCATGTCTATTTGCTTCTCCTCCTCCATTAATAACACTCTGCTTCGCTCTACAATAAATCCATCTTCTTTTCTGAGTGTGTCTGGCTGAAGTGAGTTCAGGTTGTAGCTGTACTGATTGTTGGCGTTGGTTTGGATGGTCTGTTGTCGAAGGGAGCCTTCTGTGCCCGGGTACGACACGTCTACCCTGGGTTCAGGCTGCCTGTCCATCTCCTCTCCATCCTCGTTGATACTTAACAACCTTCTCCTCCTCCCCCATCTCTCCACCCCTCCCTCTCGCTCCAGCTCCTCCTCTTCATCCTCCCCTACTCTCTCCTCTTCGCTGGCGGTCCATTTCCTGCTCTCTGGCTCTTCCCTCCTCCCTCTCCTCCCTCTTTCTCCTCTTCCCTTCTCCCTCGATCCGCCAATCCTTCCTCCAGCGGCGGTCGCCTCCGCTCTCCTGCCCTCTTTCCCTCTCCTTTTCTCCACCAGGTCTACGGTGACGCCATCCTCCCTCTCTCCTCCAACCACCCTTGTCCCGCTTCTTCTTTGGTTGGTACGCTGACCGGATTCTGTCCTCGTCCCGGCTCTGGACCTGTAAAGGCTCTGGCTCATGAGTGGAGCTGGTCGGTCGACTCCAGCCCCCCTCTGAGGGTACTGCAGCTCTCCAGTGCTAACTCCCAGGTTTGCAGAAGGAGGAGGAAGTGCGTAACCGAGGGTGGTCATCAGTGCGGATATGGAGCCCAGCAGCCCATCCAGGCCTGTGCAAAAGTGCAGCAGGGAGGTCTTGAGGGAAGGGCAGAGGGTGGAGCGGGCCAACTCCCTGACGGCTGCCAGCAGCACAGAGTAGGCCTTCTGGTTTTGGGCAAGCCGAGCTTGGTTCTCCAGGCCGTGCCACAGCTCCAGGCGGGTGGCCGCACTGGGCAGGGACAGAGCCGTGCTGTTGGGCCGTGGAGGGGAGAAGTCTTTCTCGTTGAATGGAGGGCCAAGATAGGTCAGCTGGAGGAAATATACAGAAATGAGAAGAAAAGATGAGAATGTTTAAACGATAATTGTGGTTTATTACTTTGTTTGGGCCATCGTTCATCCTAATGCTTTACACACCATCATGACTATGCAGTAAAGTTTGTCAGGCCAAGAAACATGATCAGACAGGTTGTAAATAAGCCAACAGTTTAGCCTGTTTATTTGGAGGTTAAACTGAAAGTTGTTGTGTCTGTAATAATCTCTCAATACACAGGAAAGCCTTGTGTGTACAAATAAAACAGGTATAGTAGGACAAAGTTGAACCGGAAAGTCAACCCTCTAAACTGTGATGGAACAATGACTTTGCTGTTTGACTTTGTTTTCTTTTCTGAATTAGGTTGGCTAACTGATCTGAATTGACTGCTCATGTTTCTTGGCTTGACAGACTTCTTTATATTTATTTCTGAGACATTTGCAGCAATTAACATGGTGAGTACAATGTTATGTGTACACAGAAGATCAATGACCAAAACTACACAAATAAGATACAGGTGAGACTAAATTCTTTAAGGTAGGCTAATCAATCAATAACAATAGTGTCCTTGGGGAACTTTTACAGTAGGTTTCTGTAAATAACATTACTACATTATTACTCTATACCTGCCATTATGAATTGGTGCTATATAAATAAAATTGAATTGAACTGCCATCAAGAAATAGTTACACTATGTTACTCCCTTTAAAACCAGAAATGGTTGTTTTTACTTTTCCGTTTGTGTATGGATTAAACAAACAAATGCTAATTGGTGCTGGACAGGGCCAGGCCAACTGTTTCCTGCTGTTTCTTGTGTTTATGCTAAGCCTTGACAACCAGCTTCTGGCAGTTGCATCATATTTAGTGATTTTCTCATCTGAATCTCTGCAAGTCATGTCACAAACATGACTTGATGTTTGTAGCTTCCCTAAATGGCTCTTCCAAATCCTGAAGGGAATATCTGTCTCTTCAGTGGCTAAATGCTCCACTATGTTCACCAGCTAGTCTAACTTTGTCCGTCTGCAGTTTGTTGTTGGACAGGTAGGGCACAGTGGGTTTTTAAAGCTTTTTCACTGAAAACTGCTGCCTGGTGTGGCCAAAAAACGACGCCATGAGAGTGAGTGGTGAGATTGAACCACAACAGTAAAGTTGCTGGCCGGACAGCTAAACAATGAGCTGAAACTCTCAATGAAATTCTGTAAAGCTGAGGAGAGCTGCAGATTTAGGTGATAATTCTCTGTAGGTTTATGTGAGCGACCCCTTTCATTGTCACATTGTTTTCACAATGTGATTTAATACATTGGTGTTTTAAAATACAGATTTTAGCCGCTTTAATGGGAACCTTTGTAGCAGTGTTTCTCATTGGGATAAAGTTCCTTCAGAGGTGAACATTTTTCAAAAAGTGTTCATACCTGTTTTGAAGTGAAGTTAATACATACATTTAAATTTATGAAAAACTGATTAAATCAAAAACATTTCCATGGAAGAAATTATAAAAAACAGAATTGTATCCTAAAATAATAATACTCACATATATGTCTTGATTTCCTTGAGCTGATACTCCAGGTATTTGGTCAGCTCGTACGTGCTTTCTATCGAACTCCTCTCGCTGGCCAGGTTGTGTGAAGGATCCAGGGCTGTTGCCATGGCAGCAGCCAATAGCAAGACGAGCTGCTGTTGATGGACTGTGGAGACATAAAAAAAAAAAAAAGACTGATTAAAACTCAGACAGACGGTGTGAGATGTTTCTTTAATGGCACTCACATCATTGGTGTCCAAGCGATAATTAACACACACTGCAGAGGTATTTGTAGTCATAGCAATGAGGTGAAATTTCTCCCCTGACATTATTTTCTCAGACATTTTGTGATTATTTAACTTGGATGCTTGGTTTTTAATGAATTTGATGATTTGAGAGCTCAACAGACAAAAATCACCCCCAGCAACAGTTTCCACGCTTTGCTCCAGTCTTCGCACCATCACACTGTTTATAGGAATTTTTTTTACAATATTCTGGTTTATTTCTTTGTCTCTATGGTGATGGCCTTGTCTGTTTATGTATCGCCAGGTCAGAGTCATCTGACACTGCCAATAAAGCTTTTTCCGTTTCCAATCTAATTTTAGAGGTTTCTGGCTGTCGGAGGTTTACTCTGGCTTCAAATAAAACCTCGCGTAATAGCTTCAGACAGTCAGACAAATGGCTCCTATGTTCAATGCACCAGCCTTAGACAGACACACACACACACACACACACACACGTTCATTCCTGACCAATATCCCCAAAACAAAGACATGTGGCTTTCTTTACAATCACAAACATTAATGTGTTTGTATCTGCTGTATGTTGTATGTGCTGTGGACTTCTTGTTTAGGTTTCAGAGTGTTTGTGTGGGTGTTTTATGTTACTGTGTGAGTGTTTGTGAGAATGTTTGTAGCCGTAATTATATATGTGGATTAAATTCACATGGCAGTGAGTGTACACAATGATTTTGAGTCTGTGTTTGTGTGTGAGAGACAGAGAGAGGGGGTTGTAACACTGGAAACCTTTTAGTGCCCTTGTTTCATACAGGGAAAATTGGAGCTGAAAGGTGGTTTTCAACTTGAGGAACGTCATGTACGTCCTCTTCTCTTTGTCCCCTGCTTTCTGTGTCTGGACGTGTCCACTTTCACACTCTCTAACCCTCTCTCTCTCAACACTTCCTCGGCCCTTTCACTCCAGCACGGCACACATCCTCCTCCTTCGTCGTCTCTGCTCTCCATCATCCTCTCCCATCCTGTCTGCGCTCTCTCTGTCTGTGTCATCCTTCTGACACCCAGACGGAGGGCAGTGATTCATGCTTGTAATCATGGGCAAAACATGCTGCTGTTCAACAGGTGTGAATTATGTATTGCACAAGTGTATTTGACCCTGTCAGCTTTCTCTCTTTCGCTCACTCTGTCTTTCTCTGACTCACCTCGGGCCTCCCGTTGCCTCACCAATTTGAATACCTTCTCTTCTTGAACAAGCCCCACCGCACTCAGACTTTCCTTTCTTTGTCCTCATACCTCCCCATGTTTCTTCCCTTTTCTCCTCTTGATGCTCATATCTCTTTTCTGCCTCGGGTTAAAATAACATCAGCCAATTAACCCCGATTACAGCTCTCTCTCTATTGCCCTTTTTTTCTTTTTCTTTCATCTATCCGTCACAGCTGGCCCCACAGGATGAAAATTAGTTTTTAAGCAAAAGGCTTAAACACTTGCAAAACGTTTAACTTCAGCACGTTTCCAGTGGTTCTAAGAAAACGAGTTCTGAAACAGTCAACACCTTTTTCCTCTGACTCAACCGCTAACATTTACGTGTCAGTATGCACTCCCAAACAGGGTTTGGTAGAAAATGAATGATGTTATGTACTCTATACTACTCAATACCAAAACGGCTATTGTCTGCAGTGCCACTTAAAACAAGAATGTGTATAATTGCAGTACGCATGAAACTTTGTCTTTACAAAATGTGTCACAGAAGAAAATATCCAGAAATTAAGTTTCATGTTTAGTTTTTTGTCTTATCTGCCCTTACTGAGGATGTTAAGCAATCGGAAAGAACACAAATCACTAGAATACACTGACAAGAGTTAATCCCTTTGATTATGTTACAAATTGCGATGATGACATGGTAACGAGGAACTGTGATGACATTTCTTTTTAAAGTAACCTATTCTGCTTCCAAAATATTCAATCAAGGTCAAGCTCCCTGAAAAAAACCCTATGCTCATCCAATGACTTTTGACAGATTGAATGGCAGATTGGGAAAGTTTCAAATTAAAACAGGATTAGAAATGCTTGTCATCAGAGTGACATGGACAAAACCTGAACAAACAACCAAGCCAGCTGCTTTATTTTAAAAAAAAAACAGCTCCTTCATCTCTGATCTCTTCCACTACCTGTTGACCCCAAGTTGTCGGCTACATCAAAGCATCCTAACAGACTATTTTCTAAAACACTGTGGTTGGGCCGGGGCAACTCCCACATGCTCCCACACACACCTTGAAATCAGTCAACTAGGACAGCCCCCGTCAGCCAAGCCTTCTCCGACCTCTTCAACCGCAAAAGCCTCATCACCTGTCAGAAGCAATAAGCATCTTTCAGCGACGCCTGAACATTTGGAGCTCATCAAGCCACGGGCTCCCCCCCGGAACATCCTCCATCAGCATCAAAACACCCCGAAATTAGCACGACATCGTTGACTCTCAGAGTAAATAGCCCTGAAGGGAAAGGACACACACTATGCAAAAATGGTCATTTTCAGAAGGAATAAACAGGTATCAAAAACAAAATGAGCCTTGCACAGAGACAGAAAATTCTCCCTGGCAAAAATCAACCCAAACAGTTCCAAAGCATTTCCTTTTGTCTGCAGCCACATGCTCGGAGATGATTGCCAGACGTGAAATTCTCTTGTTGTTTTGATTGAACGCTGACATGTCTAAAAGCATCCTGCACTGTGGCTTAAAACAAACGCTCTTTTGTACGAGTAAACTGAGATAACTCAAACCCAGAGCCATGTTGCAGTTATATAATATTATATTGAGTAACTACCATATAGCCGGCATATAGCCCGACTTCAAGCGGGAGCCCTGCAGGCTTGGGGCTGTGTCTGTGTACCTGGCAGTGGAAGCACTCTGCAGGGCAGGGTTGAAACCAGAACATTCTCCATGGGAGGATTGCATTACAGCAACACAGGGGTTCTCTACAACGGCCGACCATGACCTGCCTCTGTGCACTTATGTGTATGTGTGACTCTGTGCACATCTTGGCAGACATACTTGTTAGGTTTACACACATGCACGAGCAGGGGAGCTCCATTATTCACAACAGATCAAATCGTTATCTACGTCTTTTTCGCTGATGTAAAGTCAGATCTGGCATTCGGGAGTCTGGCTGCCATCTGCAATACAGAGCCGAACATGAAGTTCAGGCGCCAGAGCTTCTGAGCTCCATAAAGCTCAAAGTTAAACACCACCACAGCGATGGGGTTCAGAGTTGAATTTTGGGGCCCAAGGTTGCGTTCAGGGGCAAAAAGAGCCTTGTAACGCACTTGACATTTTACACTCCAGACGGTGTTTTGGTAAACCGGTGACCCAGTGTTTGTGTCTGTTGTACCGCTTCCATCTGAGGGGGCTAGCATTTCATCTTTCCCAGCATGCACCACCATTTGAGGTTTTAAACAAGCACTTAAACAGAATTTGGTGTTGTGGGAAACCCATGTGCAAGTTAATCTCTCTGGTCTGGTCCAGGAAAACTAGCTCCAGTGCCAGAAGAGGTTGCCCTCCATTGCTCTAACCACTTGAAAGAGGTCTTAAACAAAAACGAAACATCAGTATATAGGAGATGTTATGAATTCAGTCCAAATTAGATGTTTATCATTTCCAGTGTAACTTTGATTAGGATGACTACAGCATATTTATTTTTATACATTGTAAAAATAGACAAGATTTAACATTAATGCAGAGTGATTTTGTAACAAGAGGTTGTAACATCATCCATGGTGGGTCTTCCAGAACCAAAACGACATGCTGCCTTCAACATCCTCACTCTTCACACTTCAGTGTGTTATCTATTCACTGGGCAGAACTGTGCAGAACTCTGCTCCACCAGAGGACAATATTAGACAACATTAGTGACAGAAATGGCGATGTATCCAGCCATGTTTCAAGCTGTATTCCCTGAATGAGACATGGGTGTTAT
The DNA here is from genome assembly GCF_014851395.1 of Micropterus salmoides. Classification (NCBI taxonomy): domain Eukaryota; kingdom Metazoa; phylum Chordata; class Actinopteri; order Centrarchiformes; family Centrarchidae; genus Micropterus; species Micropterus salmoides. The sequence continues at coordinate 19,717,116 of NW_024044237.1, forward strand.
ATGTTATGTTATGAGTGATTTAAGACAGATCAAAATCCACTCTTCAGTCAGTCTTCAGGCACTGCTCTAGAAATCAATACCTACAAATCTTTTATCTGATTTAGTACATGAATTGTTTTTAATGCAATTTTTTCTGTCCAGAAGTGATGAAAGAAATCTGGTTACGATCTGAACTGACAATTTGATCTGGGCTGCAATTCTGAAAAAGCTCCTGGGATAAAACGCTGTAACGCCAGGTTCACGTCATATCATTCAGAATGTGATTTAGAGCAGCAGAGTCAGCAAAACATCCCGTCAGCTGAAGTTAGAGGCATCAGAAATTTCTTACAGCTGAAAAGAATTACAGAAGTGTCAACAAACAGTTGGAGAAATGGCTGCAAATCCTCAATCCCTGGCAGTTACATCTAAGTTAAATCCAATCTTAACACTAATAGAATTGATTAATCTAATTTAAAATAAAATGAACCATAAACTTTTTTCAAAATGTGATTGATTTCATATGTTATCAAGCACATAAAACATATATGCTAATTTAGGCTCATTAAATGATGTGCCATCAGTTTTGTATTGGACTAACAAGTGAACACTCAAGTCAGAATAACAGGAGGTTTTACTGTCCTTCCTGTTCCGCCCACGTCGTGTGCGTGCAGCATACACTCACTTACTAGCTTTTTCCAGAGATTGTAATCGTATTCCACAGTCCTCTTCAGCAACCACACTTGTTTAGGTGTCATCACCAACTCAAATTCGGCTCTTATGACAACACCTGAGAAATTCACATAAGATGAAGAAGACTGTAGGATATGCTCGAAAGCTAATAAGTAAACCCGGAGTTTAGAATATTTGATCAGAGATGCATTTCCATCATAAATGAGTCTCCACACTCTTTAAGTTAGTTCATCATTCAGTACCATTAAAATCCACACAATGTAGCCATCTTGTTGCTTTAAAATTGTATCTATAACCAGTTTTTTTTTACTTCACATGTGTCTTGCATATTTGTTGTCATCTCGCTAATGTGTCAGAGACAGAGCTGGAGGCTCATTGTGGCTTCGTTGACAGAAAAGACCCATCGTTGCCAAACTCTTGCGTAGTTTTTAAAAATTATTCTGCTGCAATGTACCTGGTGGCAATTCTTCCTCCTGTCATAACACTTACCCTAAACATAAACACACCTGTGCAGGATGCCTGGGACAAAAACATGTACACATCAAAGGCCTGATGTCAGAGATAGAGCCACAGTGGAAACAGACAGAGACAAGCGTTTGGCCGCCGCCGAGGTGAGTGAGGGTGAGCGACAGTCCGGGGTCAGGGTCAGAGTTGTGTGTCTGTGTACAGTTAAAGGCCAGATTTATGTGCAACCTGTACTCAATCAAATGTGCATTCCTCCACTAACTCAACACACACAAACGAGAAAATACATGCACACATACGCATCCAGACAGTGAACTAGAGCGCAGATCCATGTATGCACAGACGTTATACTGAATAAATACATATAAACAAACCATTGTGTACTCAAGGACACACACACGCTTTTCCCATCACTTCTCCCATGAGATTCCTTCCTCTGCAGTTTGTTCATACTGAATTTCAAATTGATCCTCTTGGCACTGGACACACACTGGCGTTGCCAAATAACATCAATGACCCAAAAACAAACACATAAAAAAAATCCAATAAAAATTCTGTTTATGTCCAGAAACTCTCTGCGCAACAATTTCTCGCTAGTCGTAAACTCAGTGTCCTCTGTTTAGTTCCCCTTTTTACCCTGATGTCTGTCTCCCTCTGTAACTTATAAGCCAGTCCATCCATGTCTTTTTTAAACTCTGTGGATTCCACTCGCTCCACACTTTATCGCCATTTTTGGTTTCAATTTTGTTGTCGCTTCATCCCCCCCCCCCCCAAATCTTCCTGAAACATAAAACTTCCAGTTTCAAGTCTCCTTCCCTTCTCTCCCTAATTACCGTTCCTCTCTCTTCCTTTCACTAATTGGCTCCACCCGTTCCCTCCATCAGCATCTTTTATCCCCCCCTCCCCTTTGCCCTTTTCAGCCCTTCGGGTTTTAATTTACCTCTTAACACCACCCCACACTCCCCCGCTACCCTCTCTCCGGCTACACCCAACCTCCACCTCTTTGTTTTCATTTTTTTAAAATGACCTAAAAATCAGACACATGAATTTATCGCTGAAGACATTTTTCAAGTGAAAAAATGGAAACTCTCCTCTAGGTCCAGCTTCTCACATGTATAGTGTACATCATGAGGATTTGCTGATGTTTATTTAAACCAAGACATTTGAAGATGCCACCTGGGGATTTAGAAAATTGTGATTTTGAAATGCTGTGATTTTTATGAACATTAATTGTTAATAAAACATATTTGTTATAGTTGCAGCCCTGTAGGGCCTTTCTTTAGTCTGTTTCCCCTTGTTAATTTTTTGTTAAATGTTTTATGTTTTATCTTACTGGTCTTTTGCATCACTTTCGGTCAGCTTTTTATATATTTGTTGATTGACTGTATTAATATATTATCTTTTAGTTTAATGGCTAGGCAGGCCCCTGAGCTATGTCTTCTTGGAATATGTGTTAGTTATGTATTAGTTTGGGTGTTAGTGTTACTATTAGCATGATGGTGTGTCTTTCATGCGGTACGTTGTCTGCTGTGAGCTGCTTGACTTGTGTATATTTTGTTATTTGTTGCTGTGCATGAACAAATAAAGTTATATACTTATCTACTCAATTTAAGTATTTCAATAAACTGCATGCCACTTTTTACTTCAGCTGCACTACGGTTCAGAGGTAAATATTGTCCTTTTTACACTTTACATTTATTTCACTGTGCAGATTAAGATTTTATGGATCTAAAATGAGCATTTAAAATATACGATGCATTGTTATACAGACATTAACACTGCTCAATAGTAGATCCTTTAAATTAGCTCCACCCTGAACCACCATGACATTAAAATGTTGGTAACATAATTTTTTCAGACTATTAAAAGAGTACTTTTATGTTGTTGAATTACTAAGGTTACTTAACTAATGGATCTGGATCTTAGCGTGAGGAAAGATATTTTGGGGTCTTGAAGGATAGAGACAGAGGGGAGCAGGAGGAGGAGGAGGAAGACAGGATTTGAAAGGGAGGAGGGAGAGGAAAAGGAGTTGGTGGAGGGAAGAGTTTTGTGAAGCGAGGGGCCATGTTAATTTGGGAAAAATGTAAACAGCATGTGTAACTGTTCAAAGCGTGACCGACTCATTTTATATCATTCCCCCCGTCTCTCTCCTCTCTCTTTCCCTCTGGGTGCTGCTAACTTCTGTCAATCGTGAATCTGCACTGCATTAACCCCTCTACCGCCAGTTCCTCTTTCCTTATCCCTCCCTATCTGTATTTACTTTTATCTGTCTCTACCTCTCTTTACCCTCGTCCACCCCCAACACACACACACACATGCACACACACAAATGTCCTCTTGACATCCACATATATATACCGTGAAGAATTGAGGATGGCGCTGAGCAAATCAAAAGATGTGAAAGGTTCTTTTTCACATCCCCTGCTCTCTCTCTCTCTCTCTCTTTTCACTCCTCCTTTGTTTCCTCCTTGGCCGGTCCGTTTGCTGGTCCAACACACACTAACGCTTTTATCTGAAACACACCGACACTAATTCAACCCTCGCAGCAATAACAGGCCTTGTCTGTGTGTGTGTGTGTGTGTGTGTGCTTGTGTATGTGTATGTGTGTGGGGGGGGAGACAGAGGGGGGGATGTGTAATTAAAAGGAAGAAAAAACATGTTTCTGCAAACATGTGTTTTTGTGTGTGTCTACCTGGGGAGGCGAGTGTGTGTGTGTGTGTGTGTGTGTGTGTGTATGTGTGTGTGTGAGCATGGTCTTCAACAGCTGAGCTTTCTGTTTATTCATTTGAGTATCAGTGGGAGCAGCAGCTTGTTCTGCACTGGGCTCTCTCTATTTATTGTCCTTCTAAAGTTACACCAAATTTGCTCATGGCCGGGCCGGCTCACACGATGTGACCACCTAGGCGGGGGACGAGGAGGGCAACGGAGGATGACGGGAGGCAGGGGAGGGAGAGGGACGGAGAGGAACTTGGTGATCCTTTGTTCAGCGCATCATTTCATCACACAGCCATCCTTCAGTCTTTCCCTCTTTCCTTCACCTCCTTTTCCTTCCTTTCATAGACACGGAGCAGCAGCCGCACCAGTTATCCCAGGGGGGAAAAGTGTGTGTGTGTGTGTGTGTGTGTGTGTATGTGTGTGTGTCCTCTCACACCCTGACTAACGTGAATCATGTACTTTCTCATATCAGTGACAGCTAACTAGACAGGGGCTTTAGCTGCTTCTGACCCCCTCAACCCCTGTCATTTTTTACTGTGAATAAGATTCCCCCCTTCTCTATCTTTTATACATACATTTTCTTTCAGTCTTTTACTCCTCTTACTCCCCATCTCTCTCTCTTTTCATGGTCTGTTAATCTCACATTCCTCTCTGGTTGGCTTTGCATTTCTTAGAAAATCTGAAAAAACATTTGATTTTCTGTATTAATTCCTTAACCTCTGAGGTTTTGCTGGTGAGCCACCAAAACCATATGTTTCATCAGCTTCTCTAATTTGAAGAAATGATTTACAATCACCTCTCATTTATTTTTAAAACATCAGTACATTTAAACATTAAAAAAAAGTTTCTTTCCAGGGTAACAAACACACTTTGAAGGGAATATAAGAGCCTGTTTTAATTTCATTCTTTGCATAAATGTATGCACAATTAACCCACAAGATAGGATGATATTTAGAAAGGGGACATAAACAGAAAACTCACGCCCACATGTTATGTTGGCCTTCCCAACTTTGAACATTTTCACAACCTTTAGTATTAATTTGAATTGCAAGAAAAGAAATCTCAATATCAACGAACGACAGGAAAATTGCATCTAAATATTATAAAAGCCTCATTATTAGAGTAGAACAGGAATGACAGGCGTGTAAGTTTTCTAAAACTTCCATTAAAAAAAAAAGATTAATCTGCTTACCTCCACAACACCTTTTCATTTTTTCCTTTAATTCCGTTCAGTGCGCTCTCAGGAGTTCATCCGCTGGCAAATTTAGGAGCTGAAATAAACCGATAAGCGTCTCCGCTCCTCTCCTGGATTAGTTCGCTCTTTCAAATTAATCGCAAACTATTCTTAGTGCTCAATTAAATCTGGTCTCCTCCCTCAGACAGCACTGGAGGTGATGAAGGGAATAAATGCAGGTGATGTCGCTTTTTTAAATCCTATAATCGGCCGTATTGATTATATTAAAAGAAAGAGAGTCTCAGGATGGAGCTGAAATATTGACGATCCGCTGACTTGGTGCTTGTGGTCCGTGTGACGGACTGAACGACGGCAGAGCCTTTATGTAGGCTCCTTCCTCCTCCTCCTCCTCCTCTGTTTCTACCCTTTTCTCCCTTTCCTCCCCTCCTTCCCATCCCCGTTTCTCCTTATTTCGTTGTCCTCCTCCTCGGTGCTGGTGATTCACCGCGTTGAGGCATTGCAGCTCGACTTGACAGAGTCTCTTAACCACGGGACTTGTCACAACTCATTCCCGTCTCTCTCCCCTCGTCATCCCCCTGAACACGATCTGACTGAGGCCGTTTGATCTTTAATCTGCTTCCCTTTAATAAGGCGCGAGTCCGGCTGGATCAGTCCACTGCAGGCCAGCAGGACCCGGCAACCCAGCGACCCTTAAATCATTCAGGAAACCAGGAATTAGGTTATGTTCCCTCTCTACTTTATCTCTGTCTGTCCAACTTTTTGAAAAACGAGAAGTGTTCGCTTGCCTTTTTAAAAAGCCTATGGATTTTTTGGCCTACGTTTTCATCCAGGGGTCTTTATTTAAATAGCCTAAATGTAGGCTATTTTATAATAATAATTTCCCCTCGCTTTCTTTACGCAAAGTAGCCTAATCTTAAATTAGGCTACCTAATTTATAGGCATGTAAATTAAAACTTTCAAATAGGCTTTCAACAATGACCAATAATCAATCTCAACAATAGGCTATCATATAGTTTAAAAATCTGATGATTCAAAAGCCAATCGTATTTAGGCTTATTGAGTAACGCGGATAGTTGTGGACAGGACTATCAGAAGAATACGAGGGTCTATAAATTGTGGCCTTTCGTGATAAAGTTTCGACACAAGTAATCAGTGGGTCAAACAATAGGCTATTACCGTCTGCTTTCTGTCTGTTTCTTAGAAAGGAAGAGGATGAAGACAAGTGTTTGCCTGCTCCTCGGAGTTTCTTTCCTCTCCCTTCATTCCTCAGGTTTTAGTTTTTATTGACAGTGGGATTACGGTGATCTTCTTCTCTCACCTCCACCTGTCACTCAGTTGCAACAGAGCATAGGCTACACCGTGGCGCGCGCACATAAGAGAGAGATTCTGGTAAAAGCATCACTGCGGATACTAAATCTGTCCTGGAAGTTAAATAAAAAAAATTATAAAAATTCTGCTGTTACCTCCCGGGGCCTCTTGGTAAAATTCTTCCGTATGCTAATAGGCCTATTTATCGCGCTCCTGAATAAAGAGACCTTATTCTATGGACTGACAGGCTCCAGGGTGTGTCAACTGGTTTTGTCTTATTTGATTGAAAATTTGGACTAGGCCTATAAGCTACACCACTAAAACACAGTGTCACCTGACATAAGGGCCTTGAAAGGGCCCTGATTTGATATAGGCCTAATGAGTCCCTGTTTTTTATTTCAGTTTTGTGCTTTTCCAAAGGCTGTTTAATTTTCTTAAATTAATTTGTTTAATCAAATTACTACGAAGCAAATCTAGGGGCAAGAAGAAAAAATTAACACGCTGCACAGAGAGTGGGAGAAACAGAAGAGTTTGTAGGGACCAAACAGTTAATTTTTGCCGCAAACCTTCCTGGCAGATTAATCTGGCCACCTATCCCGCATGTGTTTAATGTGATGCAGGACTTTCCCACGGTCACATGAGGTCTGCTCTGTATCAAAAGTTTAAATAACTGTTTAGACTGTGGCATAGTAAATTATGTAGTCTATTATTCACCGTTCACTCGTATTAATAACGTAAGCTATGGCACCAGAGATAAGGTACCCCAGCAGATTTGCACTCTGTGTTCAGTTGTGTTTTCTATAATTTCCTTAGATGTCTTGTGTGCCCTCCAGTGGTGACGCGTGGTCACTGCAGTCTGCTCCGCCTCTGTTTTCAGACAGGAGTTTCCGAGGAGCACACACACACATCTGCGAGTAAAATACTCCAGTGTGTGTGTATGTGTGTACTTTCCATTAAAAGCTTATCGATTAAAAGAAAAGAAAAAAACAACTTGGTCAAACCGGAAGTAGATACAAGCATCCTCTGATTCTTTCCTGTGACGTAGCGCTAGCGCCCGATGCTACACGCGGGAAACAGGCGAAGCTGCTCAGCATATAGACAGTAAGACTTGAAGTTTTGAAATGGTGTTTTATAGCTTGTTTAGAAACTAATTGTGGGATGTTTGTACGTAAAAAGAATATAGATTGCTAACGTGCTTTATTTGGTCGTACTACGTTTGCAAAATTGTCTCTGAACATCACTTGATTTCTTTAACGTTACACCGGCCTTGCTTTGCCGGAGCGCTCGATTGTATGTACGTCGTGTCTCTACATGGCGGTGCTGCATGTTAACTCTGTTAAACTGAGTACTCAAGTCGGACTCATTGCAACATCGAGTCATAAAACAAGCGCACCCGCTGCAGTTCCAGTTAGCCTGGCTATTGTTAGAGGCGCCCCATTGACGTAAGTTATCGTTTTTATTCAGGAACAGTGGGACCTAACGTTAACCGTTAACTTAACGAGATGAGTTACGTCAGCAGAAAATAACGGTTGAAATATTCGTGAAACTTCGCTGTATGACTTTTACTGCCAACAACGTAAACTGTTAGCTAACGTTAGCTAGCTCACATCTCTACTCTGTGCTTTAAACTCTAACGCATAACACAAATAAATCCAACAGTTAACAGAAAAAAAAATCAGCTTTTCATATTTACAGCATCACAGGATGGCAGGTACCCCTCTCTCTTCAGTCTGGCTCGCTCACTGCGCGTCAGACCATCATGTTTTCATCAACCAAACTGATAACTTTACCAGGGGGAGCAATACAAACGATAAACCAATGATAAATGGCATGCTTGATATAAGTCCCCGGGTGTTTGGTCGATCTAATGTATTTTATTCTGCCTGCAGAGCACCAGTCCTCGCCTGTAGCTGAGATGGGAGACACACTGGAGTTCAACGAGATTTACCAGGAGGTCAAAGGCTCCTGGGTCAGTAATCCTCATCAACCTCCTCTGCTCTCTAACTGATGCATAGAGAGGAATTATGCTGGAAACGCAGGCTGATATAACGTTACACTTTAAAAAGGCATAATACCAGCTCAGCAATACTCCAAATATTTGTCCATTTGTGGAGTTATAAAACGTGTGTCTGAATAAATTTGTAAAATTAGTCAAACATAAAAACATCCTGTTGTAAATTTTTAAACAGACCCTGTAACCATAGTATAGGCGTAAGTCTGAAACGAGTAACCTGCTTTGTATTTGCTGAAACTCGTTATTATTGATATGGTTTTAATCATTGATTTGTGGTTCTACAGACTCTTCTGCGCTGAATGTTATTTATGTTTAAATGTTAATCACCTTTGGTTCAAAATGTTCAAAGTTGTCAAGGGGAAAATGATCAATCATAGTTTTTCGCCCAAAATCATTTGGATGTTTACCCAGTGAGCTAGGCACAGAATAACAGTTCATATAATTATCAGTTAATCTGCAGATTATTTTGTTAGTAGTTGTTTGGTCAGAAATATCATAAAAAAGGGGAAAAAATCTAGAGTCTAAGTTCACGCCTTCAAATTGATTGTTTTGTCCGACAAACGGTCTAAAATCCAGAGATAATGTTCACATTTGACAAATTGTAACCAGTGCATTTTTTTTCCCTTTTGCTTCAAAAAACGACTATTGTTAGGTCAATTGTCAAAATGGGCTGATTAATTTTTGTCAGTCGATTTAATCAGCTTCTCGTTTCAGCTTTACTATAACCAAGCTTTCTTGGGGCTTTAAAATCCATAATTTTAACAGAAGTCCTGTGTCTTTTTGTGTCTGTATCTCTTCCCCTTGCAGAACGATGGGCGACTGCGTTTCAGCAAGCAAAATGTTGTTTATAAGAGCAGCAAGACAGGGAAGGTGGACAGCATCCCAGCTAGTGAACTCAACCTGGCCCAGTGGAGACGTGTGTGTTTAGGTCACGGCATCAAGCTGGGCACCAGCACAGGACATGTCTACAAATATGATGGCTTCAGGGACACGGTGAGTGTGGTTCTTTTATCTGGAGACATACCTGCAGGCTCCCTGTAGATATGTTAATTTCTATTTGGGGTTTAGAAGGTGGATCTGGCTCTCAGCAGACTGTAAATCTTTCTCCCTTGTGTTTTTTTTTTTTTTTTTTTTTCTTCTCGGTTTCTGGAAAATAATTGTTACCTTACTCAGAGGAGAACAAGGCAACAGTGGAATATTACAGACTGAGACAAACCACTGGGTTTGTCCACCGCTGTGTTTATGACCTGGGATGTAACACAAGCAAGGGGACCGCCGATAAACAACTTCCATCCCTTGTCTGACATTTCCACGGAAAACTGTCCCATCTTATGAAAAGGCCACCACTTGAGTGTGTGTGTGTGTGTGTGTGTGTCAGAAGTATGTGAATGAGTTGGCTCTTCTCTCCAAGGCTCCTAATGGGATTAATGAGGGAAACCAGCGCTAGCATGTGCGTTCCATAAACAGTGTAATCATCGGTTCATGTGAGTCAGTGTTTATATCAATCCACTGAAACAATTTGGCTCAGAAGACAGACTAGGGGAAAAAAATGTGGTTGTTTGTTTTTTATCACCCCCCTGCTGCTGCTCAGAGTATAGGGAATGTCAGCACGCAAGTAAAAAAACTGGGATCGAGGAGCGGGTATAACCTAGAGTCAGTGGCTGTGAGCGGTGGCGTCTCCTGGGGTTAATCAGCATAGTTTTTTGGAGATGGATCCTCTCTTCCCAAAGCACAGGGTGTGATGTCATTGTTTATTATCCCACAGCCAGTGTCGGTAATCGAGAATTGGCTCGGAGGTTTAGCCGCTGGCGAGCTGTACAGAAGCTTTGCTGCATCTGTCCTTCTGAAGTGTTGTTGAGCACGACATTGACTCTCTGCCAGAGAGGCTGTTATGTAGCTGACCTGTAAATGTCTGCTGGAGCATCTAGGGGTGTAGAGGCGTGTGTGTCACTTCTGTTTGTGTCGCTATGTTGTGTCGCAGTGGAGATTGTAATTGGCCCAAGACATGGGCATTGAATGTACGCAGTTGCATGGTTTGGTTACATTTTGCTGATTTATCGAACGACAAAGTGTTTTTGGTAAAGACGGAAATGTTTCAACCTCAGTCCTTTCTTATGGGACAAATTATATCTAGAATAATGTCAAGAAAGTTGGCTTTAAATGCCTGGTCAGATTCATAGTCTCCTTTACTTATTAACAGGTGTGACTGATTAAAAGAAAAGAGTTGTTGATTTTGAACTGTATTTTATTTAGACAAGTCCAGTACAGCTGATTCTATTTTTAACACTAAATAAATCTGGCTTCTTTTTTTAGGTGAACAAAATGCTTATATTCGTCAAAGTCAGGTATAGAAAACAATGATTTTGCACCAGTACTGAAACTGAGTTATATAACCAGCAAATTTCAGCATTACATTTATGTGAGTATTGAGGCAGCGTTGGTCTGTGAGGTGATTCTGATGTAATGGCCAAACTCTGTAGCGTAGCGTTACATGACGCACACTGGCTCAAAAATACTGTTTCCCCCCCATATACAATCAGAAAAGGAACGGTTGTAAAACGATTTATACACTTTTCTGAGTATCACAAACACCCCGACATGATTCTTTGTATAATCAGAATTTGATCCATTAAGTCTTGAAGAGCTTTGTTGTTAAATAATTGTAATGCCATTTGTGTCTCTGGGGGCTCATACACGTGGAAGCAGAAACACATTAACCAGTGTTTCTTAATAGATCCATGGTTTTAATAGATGAGAGGTTAAAGATTGTTTGGAGAGCATGGTTGAAAAATGTAATAAAAGACAGACAGGGGCTGGTTATGTATGGTTAGCCTGTGTGTATGTCTGTGGTGGACAGTGGGGGGTCTGTGTTTATTATGATTAAATGAGCTGAGCAACAACAAATCTGCCACAACTGTAATGAGGAATGAGAAACACTCAACAGCGCCCCTGATGAGGACACTGGGAATAAACACGCACCCACATTCATACATCAACACCAACAGGCCACTTCTGCACAAACTCTTGATTTGTATGCATTTACACATCTGCTCACACATGCTCTGCTATGTAAACAACGCCTTAATCCAGGCTGACAAACACACTGATGAACTGTAGTGCGCGCACACACTGACTCTCTGGGCTCTAATTGGCTGTAATAACCTTATGGACAGGCAGATATCCAGGTGCGTAAACTCTGTTTCCCACAGAGTCCCATTCTCTACCCTGCACACACTCGCGCACCGCAATCACTTCCACATGTGTGTGTGTGTGTGTGTGTGTGTGTGTGAGAGACTGTCCGTGTGTTTGTCTCTGTGTGTGAGTGCGTGTCCTTTCCTGCAGGATAAATAAACAGGCTGATTGTCAGCAGCGGTGTGTGGAGGAGGAGGAGGATAGGGAGGGCGGATGGATTACATTCACCTCCAGTGTTCCCAAGAGGCCTCAGCGGCTGGCGTGGTTATAATTGCGTTGTGATTAATTAGCCCTCCATCCCCTCACCCCTCTTTTTCCTGACCCATGCAGTGCCAGGGTCTTGCTGTCTTGCTAACTTGAAGCCTTCCTCTTGTTCTTTTCATCACTTCTTCTCCTGTCAACTTTGTTTCAGGACTTTGAGAAGATCTCAGAGTTTTTCAAGACTAACTACAAGGTGGAGCTGGTGGAGAAGGACATGTGTGTGAAAGGATGGAACTGGGGAACAGCCAGGTTCTCAGGTAAAAACACACAGCGACTGAAATGTCCATACCAGTAAGCTTCTGCAAGATTATTTTTGACACAGCGTCACTGTAGTAATGGATACAAGTGCTGCAACTAAATACTACTACTAATTACTTTCATTATCGCTTAATCTGCAAGTTTTCAATTAATTGGTTTTACTATAAAATGTCAGATTTTTCAAAACAAAAATGTTTTTGTTTGAAATGTTGAAATGATCAAATATTGCCAATAAATAATTAAATAACCTACTTCATTTCACTTCATTTGTAATGTATACTATGCTCTGCAAGTGAAGACCAGGGTGAAATTAGCAGCTAGGGCTGTCAAGATCATTTTATTCTCAATGATTCAGCATGTCATTATCAATATTATCAACCCAAATCTAAAAAGTCGATAATGTTGTTATGTCTATCTGACCTGAATTTCGTCTTTACTAACTAAAAGATCCTATAATGATATAACCTGAGTGAAAATTAGATTTAAAAAAAATAATAAGCTTCCACTGTGACACTAGGTTTCTTGTTTGTGACTCCTTCTCTCATTGCAGGGCCGCTGTTATCATTTGATGTAAACGACAATTCCGCGTTTGAGATCCCACTGTCCAACGTGTCCCAGTGCGCCACGGGGAAGAACGAAGTAACTCTGGAATTTCACCAGAATGACGACACCGAGGTCTCCCTCATGGAGGTCCGATTCTACGTCCCACCCAGCCAGGCTGATGAACGACAAGACCCTGTCGAGGTGAAGAAGGACGGGCTACTTCCTTTTCTACCAGTAGCTGTTATATTGCTTAAAGCTCTGTTTTTAATCTATGTTGGTAATAGTACTAAAGTGTGTTTTCCCACAGGCGTTTGCCCAGAGTGTGTTGTCTAAGGCTGACGTGATCCAGGCCACAGGAGACGCTGTGTGTATCTTCAAAGAGTTGCAGTGTCTTACACCCAGAGGAAGGTAGAAGATCAACGTTTAAACACAAAACCAAGTCACTCACAGATTTCCTCATTTATGTTATCCCGTCAATTGAAAACTAACTGAACGTTGGTGAGCACCAGCTTGTAGTGTCATGAATTAAAGCAGTATTGGCAGGGGAAGCCACATTGGTAAATGTCCAAACATGACAGTTTGTGCTCAACTCCCTTGTTTAGAGTACTGTTGTTTACACCATTCAACTTAGTTAAGAATTTAACTAGACTGCTCTCTGATTTGACTTTTCTGCTCACTCAGATACGACATCCGTATCTACCCAACTTTCCTTCACCTGCATGGTAAGACCTTTGACTACAAGATTCCCTACACCACCGTCCTCCGTCTATTCCTGCTGCCACACAAGGATCAGAGGCAGATGTTCTTTGTGGTAAGTGGACTTTATATTTTATTTTTGTAACCCAAATAAGCCTTCCCCTTGCTGTTTCTCTTGTTCCCTTTCACACTCTTTGTCATTATTTTGTTGTCTTAATAGATCAGTCTGGATCCTCCCATCAAGCAGGGTCAGACTCGTTATCACTTTCTCATCCTGCTCTTCTCCAAGGAAGAGGACATCAGCCTCACCCTCAACATGAGCGAGTGAGTGTGTGATAGTAAAGGAAGCCATGAGTTTCATTTAGTCAAAAGCAATATGAGCCTGTTATATTGGTAATGCAAGACCGCTCTTATAGCAACACAACTTAATGAGAACACAAAATCTGAGTGTGGTCAACAATCACCTTTTATGTTGTAAAGCTTGTATCCACAAGGGGGAAGCAAATATCTAGAGGAGGGATTTTCATTTGTTCACAGTGGCACCAGCAACTTCTTCTGTTCTTCTGCTTTGTTACAGATACCGGAAAGTGTTTAATTCCAACATAGTAATTCTGTCATTTCCTCTGTGTGTCTAACAGAGAGGACGTGGAGCGCCGTTTTGAGGGCAAACTCAGTAAAAACATGTCAGGGTCTCTGTATGAGATGGTCAGCAGGGTGATGAAGGCTCTGGTCAACCGCAAGATCACCGTGCCTGGAAACTTCCAGGGGTGAGCACCTAATAGACACATTAAAAACTAATTTTCTTCTATACTTAAATAGACCCTGTTAAACATGCCCCATTCTTCCACAGTCACTCCGGGGCTCAGTGCATCACCTGCTCCTACAAGGCGTCCTCAGGCCTCCTCTACCCTCTGGAGAGGGGCTTCATCTATGTCCACAAGCCACCCGTGCACCTGCGCTTTGAGGAGATCTCCTGCGTGAACTTCGCGCGAGGCACCACCACGACGCGATCCTTTGACTTTGAGATTGAGACCAAGCAGGGGAATCAGTACACCTTCAGCAGCATTGAGAGGTGAGGACACCACACGCAGAAGCTTTGTAACTTTTTCATGCACACTAGCATCCTGGTTATGACTCCCATCGTGGTTTTGATCAAGATGATCAGGACATGATGTTGTTATGGATCATAGAGTGACCTGGTTGTTCATACTCCCATATAGTTTATCCTAACATTATCCAGGTTTCTGATGGTTTACAATGGTAGGTAGGCTCAATATCTTGACTGCTTTTTTAATGACACTGTCTTTATTGAAGATATCAATAGAAAAGAATTGTGACAGTCAGTGTCAGAAAGGCCTATCTGGGTTTCTGAAACAAGGATAGGATTTTTTTTTAAACATCCAGACAGTGAAAAGCAGATTATTGATTATTGCTTCTTTACGTAGAGCTGTGTTGTCTCACACCCTGTGCGTATAGCTATCAGCAGAGCCAAAATCTGAGAGCAAACAAACTGTATACAACTCGGCCAATGTCACCTAAAAGAGTGCATCGTGGTGGGAAACCATTACAGGTTGTTCAAATAACCAAGAGAATTTTACTTGTATTTAGGTGCTTAGCAAGTATTAATGACTGGAACAGTATACAGTATGTCATGACAATAATGGTCATCATAAAGGTTGGAGGTTTGCAGTAAAGTTGCTGTAATGCATGATTGTATTTCAAAAGACTGTATGAATTAAACTACCTCCTCAGATGAGATTCCAACCTGGATCTTCACACATTTTCATTGAGTTTAGTTTATTATACTTTACTACATTCTCAGAGCACAAAATCTATTGAATTACTGACATTTTGAATCTTAACCAAAATTTAACCTGATCTCCGTTTTCAGTAAATACAAAATTGAGCAAGAAACCAACGACATCTAACCAGAAGTTCAGTCAAGTAATCAGTCCAGACACTCAACCTGGCCATACTGGAAATGTCATGTATTGATGTATTTGAAAAATACTTGCATCCATTGTTATTGAGATAAACATACATTTTAGATCATGTCGTCCAGCCCTGATCCTATGTTGTGAATTTCAGCCAAAGTAACCCAGGCTTTCTCCTTTCCTTTAGAGAAGAGTACGGCAAACTGTTTGACTTTGTTAATGCCAAGAAGCTCAACATCAAGAACAGAGGATTCAAAGAGGTAACTCATTTGTCATTTCACATTTCAACATCTCCCAGTTTGAAAGCAAAGATATTACATGACTTCTGACAGACTTCCATACCAGATATTGATTCGCCTTCTCCTATGTGTTTGTCCTTGTACTCCTGTAGAAGAAGGTGGGTATGGTTATGGGCGTCACATGTGGAATATACACTTGAATTTGGCGATGTGGAGTGATTTTTTTTAATTTATTTTTTTGCTTGCATGGTGTGCTGCGGTGTGTGAGAATAGAATTGTCCTATAATCTTGATTTTGGTCAGACCAAACATGATGAATCCTAAGTGAATATATGACTAATCATGGGACATGAGGGTGAAGGAGTGTGGGACTCCGATAACTGATTGTGTGTGTTTCTTTGCATCGTGCTGACTAATGTGTGGCCCGGGGACGTTTGGTGTGCTTTAACACTCGACACAGCTGTCATCACGACCACTGCTGCAAACAGGCAGTGCTGATTGCATTATTCTCAATGCTGTCTGTTGACATGTCCAAGTTCCTGGTCAACCCAGCTGAAGCTCCAACTGTGTTTCACTGGTAGTTGGCATGGTGATGGGGTCAGCGGAGTAGGTTAATGAAAATTAATGGGCCCGATCTCCATTTCCTGTTGTTTTAATAAGAGTCTCCCTGGTTTGTTGTCTCTCCGTCTCCTGACAGACAAAGGGAACTAACGCAGCGAGAAAATAGTTCAGTTTTGGTCTAAGATAACATTACAACACTGTCAGCCTCTAAAAGTCCTTACACGTTTATGTATTCCTAAAAAGTAAGAGATAACATCTGACACATGACACTATGGCTACGTTCATTCTGTATGCTAGGGCTGCATAATATTGGAAAAAACAATATTTTTATTTCTGCGATAAGAAAAAATACAGGAATTTTCACTAGATGACTCCAGTTGCTCAATTAAGCATCCTAAAATTATCGGGGTGTTTCGGTGTGTGGGGGAAAATGCGTAGATAATAAAAACAAATAAGCCATATTTTTTGAGCTTTAATGCAGTAAATGTATTTTAAATAAAAAAGAGCAGCTGAACACCAGCCCCCTGAGTGGTTTACAAAAATTGCTTTTCTTTTTGTAAACAAATCCACTGTGGATTTGTGGTGGTTTTCTCCTGTTCCTCACTTATTTTCAAGTTGTTGTCAACAACTAACGGGGGGCGGGGGCCTGCTTTGGTTGTTTAATAAACTGAGGAAGAACAGTATTGTGATTGGCTTGTCTCTCAGTAGCAACAAACTCCGTGTATCCAAGAACCCTTAAATCAGAGTAATTTGTTACATCAGACAGACTTCTCCTGTAGATTAGTCATGGAAAATGAGAACTGTGCAAGTTTTCATTTTGTATCAAGGAGCAAAAAACTTGAGTTAATTTGACTTGGTTTACATCGCATGTCCTGCGATGTGACTATTGCGCATGGGCACAATGCGATGTTGATGCTGAAACAATATACTGTTGGCCTTAATGCTCAATTCTGATTTATTGCCCAGATCCGATTATTTTGATTGACTGTTGACATTATTTTTTTAAATGTGGCCCATATCAGACTCCAATTTGCCTGAAAGTGACCCGCATGTGAAAAATCAGATGTGGGTCACTTTGCAGTCTGAACACATGTTTTTGTCTGAGGTTTTCTGACAACAGGACAGACAACATTGTGGTGTGAAATTCTTCTATTTACTCTTGACTGACATGTTGGTGAAAGAAACATGACAGTTAAGAATACAAAAATGGTCTTACATGAGGAGGACTCTCCTATGGTTATCCTGTATTGTGGTTTTGACCATGCAATTTACTTTCAGGGTATGAAGGGTAAAATTGACGAGTACAGCGACTCAGATGACGACCAGCACGATGCCTACCTGGAGAGGATGAAGGCTGAGGGCAAAATCAGAGAGGAGGGCAACGACAGCGACGAATCAGATGGCGAAAGCGGTGAGTAATGGTCACAGTATGACAGAAGTAGGCCATACATGTAGAGTTCAGAAAATCAGCAGATTTGATTGGGGGCTTTTCTGTCCTTTTTCACTCTTTAGATGAGTCTTTCAACCCTGGAGAAGAAGATGACGACATTGCAGAAGAGTGAGCGACTTTTTCTTAATATTGCTGTTTGTTTTGAGTCTGTTCACCTTTTCCTTGGGAATATATTGCTACATTACCTTTATCACCAGCTTATAAATTTCCCTCCTGTTCTGTTTCTCGATCTCTGTCAATCAGATACGACAGCAATGCCTCAGCGAGCGACAGCAGTGACGATGGGGACGAAAGCGAGGATGAGAGCGCAAAGAAGAAGAAAGTCAAGAAAGCCAAAGTGGTGAAAGAGAAAAAAGAAAGGAAACCACGCAAAGAGGTGAGAGAGCGGTTGGCAAAGGGAGAAAACATGAGAAAAACATTGGTTTTACGGCATTAGTTTAACAGCCAAAAGAAGACAATATTCAAGCAGCAGTTTTTCTTTTTTTTTCAGAAGGATGCCCCTAGTTTTAAAACCTGTATAATTGCAAACATTTAATTTCCTTCCTTCCTTCCTTCAATCGGAGTAGAAGAAACAGAAAGATACCGGCGGGCCCAAGAGGCCAATGAGTGCCTACATGCTGTGGCTCAACTCCAGCCGCGAGCGAATCAAGTCGGAGAATCCGGGCATCTCCATCACAGAGATTTCCAAGAAGGCCGGAGAAATGTGGAGGCAATTGAGCAAAGACGACAAGGAGGTGAGACATGACAATTTGCAATTTAGACAATTTGCTTTAGTTTTCTCCTCTGCTCTCACAACCCTAGATATTTATTTTTGACTGTTGTGTTCAGTGAGAATAGCCATAGAATGATTCAGAAGCAAGAAATATGCAAGCTGTAGTCATGATCATTTTAATTTAGATAGATAGATAGATAGATACTTTTTACATTTTTTTTTCTCTGCAGCCACTGTTGGTGTTTCCCTAAGATTGTATCTGACTAACCAAAACACTTAATAAATTAGACTTAGAAATAGTGTTTGTAATTTAGTCTTGCTTGAATAATTTATTCAGGAGATGCCGCTAATAGACTATAGTCTCAAAGTCTTGTATGATTGTTTACATTTTTACAAGTATCATGTAAGGGGTTATATTTTAAAACAAAAAAATGCATCTGATGTAATGTATAAAGGGTGTCTAGCTTAAGGTTTGGCCATGACATTTATCATGCCTCAGTTGTCAGAACAGAGCCTACACTTATCTTAGGTTGTATTTTTTGTGTTAGGAAAGTAAGCTTGTATTAATTGGTCTAAATGCATTTAGTTTTAGAAAGCACAGAAAGATTGGTTTCACCAAACAGTTTAATTATGATCGTTTCATTACATCTGTGCTGCGTTGATCTTGTGCTATGCAGGTCAATGTTAAAACAAACCAATGATGTTACAGTCTTTATCCATTTGTCCTGTGATGTTTTATTCATTCCTCTCCTTTCCTTCTTCACCGTTTCCTACAGGAGTGGGAAACGAAGGCAGGCGAGGCAAAGAGCCAGTATGACAAAGCAAAGAAAGAGTACAAAGAGAGCGGCGGAGCACCGACCTCCAGTTCCAAGAAGTAAGGCCTGCAACGTGGCAACTCATGTTCATTTTATTCTTTCTACCAGTCTTACACACATGTGACTTTTTTCCCCGCCCTTCAAACGTTAGGGAGAGTAAAAAATCTGGAGGTAAAAAGGAGGAGAAGAAAAGGAAGTCTGCTGCAGGAGATAAGGACAAGGAGAGGGCAGGCGGCAACGACAGCTTCAAGAGTCGAGAGTTTATAGAGACCAGCGAGAGTTCATCAGACTCCGACCACAAGAGCAAGTCCAAGAGGAAGAAGGTAAAGCCAGTAATGGTTAATGATGTGCCGATTATCAGACAGGCTGCAGCAGGATCCATTATCAGATTCATCCTCGTCAGTTTGTTTCTCTCCGTTCACCACAACACTCATGTCATCACTCACTGCAGTGAGTCAGTTTTCTGGATAAAACAAATTGGTAGTGATAACACACATTAGGGTGTAACATTGTTTCCCACCACTTCTGGCTGTGCATTATAGATCAGTATAGAGGCTATTTGATTGTTTCTGATTCACTAGCAGGTGTCCATTAGATTCTAGTGACTGAGTACATTATACCCAAAATGTTGCAGGTGTTTGTTTGCAGTATTAAACTCTACTAAAGGACAGTAAAACTTACTAGAGGTTAAGCTGTATTTTTAATATAAAAAAATCCACACACAAGTAACTGATCTATAGATAAGCTACGATAGAATAGCTACTTAGTAAGGACTTGGGATGTTCATTTTCAAACATGTTTTATGTTCATCCAAGTCAACTCATGGTATGAGGAGGAAAGGGAGGACTTTTTAAATGGGGAGGATCAGAGAGGATGTGGAGAAGTCGAAGGTGAGAGCTAGAGTTGGCAAGAGACTGTGATAGAGAGGTGATATGTGTATATAAGAGACATGGGAACGCAAGGTATCTCTGCTATACTACGTAGCAAAGTGCACCGGTATTCTCTGTTCTTGTAAAGTGTGTTTAAAATTTGGAAGCAATCAATCATTTCTCTTAGTGTGTGTAATGCAGCTATAACCAGACTGATATTAATTATTATTTGGGAGTTGGAAAAAAAATCTATATATGGATATCCAGTGATACAGAAATGTTTTAAATATGGCTGAATGATTTTGGAAAATCGAATTGCAATTTCTTTTATAAATATTGCGATTTAATATGCAATTAATTTTTAAGGTCTTTACCTCCTGTATTCAAAACGGACAAGCAGTAAATCAGTGTAGTATGACGAACAAAATATAGAGATTAGATAGATTAAACATACTACACACTGTTCTTTTTTAGGGGTCAGGCCTGTGTTAATGAAATTTGGTGATGCATGAATTATTATAAGCAATGGTGGGGAAGAAGTATCAAATTTTTAAAATTTGAGAAAGATAATTTGAGTCAAGTCATGGCATTAAATAATGATATAATATCAGGTCGGCCTACCTACAGACCACAAGAAAAACTAAGTTCGTTACAGTGTGTTATACAGTAAGCACTCAATACAAAACCCACAGTTCAACCACCAATTAATGAGTCCTTATCTCAGTTCAAATCTCCGAGGAGTCAATCTTTCTATATCCCAGTACGCAAACAAAAAAATACTCAGTTTAAGGTTCAGTTCAAAAGTTGGCCACCGAAAATAAAACCAAGTGACGCCTCTCGTGTTTAATAGACAAGCTTGGTAATTCTCCGACAACAGCGGAGTCCCTCACCCCCGCAGTCTCCCATGCTGGTAAGTAGCGCACTGGCTGTAACCAGGCTGTAACTCGGGACAGACTGGGCCTCTGTAGTACTTGTGGCCCAAATATTTCACCCACCACCACCAATTTACCCGTGGGTGGCGGGTGCTATTTTACAACAACAAGTCGAGGTACAGCGAAACTTGCAAAGTTGATGCTTCCTCTGCAGACTGGTTTACTTTTGCGTGTCATGTGACCAGTGCGTAATCGCAGCCTTTGCGATTAGAAAATCTCATTTTATCACATTGCGATATCACAAATGCGATTAATCGTTCAGCCCTAGTTTTAACATACCATAAACAAATAATCTCTTCAATGTGGTTCATTTTGACCGAGTGGGAAATTGTGCCAATGAAAAATGAACTTGTCTCTGGTGGAAAAACAATGGAATGGAAACACTTTCTAAATTACCTCAAACATCTCATTGACATTTTTGGCACCACCTGTATGCAGCTAGAATTGTGTCTTTATTACATGCGAGAAAATAAATGATCTGAGAGGGGGAAAAAAAGTTTGAGAGAAAAAGTTCTAACAATGATGGCAAAAAAGCATTTCATGAGAGAAAAAAGAATATTTGAGAGAAAGTTTTCATACCAATAGCAAAAAATATTTGAGACTAAAAAAAGTTTTGAGAGTATTTTCTCATAGAACATGAAAAAATATTAATTTTTGAAATTACTTCTGAGAAAAAAAAATCTCTCTTAAAATACTTTAAAACTATTTTTTGTTATCAGTGTGAAAACATTTTCTCAAAAAAAAAAAATCAAAATTCTTTTCTTTGCAAATTTGCAATTTCTTGCTCTCGTGTCAGGATTTTGCTTTCGCTGTGAAAATTGTGTCATGGGCGGGGCCACGTTCCTATTGGCCAGTCGGGTGAGCATCATCTTGTCTTGGGAGTCGAACTGAACCATTACACCATTGTTCGGTTTGTGTTGTGCAGACCTACTCACACACCAGTAGTGAGCACAGACCATGCTACATCGTAAATGGCCTACACCACCCCTGCTTCCAACTTCTGTGTGTGTGCGCTAAATGAGTGAGTGAAATGAGCGACGGTAGCTACAGCTGTTGGATCACAAGTTAACTTGAGCATTTACCTTTAGCATTTAGAGAAAATGTTTTCACACTGATAGCAAAAAATATATATTTGAGATTTCTTTTCAAAGTATTTTGAGAGATTTTTTTTCTCAAATAATTAAAAAAATTACATTCTTTTATGTTCTAAGAGAAAATACTTTCTCTCAAAACTTTTTTTTAGTCTCAAATATTATTTTTTGCTATCAGTGTGATAACTTTTTCTCTCAGATCATTTATTTTCTCGCATGTAATAGAGACACAATTCTAGCTCCATATACCTGACAACTCATTAGGTGTGTTATCTCTTACTTAAACTGAAAAAATTGATGTAAAGCCTCAGTATCGCTCACATCTACATATTTTAACTTCATCCTATAATTACAGAGAGATTAAAAAACATCTTGTCTTTATTACACACGTTCTTACCCCCTTTTCTTGGTCCTTTGTAACCAGGATTCAGATGAAGAGGAGGAAGAGGCTGTGTCCACGCCTGCCAGCTCAGAGGAAGAGTCTGACTAAACACAAAAACCTTTACCCACCGTACACACAAACAAGGACCAAGCATTTGTACTCTCTGTGTTGATATCACACAAATGGACTGACAGAATCAGCAGACTTGAGTTGGGGTTTTGTTTCTTTACCTTCTTCATCTTCTACATGTTTATCTTTAAGAGTGCACACATTTTGTGGCTGAATCTAAAATATCATGTAATGATTTGATATTTGAGTATGTGTTTCCTGCTGACAGTTCAGAGAAATGGTATGCTGGTGCACCACTTTCCCCAGAATTCTTATAGGGTTTTTTCCATCGTTGGTGGTGGTGGTAGTTTTATCTATTTAGCTCTGAGGAGTGTAGATTTAATGTGGATAAGGCAGAGAGAAGCAGATGTGAAACCATTTTGTTTTTCATTTGTAGAGCATTTAACTGCAGTTAAGTGTTTTTGGGGTGTGTTTTGCCATTTCATGTTTACAGCCTTGAATGAATAAATAAATCCATTTTTAATAAATCCTCACTTTGCTGTTTGTTTTGTAATTAAATGTTTGCATCATCCTGCTGGGTGATAATAGAAACCAGCAGCTTTAAGTTTTAAGGCTTCGCAAACCCAATATATACTTTGGACTTTTTCTCAGGACTATATGGGCCTAATGGACATCGCCCACATCCTTTTTTGTCTTACTTTGTTGCACCTGCTAGGGTGGGACACATTCCTACAAGGAGTCTGGTCACCTCCATGTAATCCCTCATAGCTCTGCTCCCATTTGACCTGAGAGAAGGTGCAATCAACCTGAATAACAGCTGTGTGAGTGTGTGCAGCATCTATTTAAAAATATACTTGACATTTTCACACGAGTAGAAAAATCAGTGCAAATAATACAATTAATGATGGCTGAATTCAATGTAGCTGCTTCAGTTTCAGTGTCTTGGCATTGTGTATGCTGGCTCACTGTCAGGGCTTAGTGGGATACCTAAAGTGAACAGCCATCATTAAAGTTATTAGAAACACCTGTGATTTTCCAACTATGACAAGTCAAATTGTCTGCTGTGAAAAAGGCCTAGTGTAGCAGGATGTCACCTCTATTTGCATATGTCAGCTCTGGTGGTGTCTTTGGCTTTATATGGACGGCATTTTTTAATGGTATGTATGAGTAAAAATTGGTTCCTGATTGAATCAGTCAAATTTTACAATGTTGAAGATGCTTAACAGTCATCTTTTTTTCCCCCTTCCCGGTACTCTGCTTTAATGCCTGCTGCCATCCCTTCCAAGCGTGCATGTTATGAAACTTGGTTATGTTTATGGTTTTACCCATAGGCTTTCACCGTATGAAAGGCTCCACCTAACCGCTGTAAGAATGCCGCTGCGGCCCCACTACATTACCGAGCAAGCTGTTATTGTAGCCATACATGGGAAATTTTCATAGAATTCCTATCCACACTGGTGTTAGTCTTCAGGCCCATTTAACAAGGCAGGGTGGTTTGGGAGTGCATGTTATCAGGGCAAGTTAGATGGCGACACTGGTGAATATTAGAGAGACAGTGGTTTTGAAATGGGAGGCCGAAGCATAAGAGCACAGCGGTTTGTAGAAGGGCTGCTATGTTAGGGTCTAACAGGGTGGTTTTTAAGAGCTAAACGTTCCCGGATGTGTGGTTCACTTCCACTTGGACGGTGTTGTGACCTGAACCCTCCCCCTTAATTTCAGCTGGGAGATGTGTGCAAGCAGTGAGTTTGCTGGGTTAAACAACCTGTCTTTTTTTAGTCTAATAAATAAACAAAAGAAACTCACAATGTCAAGAAAGGAAATATTCTTTACACCTTACATTCTGGCTCTGGTTGCCTCTCTGATGCCCGACCTCCCTCTCGCTCTTCTGCTTGATGCCTCTCCTGTCACCATCTGAACCCGCCCTGCCTCTGTCTTCCCCGGAGTCATAGTCCTGGTTGGAGCTGCTGTAAAACACCTCGGTACTGTATTCCCTGTTGTCAAACTGCCCTGTCTCAGAGGCTGTGTTCAGCCCCGGTCTGTCCGTGATCACTGTGAGGCTGAGCACGGTTCCGTTGCTGCTCACTCCTCTATACAG
This sequence comes from Micropterus salmoides, assembly GCF_014851395.1. NCBI lineage: Eukaryota > Metazoa > Chordata > Actinopteri > Centrarchiformes > Centrarchidae > Micropterus > Micropterus salmoides. Next base: position 19,741,580 of record NW_024044237.1, read on the forward strand.
TTCTGGTGCCCATTTGGGACTCAGCACCAGTGTGACCTCATATGTGATACGCTGTATGCATGAGACAGGTGTAGAGTGGCCTCATTTCTTACCCATTGCATCTTTAACTACTTTCCATGGAACCAACTAAGAGAGTCTGTGCTTGCCTTCATGTAGGTGTGTTAATGTGTGAGGTTGTGTTCATGTGATCTTGGGCTGTTTGTGCTGGCATGTCCTAAATGTGGGGGTCAAAAGATGGATTGAGTGTGAACGTGTTTACATAGATTCCTTCCTGTTACATGGCAATCACTTTCACAATGGTTTCACCTTTCACAAAGAAATCTACAGAAAATCCTCCCCCTCCTTCCTCACATTTGTCCTCATCTGGGATCTGACAAATTGCATCTTATATTTCTAGATGTACAGGTTTCACAGTATCATTGACCATTACAGGAATGCATATATATATATATATATATATATATATAAATAAATAAAATAAACATTACAGTCAGATGCAGCCTGAAAGCAACTGTGCTTGTCTGTAGTACAAAGCATGTGTTTATGTGTGTCTTGTATTAGGTTACCATTAATTGACCACACACATAATGGACCACTTAAGAAATGACATACTCTCCAGGCACGTACATCTACACACACACACGCACACACACTTCATCATTACATTATCTCCCTGATATGAGAGGCAGTGATGCTGTCGGTGCTCGTGAGTGTATTGAGAAGTGGTCCTATCGTGTGTCGCAGTTATTGCACAGTTGTCAATAATAACACAGTTTGTAATTTATTACAGTGCATTGAGACTCTAGCCTCATATAGGGCCCTGTAAGTAAAGAATAAGATTGCTTTTTTTTTTCTATACTTTTGGCGATCAAAATGATGTTTAATGGAGACATATTGAACATATGCCTTTGTCTGAGTGGTTACAATTGAACTTTTGACATTTTAAGAAGTTTTCACAGCTACTTTCAAGAAACTGTAAATGGATCTCAGATTAACTTGATTGGCTGTCCTGTCAGTGGTGTTGAAAATGGAAGACCCTGCTGGTTGTGGGTTGCCTTTAGATACAAAAATTATTTAACCATCAGCTAATATCCATAAGCTGAGGTAGCGTGGGTGCATGGGGACCATAGACTGTATGATGGGGACTAGTGATGTGCGGATGGATACTAAAGTATTGATATTTCTGATACCAACGTTTCCTGTTCTAGGGTTGATTCTCGTAAAGGATCGATATCTAAACACAGTCAATTCGAGTGTGTGTATATCATACTGTCAATAATTATAGTCGGTTGATAGGAACTACTTCTCCTTCCGCCTGTCAAAGTCATGCTTGTGCTACGGCTCTGTGACGGATCTTCTCTGAAGTGAGCCGCTGCAGCCCTTTACATTTCCCGCGATTGAATACAGACTATGGCTGACTGTAAAAGCAGTCAGGTCTGGCTGAAATACTTTGGCAACTTCGCTAAACATCTGAGATGAAGTCAAAATAATATGATGATTTTATGAAGCGGCAGTTCTGAGCAGGATATTTTTATTATAATTAAAGAATATGATTAGTTTGATGTCTTGTCATTATGCAGCTATTACTTGAAATTGGTAAGCCTACAGCCTACTTTTTATTTCCCTCAAATACAGAAATGGGTGGAGGGGAAGTCACATTAAACTAGAAATAAATATGTAAAAAAATTTGTATTGATAATACCAGCCTGGATGTTACTTGGCGTTGGATTGAATAGGAATTTAGTTGTATCGCACATCACTAATCGGGGCGGTCGACCCAGGGCCCTGGCTGGGTAGGGGACCCGTTACGTGGGCCGCAGATGTTTGGCATCAACGGTCATGACATTTGCATGCAGACGTGACCGTTGAAAAGAATTACATTGAGATAACAACAAAGTAAAAACATGCAGTGCAGCCATTCTTATCAAATGAAACAGGCACTTCACTCCTGGTTTCAATAGTAAAGAATGACAATTATTTTTTATAATTCTTTTGTATTTTAAATAAATAAGAGGCTTATTAGCAAATTTTAACAAAACTTTCTTAATCGCCATGCATCATGGGAATTCTGAGGGACAGACTTATGGGCCTTTCAGACAGACTGAGACAACCACACTGCTGCGCTGTAAAACCCATTATATTCACTGGCGGTTTATCGTTGCATCGCGCAAAGCGCAGCATGCATGCCACGGTCAAAGTTCAAAATAATCGAACTTTTGTCGAAAGTTTGACCGCGACATGCGCGCAAGGTCGTCGAGCAGTGCGCTGTGTTTGCGCTTAGCTCGAGTCTGGGGTCATGTAAACTTGGTATAAATTAATTTGTAGCAGGTGCGCCCCATGATGAAGCTCCGCCCTCACTGTGCTAAGAATCTAGCTCCGCCCCCGCTAATAGTGTCCCATATACAGTGAATCGGTTCCGCTCATATCAAAAGATTAACAGATGGATAGATGTATTTTAAAACTGATGAAGGAATGGTCATCTTGCTTTAAAAATGCCTTTTAAGACAAACTTGTACAATGAAAAATACCCTTTCACTTTGTGAAGGAATGATGAAAAAAAAAAACCCCAACAGGACAACATCCAAACTATACAACAGCTTGATCTACGATTGAAACCACACAAAGGGACCAGGCTGATTCAGAAATTAACTAATAGACTTGTATGTTGTTAACTAGCAATCCTCATGAAGCCTGTGTAACATCTGACCAGAGTGAACAGAGGAAAACCTTTTGACCAGCTCTGTCCCATTTATAGTAAAGCCTGTTAAAGAGCCTCGCTGTAAAATGAACCAATACATAAACCAATGAAATAAACAGGTAATGCAATGCCCAAACTTATTTTTATTTTGTAGCTTGCTGCTATCAAACAGCTTTAGACGTTGCATCATTTATGTTTCTGAATGAAATAGGCAGGTTTGTGGGTTAGATTCCTTCTAAGTCACTCACCGAGACATGAATCTAGTGATGGTAATGTAGCTTGCTTTAGATAAAAGCACTAAACAAATGTCAAAACCCACTAAAAGCATGTCAGACATGTGTCTGGAGCAAATGAAAATGGATGTATGGGTTAGCGATTAGTGTCCCTGAATAACTGTATATTTTCAACAGTACATAGCTGTAATAAACTAGAGATAGTGAGAGAAAAGGGGCACAGAAGATGGGAAATTGTGGTGAAGAAAGAAAGGGAAAGAGGGAGGGACAGAGCTACACTTTTCTTGCTCATTTAAGTGAAGGAAGGGGAGGTCCAGTTTGTGTCATAAACCAATGAAACGAAGACAGTAAGGGAGTAGAGTGAGAGTAATCAGACATGCAATGAAGCAGATGATCACAGGCCACACCAACGAGTGAAAGACGGGACCAGTTTGAAGATTAAGACTACATTACTCTTCTTAGAATCAGGAGTGAGCTTTCTGGAAATCAAACTGTTTTACCAGCACACTTGTCTGAAGGCACCTGTTGAGGCTCGGCAGGAATTGGACTTTTCTCTCAGACTCAAGAGGACCTGACCAGTCGTTGCTCTCTGACTTGTACTGGCAAGCAGCCATGGGATTCTTCGTATGGGGCTGCATCACTGACTTCTTCACCTACGAGACCACCAAGTCTGTGGTGGTCAAGAGCTGGTGTGTTGGCATCATCAACCGGCTCGTACAGCTGCTCATCATCTCATATTTTGTGGGGTCAGTGATGTGTGAGGATTTTTTTTTCTGTGCATATTTTGTGGATTTCTTTCTTATCTGTCAGGTTTGATTTTTTTTTTTTTTTTTTTAAACTGTGTATTAAATGAAAAGAGATTAAAAGCTCTGAGATTTTTTCTTGTTAATGGATCGGTTTGACCAAATTACAAAGATTTAAATTGTTTCCACTCACCCCTTGTTACATTTGGGGACGGAAATAGTTTTGGTTAGATTTGGACAGGTTTTGAGATAACCTCCTCTGAGACTTCTGCAGTCACGCAAATACAATGGAGGTGATGGGAATTTTGTTTGTGGTTCTTAGAGGTTTAAAAAAAATCATGTTTTTTTATTTACTTGTTTATTTCACAGGGACGAATGCATGAGACATTGCTTAAGTAGATACCACAGTTTTCAATGGAACTACTTCCAGAAGAAAAAGTATCAAATAGAAAGAAATACCACCAAGTGAAGTAAATGTAAAAAAACACATGCCTCACCTGCTCAAAATCCCCTTTCTTAAATTGTCAAACAACAGGACAAAGAAGAACTCGAATCCTTTACTTAAAGCTGGGGTAGGCAGTTACTTACTTTCACTACCTTATTATTCCTCGTGAATCTGATATAAACAAGACTTGTGGGAAATGTGCGTTACCAGTTTCAGGCTCCCATTTAATTGTGTCCAGAAGCAAAACTTTTGGATTCTCTACTTCTTCAATTTGAACTCTTGACCTGCTGTTAAATCTTGTGTATCATGTCGTTTTTCCTGCAGCTGGGTCTTCATCCACGAGAAAGCTTATCAGGTGACTGACACTGGCATCGAGTCTTCTTTGATGACCAAAGTGAAAGGCTTCGGTTACCATCAGGACCAGGTGATGGATGTGGCTGACTATGTCTTGCCCCCACAGGTGTGTGACCCTGACAACGCCCAAACAGACATTAAGCATGACCTTTAGGTGCAACCACTGCTTTCAGATAACTATCTTGTGAAATGGTTCACCTTTGTCTGAGGGACCCTATCAGACAGACGACACACATAACCTCACCAGGTTTGGTGGTGCTTTGTGTGGCATGTGAAGCAACTGAAAGTCAGTATCTGAAGTCAGTGTGAGTTGATAACGCCATTGTTAATCCAGAAATTGTGGTTCTATTTTTGTCTTAATCATTTTTATGATGTGGTGCTATGTGAGGCACATTGCATACATAAACACACAGTACACCATAAATGTTTTGCTGTGTTTCAGGGTGCAGGTGTGTTCTGCATCATGACCAAACTCATCATCACCGAAAATCAGGTCCGAGGAAGATGTGCAGAGGTGAGGACACATTCAAATCGCTGGTTGCCAATCAGTCTCAGTGGATTTTAAAGGTTTTAAGTTACATTTGAAGTACCCCATGGGCTAGTTCTGAGCTGTATTACTGAGTTTGTGATCCCCTCTGAGCCAGAGTGCAACCTCACATCCTCAGGCAGCATTCTCCTGACAAGTTCTATATCCTGCTCATGACCAAATGTGATTCTTTATATCATCCTTCAGACTCGGGAAAATCTTTTAAATCAGTTTAACATCAGAAATTATTCTGCTATATTTATTTTATTGTATTTCATTTGTGTGATGTTGAAGAACTGAGGGAAAACGCACAGCTATTCTAGTGAGGTGCTGGCTCAGAGGCAGATATATAACACAACAATAAGAAAGATTGGGAAAGCTGCACACTCATAACGCCGATGCAACCATTTATTTCAACTAGAAAAGGTTGGCATCGCAGCCCCCTTCAGTATGAAATCACAACAGTCAGATGTTCTGACAAGAGCAGGTGTTTCAAATCAGAGCTCTCAGGGCAATCAACTTGAAAGACATAGAAATAGAATATTTCTCTATTATGTTCTAACTTACCTTCTTACTTATATCTTTGTTACCATCCATACTACTGAAATGTTTAATAATTAAAATAATTTTGTCTAAAAAAGCCCTACACTTCATCCAGGTTTACTGCCCTAAAACAGTCTACTCACATAAGTGTGTGTGTGTGTGTGTGTGTGTGTGTGTGTGTGTGTTTATGAAGAAATTTAATTGTAGTACAGATGAAGACTGTCACAAGGAGTTTGGCTCCGTCCGTTACAATGGTGAGTCTAACTTGTTCTTTCTACTCCCTTCTTTACTGTAGATGTCACGATGTTACCTGAACATGCAAAGCCAGTTTATAACATATAAAAAAAAAAGTGAACTTAAAGGGGCTCTTGAATATCTAGACTATGTGTGAGATTTATGGGGATGCTGTGGAATTCTTGATACCACCACCAGGTCAAAGTAAAACGTTTTCTAAATCCTATACATAGTGGCTTAAAATTAGCTTAGGGTATACATAACCATTGTTCAGTGTAACGTTCTGGTAAGTCATATGGATCATTGTTGACTCTGATAAGTTAGTTCGTCCAGTCAGCAAACAAAGAGCAAGAAGCTAAAAACCAGGAAGTAAGTAGCATCTTTCCACATTCACACACTCCAAAAGATATGTAATTGGTGAAAATATTTCACACACACAAAAATGCACCGTATTAGCCAGATAATTTCCCCAAAAAACAATGAGTGTCTGCCTTTAACTATCCTCTCCTTCTGTCTGACACAACAGGCATAATAACAGGTGTTTGCCTTAAACCCTCCAATGACTCAATGGGTCAGTGCGAGATTGAAGGATGGTGTCCAGCAGAGGACGACTCTGTCGAGAGGTAACATTTACTCACACACATACATGCACATACTGTATGCTTTGTCATTAAAAACTTCCGTTTTCATTCTCACCTCACCCCATCCTCCACAGCACACCGATGCTGGATGTAAACAACTTCACCATCTTCATCAAGAACAGTATTCGCTTTCCACTCTTCAATGTCACCCGGTAGGTCACACGGAAGCGTGCGCACACATTCTCAAAATGGACGTCACAGTATATGGATGTGTGCAACCCCTGTGGAAAATATGTGAAGTTTTAAAGAACTACATCATTTGATCATAAACATGAAATTCTCTCTCAGAGGGAACTTTCCCAACACAATGACGTCTGCACAGATCAAGAAATGTATCTACCATCCGGATACGAACCCTTTCTGCCCCATCTTTCGTGTGGGAGACGTGCTGCGCTACACCGGACAGAACGTTTCTGCCCTGGCAAGAAAGGTCTTATCTGTTCTCCATCTCTTTCTTCCTCCTCTTTCGCCTCAAAATTTCCACACTCTTCATCCTCAAGGCTAAAATGTTGTAACCGCACAGGAAACTACACACAGTGAAGGTTTTGTTGACATGCATTGAAATCGGAGCAGGAGGGTTGTACTGTCATTAAGGATAAACCCAATTAAAATAAATCTATTCTGAACACTAGTGGGTACGCTCTTATTGACCACATACTTACAGGTGTAGTGCTCAAGGTGACCCTCTCTTTTCATCACCCTTCTCTTTTAGGGTGGAGAAATAGGAATAAACATTCAGTGGAAGTGTAACCTGGACCTGAACATTGAATACTGTGTACCAAGGTACTCTTTTACACGACTGGACACACCATTTGCCAAGAATGACGTCTCCAGTGGCTACAACTTCAGGTAGCAAGGCTGATTTTCCTCTTGGATGTGAACTCAATCTTTTTATTCCTTTTCTATCTTTGGTCACTTTTTGTCTTCTCTTTGAATGCAGATTTGCCAAATATTTCAAGACAGAGAACGGGACTGATTTTCGGACACTTCACAAAGCATTTGCTATCCGCTTTGATGTTATGGTCACTGGCAGTGTGAGTTGTGTGAAATCGTGTCAATCTGGGAATTTTTAAATCTAGCTGTTTCCCCGTTTCCAGTCCTCAAGCTAAGCTAACCAGTTGCTGGCAGTAGCTTCATATTTACTGTACAAACGTGAGAGTGGTATCGATCTTAATTAAAGGGGCTATTTGTAGTTTTCAGTGGCTACTAGCAGTGCGGTTTTTAGATTGCAACCATGTGTGTGCTCATACGCGTGCTAGAACTCATGAGCGAGCAGAATCCGACACACATAGACAGACTCACTGGCTTCACGCAACATTCTGGAAACTCATGTAATCTCCCACTGCAATGTTACAGTGAAATTTTTATCATCTTGAGGTTGAACTAATCCATGATTGTTACATGATAACTTTACATAGACTGCATTTAGCCAATGTGATACGCTGACGTAAGTTAGCCTGCCTGTTTTTCAGGAACTAATGTTATTTGTTTTCTTTCACCAGAGAGGCAGCAATGTCAGCACAGCTAAATGTTTTGGATGATAACGAAAACAGTTAGTGAGCAGGACTGAGTTTTATAAATGAGATTGTTGCCCCACTTTATAAGAGTTAGACTGTAGTTAGTAACATTACTCTACTAAATTGGTCTTGCACTGTGGTGTTGTCTTGCGCCGTTATGTTGCATAGTTGTTTATTATGTGGGCCAAGTAAGTTACAGTGACTGAGACGGGTGAAGAAGCTGTGAACCTGAAAGCGTCAATAAATTGAACGTTATGAAGCAAACAGCATCGGATCCATGCTAACAGCTGGCTGCCCCTGCCTTGCATCACTATAGATGAGTGAAACATATCACTCCACATTTGCTGTGTACCCTTACTTCATTTCTTGCAGGCTAATATCAACACTTTGACATAATACCAGTGGTACACAGGATAGTAAAATGGATTGTATTAGCTGGTGAAGTAATATGGCCAGCCATAGAACTTCAGTATTTTGCACCAAATAATGTTAGCACTGCTGTTACCTGACTTGAGCCAACTAATACACAACATCACAATTTATTTCACATGCTTTGCAGTGATGTTAGTTTGCCTCTCCTATAGGTTGAAAGACAACCCTGGGTCGGATTTGTTGGTTCCAAAACAAAGCAGAGGTCTCTCCGTGACTTAAGTCTTTCTCATGTTGACCGTGTTTTCACCCGACATCGATTTGATTCTCGTTTGGCCTGATGGGTTTCAGCGCATAAAACTTTGTTGTTGTTTTTATCCTTACGTGGAGTGTGTGTTGGAGTCTGTGTTGTGCTGAGAGCTGGTCGTTTTGTGGTTTTAGTGGACTGACAGGCAGTCTACTAACATTAGCTGCGGTGTTGTCGCTGTAACAGGCAAGAGGCTCGGGAGCGCCCAACCTGATTCCTTCACATAAGAAGCAGAATAGTGGCCATTTCAAGCAACAGAGAAAACAGGAGTGTGCTTAATATCTATGTGAGGTTACAGCCCGTTGACAAATAGGCAGAAAAAAACTTATTTATTGATGTGATTTAATTGAAAAACTACATATAGCCCTTTTAAAATCTCCATCCGTGACTGTAAATGTATATTGATATCATCATCTTTAAAAATGTATGTGCTTTTCAATAAACAAAACACTGTTCTAAAAAAGGAAATATTATTATTGTTTAATGTAAAAATTCTGGAAAGAACACTTCTATCTGGTAGTGTTTATACATTATGTCACCTAAACTGACTCCATTGTAATATCTGTCTTTTCTAGGCAGGGAAGTTTGACACAATCCCAACACTGATCAACTTGGTAGCTGCCTTCACCTCTGTTGGACTGGTAGGAATTTCTGATCAGGCTAAAGATGATAAAAAAAAATTTATTTGTCTTGTCGCCTACAGCTTTCTTTTATCTGTGTCGACAGGGTACAGTTCTCTGTGACATTATCTTACTGAACTTCTTGAAAGGGGCAGATCAGTACAAAGCCAAGAAGTTTGAAGAGGTGATGCATTTTTTTATAATACAGTAATATACTTGGACACATTTGACTATTGACAGTAAGGGCAGAGTGGCTTTGACCAAGACATTGAGTCCAGGTGAGCTTTATCACAGATTGTCATTGTTTTTCTGCCTCCAGGTGTCGGAGGCTCAGATAGAAGCATCAGTGGCTCAGAGCCCTGGCAGCCAGCTGTCACTCAAGCCAGGTATCAAGAGCTCCTGTGACTCTGGAGCTCTTTCCCTCGGTACCGCTGACCAAGTCATCTGACTGACAATAATCTGAAGAAATGGACATTCCTGTTTTTCTTTTTCCCTTATTGCCTCGCCTGTCGTCTTCACAATTTCGCAACTACAAGCAGGAGTCAGAAGAAAAGAACTACAGCCTTGCAGCTCATGACAATAGCTGGCACACTGTAGCCTCCTGATTAGCAACAATCAAGTTCCCCTGAGAAGGATTTAAGATGAAATTCAATGAATGGTCCACTCTTAGTATAACTACAACTACAGTCATTCAACGGAGGGAGGGAAACAACCAGAAGTAAAAATGTTATTTTATTGTAAGCAGTCTCATTTTACAAGACATTTTACAACTTCTTAACTATAACTGCAACCTCCAGTTTGTCTGGCAAAATATTAAAGCTCAATAAATGCTCTTCTCATGTTCAGTTAGCTTTGCTCACACGAGGCGGCAGAATTCAAAAAAACATATTTAATATGAAAAATAGTGCTGAGAATAAACTATTTGCGCTAACATTTGAGTATTTCTCTTTCTTGTCATGTGCACACACTCACCAGCTGCCTTTCAAATGTGCAAATAAAAGCACTACAGAGTATGCTGATGCTGTAAAGATAGGGTCAGTAATGTGGTGTGCGTGCGTGTGTGTGTGTTATGGGAGAGGGCAGCAGTGGGATAAATGTGTGTGTGGCTTGAGGTTTACAAATGGGCCATTATTAGTCCACTTCTGGCTGATGACACAGGGTAGGAGCTACTGTAGACTGATGGACTAATGTAATTACTCTTTTTTTTTTTTGTCCAGACAATTCAAAATGGATCCAACATTCTCTGTTTCTTTTCTCTGGTTTACTCCCACATTTAGGCAATTCTCTCTCTTTCTTTCTCTTTCTGTCACACACATACTGTACATTTTAATGTCCTCCTCTGTCTGCCCCCCCCCCCCCTTCCCACCACCACTAATAGATCAGCTAAAGTGCCTCTTAATGGCTCTGACAGTGATTTACGGGAGAAGAAGGAGGCCACAGAGGAAAGGACAGCAGTTAGCCATAATGTTTGGTGAACTAATTTAATCACACAAATCAATATAATGCATGACAGAAAATGGAAATGATAGACAGTGCCATGAGGTACTATATCTCTCTAAATAAAGCTTCTGGTCACTCATTGAAGCTTTGGACAGAATAAACAAATAGTTTCTGACAACTAGAACAGCATTTAAAGGCCAAGCAAGGCCAGATTTGTGTGCTATTGTGAAACATGGAAAGCAGTGCGTACGTTATCTAGTTTTTCATGTAGGGGAGACAATGTAGGCAAAATGTGGGTGATTTTCCACAACTCCTTAAAATGTTTTTTCAAATGTTTTCTTTGCCTTTGTGAAGCACTTTAAAAATGTGATCTACAAATTAAAAAAAACCATTGTCCAGGATAATAAGAAGTTAGGGTGGTAACTTAAAAGAGATGATATCACTGATGTCTGAATGGTAAATAGGAAGCTACATTACCACTTGCAGTAAGTTAGCTTAGCATAACACAAAGAACAAAATTCACCTACCAGCACATAAAATTCACAAATTAAGATATATCTCTTTAATCTCTCCATTAGTTCAATCCATACAAAAAACTGTGTAAAAATGACACACACACACACACACACACACTCATGGACATACAAGTGGTATCTATCTTTTCATCTAGCTCACAGAAAGAAAGTGAATGCGCGTATTTCCAAAAATGTTGTGAACTATTCCTTTAATGGGCTACAGGCCTAGTCTGTAACAGCTTAAACAGAGGTGGTTAATGTTGTCAGGGCGTACTATCCTATAAAGGATGACTGATGTGAGCCCTGATGATGACAATAATAATGACTCAGAGTAAAAACTCAACTTTAAAATATGGTTTCAACATTTTTGCAGAGATTTGCAGACCGTCAGAAACCACTAATAGTCTGCAGCGGCCACTGCTTGTCTCTCTTCTCTTCTGGAGATAATTTCTAGGATGGCTGGACAGGGAGCCATTAACAAGAGACAGAGTGAGCCAGTGAAGCAGACAGCAGGATGACAATACAATATTAATGGTAAAAGCTGTTAAAAAGATGGTGGTAAAATATTTACTCTAAACACTTATGCAGCTGATGCCAGAATGTCAGGACATAATCCAGTCGAAATAGATGGAGAGGACAGCATGGACACAGGAAACTGTAAAGGGTAAAAAAAAGCAATCCTCTTAAATTAAAAGTGACGCTTAAAGAAGTCTGACATGTGGTGGTCTCAAGAGAGACGAGGAGCACTTCCACAAAGAGGTGGCTTTAAGTGTCCAGACAGAAATCTAGTCAGCAAACCGTCTGTCTGCAGAAAATCCTCACCTTAACATAATATTTAGTTGTCTTATAAGTCTTAAAAGCATATTTCTGACAAGCCAAGTAGGGGGAAAAAATCCCCAAAAGGTGAGGTTATGATGCAATGAACATGTTTCAGGGTTTTCAAAAACACACCCAGATGATTTTTGTTCATTCCTTTTTTTTAAGACATGTTTGTGAGACTAAATTCAAATCTTTGCAGTTTCACTATTTGTGCTTCCTCCCAGTGTTCCTCTTCTTCAGACCGAGTATCCAGGTAGGGAGAGCAGTCCGGCGTGGTGGTGCCACCACCTCTATTGCTGCCTGCTCCACCTCAAACTCCTGTTCTATCACAGAGTCCTCATCCGCTCCTGAATCCTCCTCTGAGTCTGTAAGATCCAGATCCTGCTCTGGAAGCGCTATGGTCTCCACCTCCTCCGAAAAACGAACCCGTCGGTTCTCCTCAACTCGCCTCTGATCCAAAGTAAGATGAATGGAATTAAAAAAAAAGGAAAGACAAATAGAAAACAGCAGAAAAAAAAATAGTTAATAAAATGTCATATTTACTTCATAATCTTTCTAAAGTGTTATATTTGGGCTATGTGACATTGATCACTCAATATTTCGGTAATACTTTATTTAAGGAATCTTTTATTTCTAAACAATTTACTAATAGTTTTAATCAGTCTATTACATTTAATTGCAAGTTTAACCTAGAAAGTTATTTCAATTTCAACTTTCAACTCTCAAATTTGTACATATATAAAGTTTAAAATAAAAAAGAGTAATGAATTAATATTTAAATGGGTTTTATTAAGCTTTTCTTTTAAGGGAATTACTAGTTTTCCTTACAATTAGTACCAAATTACATAGTTTCATAAGAATTCTCATTCTTTCAAATATCATCTTTTCCAATCAGTATTCTACCTAATTTGTATGTTCAGTGGTGACTAGCTTGAATTATATATGAATGTTTTGAATTGTATAGATGCACTTTTCTTTTTTCTTTTTTGTAAAATATTAATACAAAGTATTGAGGTGGTTTTATTAATGCAATTTAATGTAATGTGTTATGTAAAGTATGTCAGCTGTGGACCCCAGAAAGATCAGCCGATTGCTTCGGCATCTGCTAATAAACAAATAAAACAATAAACCAATATTCAAAAAACCTGAAAATTTCATCTATAAACTTTATAACCATCTGTCTGAGACATATGTTTCTTTTTAGCATTGTGTATGAAAAAAATAAATAAATCTCACAATCACAAGATCTACAGTCCATAGCCACTTTAACCTCATCTACGTAGCTGCAACATACGACATCTTCCAATTCCATACTACAGTACTCACTAACTGGATACAGTGTATATTAATCTGTAGTTTTTTGCAGTTAGCTTTTATGAATACATTTGTCATGCAAAGGCAATCAAACTGCAACACTGTATCAAATAAAAGTAATTATCAGTAGTTTTCTAGAGCCATTTGCCTCCAACTCCTCCGGTTCCATTGTGCATTGCATTATGGGAGAATAGCGTCAGCAGCACACTCAAAAGTCAGGTTTTTTTATATCTGAACAATGACTCTTTTGAGTATGTCACCACACTACCTACTCAAATGGAGTTTGAGACACAGACATGCTGTGTAGATGGCGTTTTTTCTATTCACACCACAAGGAGGCAGCGTTATACACAATTACTGTTTTTAAACTTACCCTTTTTGTCATTATTTCCATTGAAGACTCTGGCAATTCTCTGGAATTCTGGGATATGGAGTGTTTGAGGACACCCCTGGGTACAGGAGCAAAAGGAGTAGAAGGAGATGAAGATAGAGGCGGAGGAGAAGAGTTAAGGATGTATAAAGGCATGACTTTATCATGGTGCGACTCTCCTGTCTCCATCACATGGCTGCTTGTCAGGCTTAGTGAAGATGAGGGCCGCTCTGTGAGATGAGAGACAAGAGAACTGAGTTTCTAAAGAACATAATTTCAGCCATATCAGCAGCAGCAACTACAACAACCTCTGTCAACTCAGATGCCTGAAATATCTGATTGTGCAGAGCATTAAGTTGTTCTGACCCCTGTCTGCCTCCTTACCGTCACTGATATCCTCAGTTTGAAGCCTCTCAGCTGACTGATGCTGTCTCTTTCTGTTGAGCTGGAGTCTGCTCTTTGGCGCTGAGTTGATCGCAATATTTGCAGGCTGCAAATACAAACAGATAACAGGGTGACCAACACACAAGTACAAGTAAAATTCATTAAAAAATACAAACGCTAGAGTTTCACAAATGTGCTTTTGGGTGTTTTTACTTTGGCCCCTTGTATTGATATGAATTAAAGGAACCTCTTAAATGATTTTTGTTTAAATAGTGACTCTAACCTTTGTAAACGAGGGAGGTCTGCGGATATGTCCATGCTCCATTGGTTCTGACTGAGCATCCTGTACTCCAGCTTGTTTTTCTTCTGTTATGTCCATGCCGACAGGTTGGAAAGTATCAGGTGATGTTTGTGCCGTGCTGAAATTTGAAACTCCTGATGCCTCAGTGCCCTTGAAGCTCCACTGGTTGTTCACACCTCCTTGTTGGTTCAAAATCACAGATGATTGACCGCTGTCGTGAGGATTTGCAGGGATGTTGAGATGGCTCAGCTGCTCTTCTGATGGTCTCTGATTTGCTGAGGTGACTGATTGGTTGGGGTTTAGGAACTTGGCCCACTCTTGACCTGTGACGATCTCCTCCAATAAGCTAAATGAGCCCAGGCCAAACTCAAAGTCACTACCAGACCTGCCACAAGAGAAAAGATTCTGTAAACTCAGTGCAGTGCATAAATGCGGTCAGGAACTTACTTTCACAATGTATGCAACATATGACTCCCTCTTTGTGTTAACTCTTGATTCAGACGAGGATACATTTTCTTATTCCAAACAAATCACATGAAAAGACCAAAACAAACAATGAAGTCATCCTACTACCAAGTAATTTCTGTGTAACCAAAGCCTGATTTACTTCAAAAACACAAATAATAGGCAACACCTTCAAGATGACATGTTCCTTCACTACAATGAACAATCAGCCCTACGTAAACTGTCCTGGTGCCCTACATACTCACTAGAGCAGTGGCTCCCTCCCAACTTTTCTTCTCTTAACTATCCCCACAGCCCAATCAGATGAGCTATATGAAGTGCCCCTTCATAGACACATCTCATCATTGTGACTGTTGTTGGTTATTGTGACAATAAATACTAAAGATCAGCATACCCATTTGTAATCATATTTGTGTGTTTATGTTTCTCCTAAACACAAATATGTGGAATTTTTTTTTTAACTAAATTTTTAATATTTTTTTACTCAACAATCTTTCCAATAGCAAGTGCAGAAGATGCCTCTAGAGTACAGGAGCCGCTGGTTGGGAATCACTGCAGTAGAGCACAAAAAGTGTATTCCTCCACAGCTGAAAATAGTCCCCAACAAATGCACTACTTGCTCCTACCTAAGTAATATTTACATAAAATGCCCAGCTGGGAAGTATTGACAGAGCCTTTTTTAAATGAAACTATATGTTTGTCACTTGTTTTTAAAGATGTATGTCTATGGTAGGAACAAAGGGGCTTTTGGGCCGAGTGTAAGGAAGTTGAAAGTATTGAAAGAAAGACTAATTTGAGTATCGATTTTAGGCTACTTTATACTTCTACTCTACATTTCAGTTCAATTGTATTTCAATTAGGAATGTTGTATTTTTTACTCCACTACGTTTATTCGACAGCTATAGCTAGTAGTTACTTTACAGATTTAAAAAATTTATAAGTATATAAAATAAGATGCATTACTATAGTAAATAAAGCTAACAGTATGTAACCTCTGCTCACCCATGACCAGCACCAACATTAAAATGCAGTTTACACATTAGAGCATCAGTGATTTTATAATATATAATTATATAACACTGACAAGGGCCTTTCTGCATGTATAATGAGTACTTTTGCCTTTGTTACTGAAAGTACATTTTGTTGATAGTATTTTAAACATTGTGGTGTTACTGATGTTACTTAAGTAAAGCATTTGAATACTTCTTCCACCAGTGATCATCTCTGATGTTGTGAAAATCTCATGGGACTTCTCACAATGTGAAAGTGTGACTGAAAATGGCTGATGTCAGGCACTGTCAGTAACAGGGGAGTGTTTGGCACATCGGAGGGAACAAATATCAGCCCAAACTAATATCACAGCTATGGTTGGAAACGTGACAGAAATACCACACATATCTTTCTTGTCTTGCTTTAGGGCTGAGAGACAAATCAACAAAACCTGACAGCGAGAACTTTCAGCCTGTGTCGTGCTCACCTCAGTAATGGTTTTGGTGTATTTAAAAAAATTTATTACCTCGTATATCCTTGTCCTCCTTGTCCATCTTCAAAGTGTGTCGGAGGGGATTTACTGGAGTCACTACTGTGTAGTGAAGGGAGGTTACTTTCTTTCTCCTTATTCGGTGTGTTAAAGTGATTTTTCTCTGTCATAGGCTGGTTTTGAGGTGAAAACTGTGAAACAAAATTTTTGTTAGCAGCTTCAATTTTGATAGAAAATAAGTATAATCACAACGCACTACTCACTTTAGTTGCTTGCTCAATCTTCTGGTCTTCCTTCCATTCTTCTTCTTTTCCCTTTTTGCCAAATTTCCCTTGCCTGTCCTTCCATCTCTCTTTGATCTTCTGCGTCCATCTCCTCGTTTTGTTCTCAGACGAACGCTGTTTTCTTCGAGAGCTGCTATTTGTTGTTTCTTGGCCAGTCGGGACAATCTGCATGTCTTTACTTTGTGCCAAAGCTCCAAATCCTCCATTTCCCACATGGAACACTTTATTCTCTTGACTTCTGATGTCAAGATTTGCATCTGTGGGCTTCAAGGACCATGTGTAGACTTTGTGTGGAAAACCCTGGTCCTGGTCCTGATTCTGTCCCATGTTTGTTACAGCATCTTTATTACTAGGGATATGGCTCGACATTGCAGAGCTGCCTAAACTCACCCTCTTGTCATCAGTCATCTTAAAGGAAGTGATATCAGCCTCCTTAACTGATTTCACAGGAAACAGCTGCCCTGTACCTGTTGGGTTGATCCCAGGCTGTGCAGCCTGTCCCAACACCCTGTTCTCACCCGTGTCACCATTAGTGCTGTTTTTCTGAGTGGAGAAGGAAATGAGACCCCTGTCCATTTCAAAGTCATGACCTCGTTGTTGTATTTCCCCACCGTTACCGCCTGCAGCAGAGATCCCAAACTCTTTTGCGGTGCTACAATTAGTACCAAACTCAAAGCAATTTACAGGACTGTTGTTGACTTTCTGGAAGTCAGAGACTCCTCTCTCTCCACCTCGCCCCCATGTGGAGGCGGTACTGATGGGTACAGGTGTATGCAGGTGTGCCTGGCTTTCTCTTCCCGGATGGAGCTTCAGTCTCTGCAGCATGGACTGCAGCAAGGCCTGAGTGTCTGGTGGATCACTTGACTGAGACATCTATGAACAGAACTGCCGTGCATCAAAGTCGCAGAAAAGCGTGTCAACAATGAGTGCATTTAAATGTAAATATAGTCCACTAAACAGGTATGGACACAGAGTCTTTTTTAATGTGCTGCTTTAGAGACAGCAGACCATGACAGAAGAATCACCCCTTTATCCAACTTTTGTTGTTAAGACTCCTGTGATGGTTGTTTCCCTCTGTTTTTCATTTTCCAGTCTTTTTATCCAGTTTCTCACCACAAATATCAAGACAGATCAGACCTTAGCTAGGACAGAAATTCTTCTTTCACTCTGTGTAGGCTGCTCCTTCTCAGGGATGTTTTCCGCTGTCACACTGCCTCCACTCGTCCATAATAATCCTCGAAAGTTTTAGGAGCAGGCTCTCTCTTTTTGTGACTTTCTTTCACCAAATATCTGTAGTTTTAGTACGCACCTCTTCAGCAACAGCCATTTATATCACCGGTGAAGGCAGGGTAAACGACGCAAGGCAGCATTTCGCAGATCTTACACACTGAAGCAGAACAACGAGAAAGACCAGTGAGGTGAGATAATTGTGCATTGACAGTGACTCTCCTTCTCTCTCTCTATCTATCTTGCCCTCCCTTCCTTCCCATTTCTCTTCCTGGCTCACAGATGTGTACACACACCCTCTTTCTTCCCACCATGACCGTTGAGTCGTAATTACAGGGCATTTTTTAGTGACTAGCTGCTATTTATATGTCTTCAGAATGAAAGAAATATGAAAATACCAGTCATGACCTCTGGAATAATCCGTTATATAGGAACTTTGAACAAATAAAATGTATAAACAGGTCTTTACTGTTGTCTTAGGAATAAAATATGATCCTTTAACATGACACTGTACTTTATTTCTGAAAGTGTTTGTTTGGATTACCTCCGGCTAGAGTTATTACATATTATATTGCCTACCCACCTTTTCAAATTCCCACTACATTTTACAATGTTTGTCAAACAAAAGGAGGTCTTTGGTCATTTAAATTTGGTCATTTAAAATACTTATCAGAAACCAAATAATAAGCATAACAATAACAATGTAGCTATAAATATATTTAATACATTTTAATAATTATGCAGTGGTGATGGAGCAATGGAGAAGACACATGTCTTTGGTGTGAGAGACCCGGGTTCAATTCCCCACTGTGACGCTCCATCAATGTGTCCCTAAGCAAGACACTTAACCCTTAGTTGCCCCAGACCTCTGACATATATAGCAATTGTAAGTTGCTTTGGTAAAAGCGTCAGCTAAAATGAAGAAATATAAAATAAATAAATACAAAATATTGAGTTTTTGAGCTTGATAATTATTTTCTGGCATATGAAGAAAATTCACTTACAAAGATGTTTATCAATGGGGGTGATTTGACCAATTTATTTGTGTATAAAGCAGTTGTGGGAGAGGAGATCATTTACTTAAGTAAAAGTAGCAATGCTACAATGTAAAAATGTTCTGTTACAAGTAAAAGTCCTGCATTCAAGAGCTTTACGAAAGTAAAAGTACAAAAGTATTAGTACTTTACTAGATTAATTAATGTGTAAGCAGTATTTTAACGTTGCCGGTTGTGGTGGCCCTAATTTTAAATAATTGATGTTCTGTTGAATTTGATTTATAAAAACGCATCATATGTTTTAAGATGATCATATGTTCAGAATTTAACTACAGCTGTCAGATAAATGTTTTGTAATGGAGTAAAAAGTACAATATCTGCCTCTGAACTGCAGTAAAGTAAAAGAATAAAGTTGAATGTGTATGAAGTGTAAATACTGAAGTACATACAGAAGTCAAGTACCTCAGAGTTACACTACAGTACTTGATATGAAGATGTATTTTGTTACCTTCCAACACTGACATAAAGTAGCCTACTTAAATAGAATAATTAACTTAATAACCATTAATATGACATTCATTATAATTTTCTTTGTCCTCAATAATGCCATATCAAATATTCCATCATCATTTATTTAAAACAAAGCCGATTGTCCCTAAACACATGCACATAACATACTGCTGTAAAATGTCAATTTAGAATCCCACTGCGCATGCTTTAGTTAGAACCACGCCCCTTTTACTCTCTGAGTTTCTGATTGGTCAACGCTGCGGAAGCGGGTAATGGCGGCGTAAACAACGCAAAGTTCGGAGCAAGATACTGCTTAGTCAAATCGCTGCAGAAAATAAAACCTGAAAATAAAGCTATAATTAAACGGAGCATGTAGGAGGATTTCTGCTCGGGGTGCAACCTAACAACCCCCACCGGTTTAGTTCTTTATGGTATTTAACCGCTAGTTTCGGCTAACATTAGCCAAGTTTGCTAACCTAACGGAAAAGTAAGTTAGTAACGTTATTTAACTTAGTTTGTAGAAATGGACTGCGTCGTGACGGGAGGAAACGTCAAAGGTTTGCAAACACTTCCTGTTTTTTCAGTCCTACCTTTAACTTTGACGTTATATGATAATAATTAGCTGTTAATAGTTAATCGTGTTGTGTATCTATGTGTGTATGTACCGTCCAGTGCTGGCCAAAGCCATCCATTCTCTGTCCAGGATCGGTGATGAGCTGTATGTGGAGCCTCAGGAAGACGGGGTGCGCTGCTCTGATACCATCATACACCAGCACTTCCTCCTGACATGCACATAGTCTTTATGCTTCCTGTTGGTGCACAGTTTGCGTTAATGAACAGTGCATATTTTGTTTTTTTTCTCTCCTGTAGCTGGCCCTGCGGTCTGTGAACTCTTCTCGGTCGGCATATGCTTGCTTCCTGTTCACACCACTCTTCTTCAACAGGTGCAGACTGTGTGCGTGTGTATAAACGGCACAGTGATGTGTGTGTGTGTGTGAGAGAGTGAGTCACTGATCATCACATTTATGCGTGTCATGTCCAGGAGTTGTAAGCCAACTTGCCCTCCCTTTTCTTGTGCAGGTACACCATCCCCAGTGGGCACACCTTCCGCTGCAAGATGGCAATAAAGGTGTGTTGAGACAAAGAGATGAGCTATGAGTTCTTCTAATGCTTTATACAGTTTGTCTCATATTCGACACATTTACACGGACTCTAATCATCTATGTCAGTGGTTCCCTGCCTTCTTTTGTATCATACTACTGCTCTGAGAGGCAGAAGCTTGGTGAAGGTTAGTGGAAGTGTGCAGCTAGATTATGTAGCTGGTAGTTTATTGGTTATTGTGACAATAAATATAATGCAAATGGGGTACAAGTCAAAGTACCCGTGGTTGAGAATCACTGATGCCATTTATATGATTCAGAGGAGAGCCCAGTTAATGAGTATAATTAAGAGTTTTTTTCTGTACTCAACGCACCTCAAACGCTATCTTTCCTGTCATGTTGTTATGATGGTACAGCCTTGTCGTTATTGTTGTGCAAATTTTTATTAACCTCCGTGCTTCCTTGTTTTAACATTTGTACATGTCAGTCATTTCACAGGGTAGTTCATGTGTCACCAAGCAGTTGAATTGTCATGTATAAAAAATGTTATCCAAGCGGAAACTCACAGGTTATAGTTTTAGTAAGGTGTATGTCTACAATGTCATTAAATGTGACAAATGTTGTTTTCATCACAGCTTCAGTGTAGAGTATTAGCCTCATTGGGTTAATACCAGAATATTTCAGTGCATATTAACATAGTCATAGTCCTGTCCCCTTGTGTATATTTATTTTCCCTTTTCTTGTGTCCCTGTGAGTCAGAGTGTGCAGGCCGTATTCAGGTCTCTAGCGTCCCTGGAGAAGACAGTGGAAAAGTGTCACATCCAGCTGGATGAGCAGAAGAACCGCCTCACCTTTACCCTACACTGCAAACATGGTATCAGTGCTCCACTTCCTTCTTAAATGGTTTACATGGTTGATTAAAAAAGTATTACATTTTATTTACAATGACACATATTGTATTACCTGTAGCACACCATTCACTCATTGCATTGTATTGCATTGAGTGTTTGTCTATTGAAAGTGTGTCGGTATTTTCTCTGCAGGCCTCCTGAAGACACATAACCTGTCTTTCCAGGACAGCGAAAGCTTACAGGCTGTATTTGATAAAGACAGCTGTGTAAATGTATTCAGATCCCAGCCAAGGTCAGTACAGTCTTTCTACATTCTTTGTTATAAAAATAATCTGACAGTCTTTCTTTCTCTTTCTGTCACCCCCTCCTTAACATTTGGTTTTCCTGTTGCCTTTTCATTGGTGATATGATGATTAATATGGAACGATTAGTGCAGATACAGATTTTTTTAGCCTACAGTTGGCTGATTAAATAAATAAATAAAATTTCCAAATGAAGAGAAATGATCCAACTGTTGTCAGAGAGGAACCTGCATTGAAGCCAATGTGGAATCACCACTTTAACAAACTGTAACACAGGCCCATCCACACAAATAGTCTGTTGTTTTTTTTTTTTTACTTCACTTCATTCTGTCTTTCCTCACAGCCAGGGCTGGGGCGACTTATAGCCGTAATCGACATAATCCATCACACACCACATTGATTTGCATAACGTGCGTTGACGCATACTGCGCACAGTGACAGCAGGGATTCCCACTGTTTCGTTCTCACAAAGAACAAGCTCAGCTGCAACTATAAAGTCTCGGCTACGACCATCCATTTAACGTTTGCGAGTATTTTAGACAGAGACACAATATGGTGCTCTGTTAGCTGTCAATTGGAAATGGCTTATCACACGAACACTTACTGCTTATTTTTTGTCCCCACACAAGCATGAGATAACTGTTGTTGTGATTTGGCGCTATATAAATTGGAAAAAAAAAAATTGAATTGAATATATTAAAATGATTAACACGAGGATTGTGTTTATGTTAGTAGTAGTCCCTTAAAGTGTTACAGTGTTTCTTCATCGCCCCCGTGTTAAAAGTAATTTTTAGACCGCTGCTGTCATTGTAACACAGCGTTACACCATGCACCATCAAACCTTCAGTTGTTTTATATTTTCTGTTTACTTTAACAGCTGTGTATTATATGAGTGAGAGAATGGCTTAAACTAACATTAGAGACTGTTGTTAGATTCTGTGACTGTACAGTGTTTCAGATAATCACTCGCAGCAGTCCTTTTTGCATTTGAGGTCCAGAATGTTTCTGATCCTGCCTCTGACAAATTATTATTATTATTATTAATATCATAACACAGCAGTGACTAGGAAATCAACTCATTTAAAAGATGCCACTATTACCAATATTCGAATGTGCTTTATGTGTCTCACAGTTCACTTTTTGTTTTCCCCTTGATGCCAGGTTGCTGGTGGACACAGTTGTGCACTTCCCTCCGTCTGTGGAAGAAGTGACCGTGTCAGTGAGCGATGAGCGGATGTGGATCAGGAACCATGTGGAGGATGAAGCAGGTGACTTCTTTTCACCCAGCAGATACAAACTCACTGTTTATTTATACAAATCTTACTGATGTCAGACTGGATATTCAAGTAATTTAGAATCAAGAAGATTTTAGTGTACCAGGGTGACAGGGTAAAGTTTCAAGTTGTGCATTCAGTCAGTATAGGTGTAAAAGGTCATTGTGTTTTAAAATTAGCTTTGTTTTACAAAAAACACATAATAAGAACATACTATAATAAAATAATTTTTTTTTTTAATGGAAAGAAGATGGATATGAACCTTGTGGTGCCCTTGTGTGGCAGACAGGCAGAACTGCACTGTGTAGTCTTGGCAATATAATACTGTATAATTTTTTTAGTTTTGAAACTTGCCTCTGCTTTTGCCCTCCGTTCACTCTTGCTTTTCTTTCTGTTCCTCTCGCTGCCCGTTTCCCTCTCAGAACAGTCCAAGGCCATGCTGACAGAGCTGTGTCTGGCTTCAGACGAATTTGACGAATTTGCTGTCCAAGCTCAAAACAGCGTCACCTTTTGTCTGAAGGAGTTACGGGTGAGACAGAAGAGGGGATGACAGAGAAAAAGAATAGGAGGATTAAGAGACAAATATGCTGTGGTTGATAATTTATTTAAATGAAGACTTATTGCGTTAATTTATTCATCACGGAGGTTTGCTAATTGACTTTTTGTCATCTCTCCTGCAGGGTTTGTTAGTGTTTGCAGAGTCTACTGGCCTCCCTATTTCTATGTACTTTGATGAACCGGGCAGGTAAGCATACTCACATACGGTTGTTGGTTGATCACTTTTACTACCACAGTGTACCGACATTTACATTTTGTGTGTCTGTGTGTGTGGTATGTCAGCCCTGTAGTGCTTTCAGTAACAGACAGTGTCCTTGAGGGGAACTTTGTGTTGGCCACGCTTTCTGATGACTCCAACCACCGTAAAAAACACTCTAGACGGTAAAGCTCAAACATAACTGAATGCATTAAATGAGATACATTGTTGTAAGCTGTAATTTTTTCTTGTCAGTCAGTTGTCAGCCAGTCTCATTAAAGCCGGGTGGCAGAACAAAGTGTATATGAAATCAATTAATTGAAATGGCTTCACTTCTAATGAAAGGCAGGAACTCCTTAGCATATACTCTGCAGAGATGCAGTCGAATTAAAGTTTGGGATGAAACTCTCATCGAATTGACACAAACAGCATTTTAGTCCTGGAAAATGTACAAGAAGGTGAAGTCTTACAATGTACAGCTTTCATAAATGCTGCGTTTTCTGTTAGGATTTCTGCAACTTGCCATTTTTAAAGCCTCTTTTAAACCATCTGTGGCCAGCCCATTCACTTGTAGACCTTACACACTTACACTTTAGTGTTTTTGTGTCTTCATCCACCAGGTGGGGTGGCTTCTCCATATGATAAATGCTGAATATATCCTATAGAAAGCAATCGGATGAACAATACAGTAACGGAATTAGTAGATATACTCTATTTAGATATATATGTTTGAATTTTTTGTACTCTGAATAAACTTGAACATGCTAAGTGGGTGTCACTGTCAGTGCAGCTCAGTGTACAGCCTGAGAGTTCCTCATTCATATCATATTTCTCTTCCACTCCTCAGAGCACACACACCGCCGCCTCCGCCCCCTCCTGATGACTTCATGAATGACGACATAGACTCCTACCTCATTGCCATGGATACCAGTATTGCGCCAGGTCCCTCAGCTAGAAGTCCGCCCACGCCCCCATTAGCTGCTTCCACATGTTCAAAACAGCCCGCTGCAGCCAATCACAGGACGAGGCTGCACAGTGAGGAGGAGGAGGAGGAGGAGGAGGAGGAGGATGGAACGGCTGATTCAGACAGACCACCTAATAAGAAGGTATGGTTTAGTTTTCACATTAATAAATTAACTAATTATTATTTTTTAATTAACTAAAAAAGGCTCTGACAAAAATGGAAAAAACTAGTAGAGAAATTATACAACAGAAGGAGCAGATTAACAGCTGTCATGTCATTGTGTTTTTATATTAACTGATAACATTTGTATTTATTATAACTTCCACAGAAATGTTTAGCTCTTTTTAAAAGTTTCCACTGTTGTGGGAATTCTCAAGATGTACTTATTACAAGATTATTCCAGATAGCGAGATCTTTGACTGGAGGTCACACTGTGTATAGAAGTCAGTGTGTGTGTTTCTATCTGCTGCCTCGCTCCGTCTCCGGATACTGCTCATAATCTGTCTATACTCGTCTTCCAACGAAACTGCATCTTGTGTGTGTTTACAATAAAATGAGACATGTTTGAAAACCATCATAGCGCTTGGGACACAGGGAGTTCAAGACAAGTCTCTTACAAGCTCTAATTAGGCAAACCCTTGTGCCAAGTCCATGGTTTTCGTGTCAGATCCCAAAAACCTGTATTGCACTGTCAAATCATGTCAGGACTAGGCTTTGGCGTAACTGTTGGCTGGATGTAACTTGCGGACATTACTTATGTTTTACTTTTAAAATAAAACATATTCTCACAATATACTCCTCTCTTCTTCTCTCACAGTTCTGTTCCCTGTTCTTTGGATCTGTGCTTCCCCTGTCGTCTCAGATGACCACTCAACCGGTGACAAGTCAGGAAGTGTTGGCCAGTGACAGTGAGGATGACACTCGTGCAGAGTGACAGTGGACTGATGGATAGAGAGGAGAGAGATGGACTGACCTGAAAGTGTGTGTGTGTGTGTGTGTGTGTGTGTGTGTGTGTGTGTGGGTGTGTGTGTGTGTGGGGGGGGTTATGTTGGCCTCCCTGAACCCTTATTTACCATCTTTAATGGCCTCTACAACTGATGTACAGGGATTTTTTTTTCTTTTTACAAAAATATGCAAAGACATACAGAACAGGATGTCCAATGCGAGTATATTCCAACTTTATATTGGACTAATAACATTCATGGTGGATTATGTGAAACTGGACACGAAGCACTTCCTGTTTATTTTTGTTTGTTCAGTTTGTGATTGAGGTGCGACAAAAAAGCTCTTCAAAATAAAAGAAATGTATTTTTTTCAAGGTATGTAAACATTTATTATTTATTTACATGTCAAAATGTTCAAGTATGAAAAAGATTTAGGATGAGGGACATCAACCAACGTGAAGCCTGAACAGAAAGGATAACGAGACAGGATTCTTTTTAAAACACCTCTTCCCTCCTCCCCCCTCCACTCACATCTGATTTAAAAAAGATTTGTTTTTGTCAAAAATAAGATTCAGCACAAGAAGCAGAATATCTAAGCGTCTGTGATCCAGTCTTTGCAGGTTCAGGCGCATCACTGCTCCCTGTATCTCTTTGCACCTGGAAACTTTTTCCCCTTGTCTGCGGTTTCCTCCTCTCTCGCTCCTTTTCCTTTTCCTCCTCTTTCTCTCTCTTCTTTCTCAACCTCTCCTCTTCTTTCTGCCTTCTCTCTTGCTCCCTCCGCCGCCTCCTCCTTTCCCTCGAGCTCACTTTCTCCCCCCCTTCCTCCTCAACTGGTTTTCCCGTCTCTGTTCCGTCACTGAAGTCCTGAATCAAGATTTTGGGGACTTGCATTTTGGGTGTCCCCTTGGCCTTTTTGGGCTGCTCTCCTCTCAGTCTACGAAAGAGACCAAAACGTTTAGGGGGGTCAGGCGGTGGCTGCTGCTGCTGCTGTACCGCTGTCCTCTCGGTCACCTCTGCAGACAATAATGAGGTGACTTCAGGTGGAGTTAGGTTTGGGTTTACAGCTCCAGGACTGGACTGTGCTTCAACTTCTGGCTGATTAGGGATAGCTTGTGACTGGCTAGTCTTCTGTGGCATGGTGAAGAGATCTTCAGAGAGCCTACGCCCTAACCTGGACCCACGGGAGCTGGATGACTTGCGGACGCAGAAATCCCCAGAAGACCGGCTGCTGCGTCGCCCAGACGGTTGTGTCTGGCCGCTGTTACTCGGCTCAGTCTGGTGAGAATCTCTCTCTTGGACTTGTGGGTTGTTGTCAGTATTTGCAGAGTCTGTTGGTTCAGTAGAAATGAAGACGTCGTCCTCTCCTACTTTGTTTTCTTCAACATTTTCTGTGCTTTCTTCCACCTCCGCGGCGCCCACTGTGACCTTTGTTTCTTCAGGTTCCCCAGAGGTAGTTGTTTCTACTGAACTCGCCTTCCCATCAGGCTCGGTGGTGAGATTCATTGCCTCAGCCTGTGATGAAGTCCCCTCTTTCTGTGGAGGTGCTATTGAGTCAGAATGAGTTTCCTCATTCAGCTGAGTTTCTGTTGCTGTTTGATCATTGTCAACCTGTGCCACTGAGCGTGTTGTCAAAATAATTTCTCCTACTTCCTGTGTAGGTTGAGGTGCTGCTGCGTCACGCTGCTCCTCTGGACATTGTGCAAAAGCTTCACTTGACTCTTTCGCTACGTCGTTTGCAACTGATACTTCTGCTTCAGTCTCTGTATCTGCTGCTAAGTCAGTGCCTTCTTGTGGTTGAATAGATTGAGGTGAACACAGTGTTTCGGCTTCTGTCTTTAAATCTATGTGCTGTTTTGAATCTATTTGTACTATTTCAGCCTCCAATTTGTCCTGTGTGGCTGCATTTTCCTCTGCCTGTGCTTGAGCCTGTGCCAGCACATCAGTTTCTGTCTCTGTATGGGTGTGGGACTCTTCTTTCATGTCTGTTTCTGCTAATGACTCAGTGCTGTGGCATTTTCCTTCAAATTCTTCTCCCTGTGAGCTTTCTTCTCTCTCAGGGATCACTTGTTGCTGTTGCTCTTGTGCCTCCGTCTCTGCTGTAGGATCTGTGACAGGTGGAGCTATGACGACACTGTCCGTCTCTGAGCCTGGGCTTGCCTCAGTGGTTGTTTCAGAGACTTCTGTGACCGTGTCCACCTGCATCCTTTGCACACTTTCAGTTTCTGTGCTCTCCTCTGGTTTCACATCAGCCAGAATTGTCAGTTCCTTGTTTGTGTGTACACCTACTTCCATCTTCAGCGCTGTGTTTGTACCTGCAACGGCATCTTTCTGTGTCTCAGTCTGATTTTCCTCCACAGCAGCTGAATGTTCACTTTCCGCCTCTTGTTTTGCCGTCTCTGTATTTGTCTCTTTCTCCTCAATTACCTGGTCCTCGCTTTGGTGACTCTGCTGTTCCAGGACTTGTGACTGTGTCTCAGTCTGATTTTCCTCCACAGCAGCTGAATGTTCACTTTCTGACACTTGTTTTTCCGTCTCTGTATTTGTCTCTTTGTCCTTAATTTCCTGGTCCTCGCTTTGGTGACTCTGCTGTTCCAGGACTTGTGACTGTGTCTCAGTCTGATTTTCCTCCACAGCAGCTGAATGTTCACTTTCTGACACTTGTTTTTCCGTCTCTGTATTTGTCTCTTTGTCCTTAATTTCCTGGTCCTCGCTTTGGTGACTCTGCTGTTCCAGGACTTGTGACTGTGTCTCAGTCTGATTTTCCTCCACAGCAGCTGAATGTTCACTTTCTGACACTTGTTTTTCCGTCTCTGTATTTGTCTCTTTGTCCTTAATTTCCTGGTCCTCGCTTTGGTGACTCTGCTGTTCCAGGACTTGTGACTGGCTGCAGGAGTTCAGCTCCTCTCTCTGTTTGTGGTCAGCGGTTTCCTCAATGGGCTGAGGAATATTTTCAACAGTCTGATCTTTGTCTGGATATTGGGTTGGTTCCGCGTCCATATTTGTTTCTTCTGTCTGCTCAGAAAGCATTTTGCCTTCATCTGTCTCTTTGAGATGGCTTTTCTCCTTTTCAGTGACTCTCTTTTGCACTTGTTCAATCTGTTCTTTTACTATGACTGTTTCTTCAACCTGCTCTGTTGGTATGGTTTGGATTTTTTCTATCTCTTTAGGTCCTTCTAAAAATTCTTTCTTTTCTGTTTGTCCTGTTAGTTTTGGCTGTTTTTTATGCTCCTCTGAAACAACGTCCTCCTCTTCCTGAACGCCCTGCACCTTCTTAAAATCCAACTCTGCCCAGCTCCTCCAGTCCTCCTTTGCTCCCATTGAGAGATGCCTTACAACTTTGCCGCCGCCTTCCCATTCGTTTGTGTTAACCTTTCCCCCTTTCCTCCACCTCTTGTGAAGGAGGGAGGGGGACAGCGAGAGGGTGGAGGCCGAGCGAGCGAGAGGGACGGACAGGTTTCCTTTCTCTCTCTCTTTCCTGTCACGTTCCTCCTCTCTCTGCCGAGCCCTTGCCCATGCCATCCGGTATCCCTGGCAGCGACGTCGGGGGTCAAACGTGGATGAAGGTCTGTCTTTCCTCCACTTTACTAACTCCTTCTCCGTCTGCTTCTCCAGATCTCTGGCTGACAGCTGCACCGAACACACCTGAGAAAGGAAGTAAAATACTCACTTTGGTTTTACTGTACATTTCTGAATTTTAGACAATTAACAGTATTGAAATTTAACATTTTTACATTATAATGACTGGAGTACCAAACAGTAAAACATAGAAATGTAATAAATCAGCAGCTCAGTATGGTCATAGCACAATTATGACAAAGGATGTAACAAACTAGGCTTGTAAACTCAGACAGTATATATTTAGATGGGTGACAAATGAAAGAGGAAAACCAACATATAGTTTCTTAGTAACATGTTGCTGCTTCAGTTTACTCTACCATAGATTTGTCTAGAACTCTTTTGTATTATTTTTATAATCTTTTTTTATATATATATAAAGATATTCCCTCATTTGATGTTTTGATGGAAGTAGTGGAGAGTGCTGTCTAAGACTCTCCAAAGGTGTTCAGTTGGATTGAAATCAGGTTGCCGCAAAGGTTGTGCATCCTTTTCATCCTCGTCAAACCATTCCTCCGTGACCCCGTGTGCACTGTCATCCCGGAAGAGACCACTCCCATCAGGATGGAAATGTTTAATTATAGGATAAAGGTGATTCATGAGAATAACTTTGTAGTGATTTGCAGTGATCCATCCAATGATTTCCCTCCAAGGGGCCAGGGAAATGTCTCCCACTTGTACAGAAGCATCTACATTTATTATGTTTCTCCACTCATGTATTCAAGTTTGTCCTTTACTTTGCCACCTGTCTGTATGTGTCCAAATTGTTCTTTTTGGTTTGGATATACACCTAGTTTCTGGAATGCTGGTGCCTTCATCTAAACTAAAGCAAAGCTAATGTTGGAGCGTTAGTGTAGTTATTGGCAGCCGATTCTTTACAGTGGAACTTTCCCTCTCCCATCTTCTTAAAAGGTTTTTGATTTTGCAGTGTGCTGATATTTCAAATGTAGATGTGTCTACTTCATGCTTAACCTTTAAGCCAGTGGTTCTCAAAAGCCCCCCCCCTTTAGAAGGAAAAAAAAGTTCACCCTAACCACCAGAGCACTTACATACATACATTCATACATGTCTCAAAATAAGCTTGGAAACAGTTATCAGAAAGCGCACATTGTCATTCATAATACGCAGACCTAAAAAACACTAACAACAGGGTAGGGCTGGACAATAAAACAATATTCAATAGATGTTTGCTTTTATTCACTTGAATCACACATGAATTATGACTTATTTTCTTTATTAAGATGTTTATTTGTTGAAGTAAAAGGACTGAAAAAAAGCTTTTACTTAATTGTACTCATGCATATTTGTTAACAAATATTTTATCATTATTGTTTTGAATGTTCTACCTTAGATTTGTGAAGTGATCCACTGTTTGGCCTCAAGTGTTGACCATACAGAATAGTTTAAAACACTTGTCGTCATAATTATCGATATCAAAAGATATGAAACTTTTTATTGTGATAACATTTTTGGCCAAAATGTCCAGCCCTACAACAGGGAGCATTACATAAATTATTAACTTTTATCTTTGAAGTTTGAAGGATTTTTCAATCAGTATTTCATTATAGAATAGGAATAACATATTTTAACTTTATTGACTGTACTTGGTAGTAGTAGTAGTATATGTAACAAGAATAAATCAGAAATGAAGAAATTAGCGTCAATATCCTTAAAGTATTTTTTCTATATCACTGCATATTGAACCAGAAAAAAATCCTAAAATTTCAGTGCTGCTACACAGTTTTTCTCAACTGTTTACACACTAACACAATGATCACAACCTAATTCGTGTAACACCCTGAAACAATCCGGCTAAAATGCAACCACATTTCCTGCTAAACCACACTTCTTCAAAACACTTCACGCAGTTCTAGTAGATTTATGTAAAGACTTTCTATATATTTCAGTCTGCTTACTGCAGAAATGCAGGACATTTCTCATTATTCTGTTTTGAATGTGTTTTTAATAGTTTTGGACACATTGTGTTAGCATTTGAAAAATGTGCAGCAGTAATGAGAAAATAGTTCATGAATTTTGGAGAAGGTGGTCACTGAATGCATTTTGTGTGAAAGCATTGAAAAATGATTCACAGTTTTGTCCACATACACTTCTGTTTTGCTGACTGTGTGAAATGTTTTGACAGATGCATGTTAGCAATTGAAAAGAACTGTATACAGCGCATGAGGTCAGGTTTAAAAAGCCGTTTGATTCAGTAACATTAGTAAAGCAAGCTGTTTGTCTTGAAGTAACTGGTAGCCACTAACCCACATTTTCTACAGTGGCTGCTCTCCTCAGCACCACCCATGTGTTCCATTCTTACCTCTGCTATGAAGGTGTCGTCTTCCTCTTGCACCTGCTCCCTGACGCCCCTCAGCCTCTCCAGAGTCTCCATCTGACCCTGACACTGCTTCCTCTGCTCAGCCCGGCCCAGTACCCGACGCACCAGCACCACCGCTACCTGGAGCAGCACCCGTACCCCTGCACATAAGAGATGAGAGGAGAGAGTGGATGGAGAGGTAGAATTGACATCAGTTGGAACGACGGGTGCCACATCAATCACATTGTATGCTGTAGACATACAGCTACAAATCAAACTATATTACCTTAGACTTAATACCAACATGTACAATAAAACATAATGTACAGATTGTTGTATCTAAAAAATTACACATTTTGTTGTCTCCCTTTCAGGAAATAATTGAACTATGGAGGACGTACCATAGCAGAAAAAGAGGTCCCAGACTCTGAGCAGTGTGTTGAAGGGCAGGTGACGTGTGAAGAGACACATCAGCCAGTCAGTGGCGAACATGAGGGGCTCCACTTCGTGGTGCTGCAGGTGTTTGTGTGCAGCTGGACACGTCCTTTTCAAGACCCAGGATAGCATGGCTGCGTCAAACAGGACTCCCTCCTACAGGAGGATTACACATGCTTAGACAGACCCAAGTAATAATTTTTTTATGGGTCTGTAAATCTTTAAGTTTCCTTGAAAAACTATATACTGTAATCTGGTATAATTACTTTTACTTGAAAGAACAGCTCCATTAAAAAACAAGTCATTCTTCATTTATTATTGGAAACTTTATTTGCCATTATGTTGAGCTGTATACCTGCCCATTTTTAAATGTTTTGCTGACTTGCTGTGCACTGACTAAAGCAATCATTTTGAAGTGTGCTAATTCAACATTGTCTCAAAAAGTTTCTAAGAAACATTTTAGAAAATTATTAGAAGATGACAGACCTTTAAAATAAAGGATTACTAAGATACACACTACACAAAGTTTTTGTAAGTAGTTGCTTCATACCTTAATGACAATTGGGGTTAATTCATAGAACAACAAAGTCAGCTATCAAATTTAATTTATTGGCCTACATGTAAACTATCCGTGTATGAGGTAAAGGTAAGTGCAGTGTTGTTACATGATGTACGTATGTGTACATGTGTGCAGGGCCTCACCAGCAGAGGGCTATAGTATCCGGGCAGGTACTGCTCACTGATCTGCACCAGACACCAGAAGGCCTCCTGCCACATGAGGTGAGATGGCACATAAAATGACAATACGTCAACTTCAGAAGCCACAACAGCTTATTTACTTTTTGGACAATTAAAAGTATACAGAATTTTGCCATATTATTATCAGGTGTGTTATGTCTCTAAAGCTGTGTTGATGCCAAAAAGCCACAAACAAAAAACATCACAACAGGTACACGAAACAAGACTTGGTACAGAAATGTACATTTGTTCTTCACTGACATCTAGATTAATTAAATCTTTTTTTCAGATGGGTTTGCAGCTTCTTTTAATGGTCAGAAAAGTAAACAGTGTTATTTATCTGTACCTCAGCAGGCATGTTCATCAGCAGCACTGCAGTCACAGGCCCCTGTGCCTGGCAGTAACCCTCTTCTGGTTGGTACTGAGTGTAGGCTTTCAACACCCGAAACAAACCACGCTGCCTACACACACACACACACACACACACACCACAGTGATCAGGCACACAAACCACAGGTCTAGACCTCATGATGACGATCTGTAGCTATCAGCTTCTCAACAGTTTGTGTTTCCTACCCATGTCCATCCTTGGAAAGAAACATTTCATGGAAAGGGAACTGTCGGTCCAGGTCTCTCTCGATCACATCCACCCAGCTCTGCAGAGTGGGCTGTGAGTCTAGAGACTAACACAGACACAAAATATAGTTTAAGTCAATCATCTATTGTATCATTAGAATTAATGATTATATTTTCATTCTTTATTGTTTAGTCTATAAAATGTTTAGTATGAAAGTCAAAAAACATTGATAATTGTTCATCACAAGATCCCAAAGCCCAGGAAAATGTGCTCATACAAACCAAAACCCAAAGATTTTCCATTTACTCATTTTACCATTAGCTGGTCAGAGGTCGGTGAGATTTGTCAGTACAAAGATATTCAATTGACAGTGTCAAAAAACAGAGAATAGCAGGAAATCCTCACATTTGAGAAGCTGGAACCATAAAAAAATGTTTGTTATATTTGCCTGATAAACTACATAAACAATGAAGTGACAAAAAAATCTAAAAATTTTCTAATCAATGAATCTGACATTGTGATTTGGATACTCTAACAACAGCACAGTGTTGCTGCTGCTCGTTTGAAAGCATTTACCACACTAAGAGTTTTTAGGCTTTCTTACCTGGTAGAGGTTTTCATTTTGTTTCATCCTGTCAGTCGCTCCACACAGCAGAGGCCAGCACTTCGCTCTGAGTGAGGCTGGGATGCCTTTCTGACACTGCACTTTGACCTGAAGGGGAAATTTGTAACAGAGGCACAGGATCAGATAAGAGTAGTCGAAAACAAATTACTATATTTCATTGTTGTCAGTAATGGACAGGCCTTTTTTGCAGCAGACATTTTGATGTCATAGTAGGAAACTCGCAGGTGTTACTAATACAGTGGAAAATGCTTAAAGTGATTTCAGCTTGGGACAGCATCATGCCTATACAAAAGCTATTTAAATCATTTGCTTATATTTATCAATTATTCCACTTACAGTGTTCATTTTGAGTCTTTTCATATGACAACATGTGGGAAAAAATGTTTTATATATTTGTATTCAAAATCTGCCACCAGTTTGGCATTGACAGCCTTGCTTATTTTCATGTCAGAATTTAGAAATGCACTGAAACCTCCGACACGCTGTGGCTTAATAGCCTATTTGCACTACTCACGTTAATGTGGGCTATTTGTAAACGGCACAATATTGTTTTAAGCTATAACTAAATAACAACTTGATCTACAGTATGCTATATTTTATTTACAGTGGCATGATTCTGAAACAAGGTCCCTTTGGGCGGAAACAGAAGGTAGGGAATTGGGCACTGTATTTGCACATTCATAGACTTTAGGTCTCTAAGATGGGACACACCTTACTGGTCTTCTTCAACAAGATGCGATCCCATTGGCCAATGATGTTTATCCATTTGGCCTCCCTCTGCCTGACCAGCTCAGGTGGTGGGCCCACACTCCTGACACAAGGAAAACAAAAATGAAACAACTACATCCAATCCAAGAATGAGAGCCTTTTATCATTTGTCTCGTCCACTGGCTCTCATTTAACTGGAGACCTTCATGTCAGCGTGCAGCGTTTTTGCAGGCACTTTTGTATGTTGTCATTATAGAAACACTCTTTGTGCTCTGAAAATCAAGACAGGAAACAGGAAAACCACACGGTAGCAGTTTTAAGTCTCCATAGCAACAGGTCAGGATGTTATCAATGGGGAAAGCATGAAGACGGCAGGTAGCAGTTTGTTCAGCTGGTTTTATCCTGATTAACAGCTTCATCTAGATTCATTGTAGATTCAATGTAATGTAAATATGTTATCAAATAGTTTTGTAGTGTTATCTGACAGTAAAAAAATGCTCAGTATTTTTATGTACACTATCTTAATTCTAGTGTGAACTCATTCTGGCATTTAAGACTCCTTGGACTTCAAACATGCTTGACACCGCTTTGTGTTAAAGGCCTCTGTCTTGCTTCAAAATCCTTTCCCAAACAACGGATGGCATGGCTCTGCAAAAGTGTGGTGGTTTTGTAGTGTGTTATTTGCCCTGTTGGCTCTGTGCCAGCAGACGCTGTTCTGTCTCATAAAAAAGATTGAAATACTGGTCTTCAGTTAAGTGGTCTCTTTAGAAATATGTGGTCATGCTTTAGTTTGTGAAAATTTCTTCAGGGTACATTTCACTTCCCCTTGATACTTTCAATTAACCTGGGGTCTACTATGAGAACTACTTATTTTGAATCATCTCTCCTGGCACTGACAGAAACACCTGGAAAACATTTGAATGTCAAGTGTTTAAAGGTCTAAAAGCACAAGCACAAGTGACAATACAACATAGGGCAGTGGTGTCCACGTAACCTGAAAAAGAAGTGGTATGGGTAACTGTGGTTACACTGTTTTTTATGATTTCTTTTTAACTTTCCTACATTTTTACCTCTAAAATCATTCAAATGAACAATTTGAGATGGAAAATACAATTTGAAGTATAAAAAAGATAATTAGGCTTATGAAAATTTAGAACTAACATTTTTAGTTTCTGTATTTGTCTGGTTATGGCCAACATAACAGTCTTATCTACCTTGAGAGGCAATTTAGTAATCTCAACAACCACCTCAGCCTGCATTTGACTTTCTACCATTTGACCTCTTTAAATAAAAAATCTCTCTTTGAAAGAGAATGAAAACAGAACTAGAATACCTGGTTTTGGTAGAGTGACAATACACAAACACAGATGTGGAACTGCCTACCCAGCTGTGGATCCATTGGTCACAATGAAGCCAAATCGGTCCGTCTCAGGTTCCAGACCAACCTCTGACCCTGCATCAGATCCAGAGCTGTCCTCTTCACCGAGGTTCTTCTGGGCTGAACTCGATGGACTCAACATCTTACTGGAACAGAAGAGGTGTCCTCTATCACCACTGGTAAAGCTGGTGTGGCAATGCATCAGAGAAATGTGACCTTACAATGTCTCCTACATATAGTTCAATGCCTTAATCCCACCCAGAAACACTGCTCGGACTGGAGTATGTTCTGTGTTTAGCTTGTTGATAGTAGTATGAAACGTGCATGCCTTGATGCTGTATAAAAAGGTTCTGCTACACTTCACAACAGTTTAAAAGTAGGCTACATGCCTTACTACTCGTTTTCAATTCAAGCCAAGGTTATGACATCTACTGGCTCAGTTTTTTTTATTTCAGATCAACTTTCTTCCTTCCCTCCCTCTAACCATAAACATAACCACAACAAGACGACCGTTGTTAAATTTCTTGAAATATGCTTTTAAGCGTAATTACCTTTTACATTTCCGCCATGTTTGATCACTTGGTTGTTGTAGAGGTGAAGTGTGAGATCCACCAGTGATGAGAGAGGAAGACAAACTTCCTTTCTCTCTCTCTTGCTCATTTGCTCCCTCGCTCTCTCAGTATTAATGCATGATGCCCCACCAAAGCGACTTCCCCTTTGGCTTTTGTAGCAGTACAATTTACTATTTATGGAGTATATTCTTTTAGCTGTCATGGAAGTGATACTCAGTTACTCAAATATGATTAATCAAACATTACATCAGAGTGAGTGATACATGTATAATAGACCTCACTCCGCTGATTATGACCTTTAAATAGCTTCCTCTTGTGGGGACAATAGCTGTGCTGCTTTTACTTGCTGTAGGAAATACAACCTTATAGTTACCCGAAGGTAATTTAAATAAAGTGCTAAAGAGTGCCATTGTTTTGCGATTTCCTAACTGAAAATGGGGAAATTAACGAGGAGCAATTGAAAGCAACATGACTACAATTGCGCAGTTCAGGGACCGCTGTCTGTTTGTTGCCATAGATTATTGCTCACCAAAAACTTGTGACAGAGGTAAGTCTTGCTAGTTGTTAGGTTATTATAAAGGCGACGTGGTTACTGTTTACCAGCATTGTATTCACTATTCAGGAATAGGGATCGTGGGGAGTTCAATGAACTGTTACTGCAAAACTATCCTAAATTAACCAGCTATTGTGACAGTGACGTTGGTGAACGAAGTAACGTTAGCAATGTTAATTACATTAAAAGTCACAATTTGGTTTACAAACGTGTAACGTTAAAATATATTAATTTAAAAAAGGAAATTACAAAAACATTAGTAAGGAGTCGCAGCGGTCATGTAACCAGAGCCAAGTTTTGCTAACGGTTATTTATTTGTAATGAGGCGTTCAAGTCGTATCGTACATACCAAACACAGGGATGGCTAGGGGCAGTGGTTGCTAGCCCATCTAGCGGAAATGATTGCTCATGTGCTTGCAATCTGATTGCAAAATGTCGGGGGGGAAATGCTATCATTGTCAGAATACAGTTGTGTAAAAATGTTTAACTGTTACAGTAAAGTCAACTATATGCTACAGTTTCTGTTATACCTTGTTTCACTGTGAACAAACGCCTGTCAATATCTGACACGATAAAAAAGGCTACTCTTCTATTTATATGGCATGACGGTTAGTCTAGTAACGTTACTAGTGATAACAATCTTGGAATAATGCTTGAGTGCTCCCTAAAACTGAACTGGACGTGTTCCTGTTCTTCCCATTCTGCCGTCACGCCGTGAATGTGGCAGCCCGTTTACGTAATAATACGGATTAGGGGCGCGAGATTACAGGTTGCGTCTGCTCAGTCAGCTGGCTGTCTCCATCGCTCACTCACTCCTCCCTTGTTTGTGGTGAGGAGCCTTTTTCTGGGTGGCAAAACAGGAATAATAGAGAAAAGATTTACCTTATTTTAGTTCGACTTTTGAGTTTTAACAATTTCAATATTAATTTATTCTCCTCACAGATGTCTACTGCACTGAGTCTGCGTCTTCTCCACTGCTACTCTAAACCAGGTACTACTGAAGCGGGTGTCACTAAAATAATAATATTTGTATGCACAAAATGAGGCATCGTCACATCACATTTGTGTGTGTCTCCAGGCTCATTCGCATATGGTCCTGGTGCCATGCGGCCTTTCAGTCTCAGTGTGCAGAGAGAGGGCTATAGTAAGTACTGCCACAAACCAAGAGCTATTTGTATATGGCGTTCTCAGTCGAGTGACCACATGTTTGAAATGATCTAACATTACAGTCCTCTTTCCCTCTGTTCTCCTTAGAGTATGTTAATGCTCAGGAGCTGCCGACAGACCTGAGGTCCGTCACTGACCGGGCTGCTACAACCCTCCTTTGGACCGAACTGTTCAGAGGTCACGCATACTATGATTTAGTTTATGTCCTCCATAGAGTCAAAAGCCGTATAATATTCTATATTTTTCTTAATGTGAACAAATAAACCAACAATTAATTTATTCTACTATTAAGAAGTATTATCTGTGTAGTCAGATATAGATTGTTACTCTGTGCCTTAGATTTAAAATAATATTATTATCATTATTATTATTATTATTATTATTGTTTATTTGAGATGGGCAATTACATTAATCAACATTAAAAAATGTAAATGTACCTGAGTTAGCCACAGGCTAGTTGTCATTGGCAGTCCCTTTGGCTGATGTTGTTAGATATCCTAAAATAAGAAAACTAAAACAATATCTATCTATCTATCTATTCCTGTGTATCTATTCCTCATCTATTTCCTGTGTAGTCCTTGATAGAAGAGAGTAAAGATGCAGAAGTAACTATGTAATGACACATTACCAACATGCCAGTACTGTCACCAATAAAATAAGTAATAATTCAAGACCCAATAAAATTCACTATTTATACTATTATTTAGTATTATATAAGTCCTTAACAAATACACAACATCAGCGCTGTCATTTAAGTGAGTCATAACTCTCTTTGATTATTTGGCAACGCTTTCCGGCAGGTTTGGCGATGACCATGAGCTACCTGTTCCGTGAACCTGCCACCATCAACTACCCATTTGAGAAGGGCCCTCTGTCTCCCCGCTTCCGCGGAGAGCATGCCCTCCGCCGCTACCCTAATGGAGAGGAGCGCTGCATTGCCTGTAAGCTGTGTGAGGCCGTCTGCCCTGCTCAGGTGAACACAAGCATGCATTCAGTTGCTGCTATAAAGTAACGTTTATTTGTGTAGCACCAGTCTAGATGAGATGTCACAAAGTTAGTGTAGAGAGCTTGTTTTTATTATTCAAAAATAATTCCCAAGAATGTATGTGTTTATTTTGAATAGTAGAGGAACAGAGGAAATTATTTTTTTCTCTCTTTTATGATGCATGCATTATCGGCAGCTCTCTCATTTTCGTCTCCACCTTCTGTTAATGGATGCATATTCTGAGCCGTCCTCACAGTAGGATGACCTTGTTTACTATTAAGTGTCCTGAACAGTGTACTGGGTGGGTGAAAATTGGTAAAAAGCAACAACAGTGCACCTTAGTCATGTATATTTGCATGCGGTTAATACTGTCTACCAGTGTGTACTTTTCTAATGTAGAGATCAATTTTACATTAAACAATATAATCTCATATTTATAACAACTTTGTTTTATCTGGTGGCCCCTTTAGAAAATACTCTCTCTCACACACACACAGACACACAAAATCAGCCTTTATACACACATTTCAATCAAGTGTTGGGCTAAATTCATGATGCTAATACTTGAACGGTACACCATATTCACATCATATCTACCGCAGTCTGTGTTCTGTTAATGCTATGATTTGATTTCTACAGACTAGTAAGTTTATAATAATAAATACTCTCACAATATATGCTGCTCACACCTGTGTGTCCTGTCTGACTTTGTTCTCGTCTCTTCGTTTCCCTCCCTATTTCAAACACCAGGCCATTACCATTGAAGCTGAGACTCGAGCTGATGGCAGCAGGAGAACTACACGCTATGACATTGACATGACTAAATGCATCTACTGTGGCTTCTGCCAGGAGGCCTGCCCTGTTGATGCCATTGTTGAGGTAAGAATTAGCTTATTAGCTTAGCTGGACATGGTGAAAACTGTATTTCTGTCACTTTTCTCTTGAAACGTGTATCTGATAAAATAATTCTTTCACATTTTGGCAAATAAGATCATTCATGTGGAGACATTTACATGCCCATTGTTTGTTTACTCTGTATGCCATCACATACAACACTCAGCAGCATCTGCAACCTCCTTTTCCGACAGCAGAAACTTAATTTTCAAAAACAGAAAATCCGACAATTAAACCTACTCCACGTAGCGATTGGTCTGATGTGTGGAGGTGTACTTTATTCTTCAAACAACTCACTCATTTTTATGTAAAACGTTTCACCTTTAAAAACAACAGAAACCACACTCCTGTTTTTACCCCGCCTTCAAATGTGGCCGTTCAAAATACATTTAGATTGGATCATACAACATTGCCTAATTTGTTTGAAGTGCATTGAAGCTGTAACTCAAAGTCGAACTTGTAAATTAAATTATCAGTCAGAAATTATACAGCCTACTGAAACATACATTGTGGACTATTTTTTCAGATACACTACTAAATTCCTCGGTTCATCATGTATGTTTAGTGTTTGGAACAAGAATAAAATGCATGGCATACGCACAGTTAACCTAAATTATGGAAACAGATTTCAGTTGATAACGCAGGTTGCTTACCTAAAAGTCAATTTCTACCTTCCACTAAAAATAGAATGATTGATTAAATGTTTTCAAATTGGATATTATGCACTCAACCCATCATCAAAACATAAATGTAAAACAAGAAACTTTCTATAGTCTAGTCTGTGTGGATTTAGACCTACAGACATTTAATGTCTATTCTCTCTCAACCTCACCCTCAGGGTCCAAACTTTGAGTTCTCCACAGAGACCCACGAGGAGCTGCTGTACAACAAAGAAAAGCTGCTCAACAATGGAGACCGATGGGAGGCTGAGATAGCTGCCAACATACAGGCAGACTACCTGTACAGATAGACTCACTGTCATATCTGTACACTGCCCGCAAAGACGTGTCATACATGAAAATGATCTTATGATCCTCCTATGCATTAAAGAGATTATATGTAGCTGCACCAATATTCAAGTGAGTTACATATGAGCAATGAAGCCTTGCAGCCTCAGATTCTGTTGTCAGAACTGAGAAAATAAATATAAACGCACAAATCATATGTCTTGTGTTGTGAACATGGATGATATTGCACTTTATGATGTTGACTGTATAGTCTGTAACCCACGTAGTTTATGCTGCACTTTATAAGCGTGTTTTATGCGATGCAATAGGATATTTCTGAAAGAGTATATTTATGTAATGTTGCTGAAATAAATCATGTTCTAAAACAGTGCATGTTCGTGTGCAAGTTCAATTAAAGCTGGTGCTCTATCTCTGGATCCAGCTGTACAAATGTGAGGATCGCCTGCTTTTCTCTCTTTTATAGCACTAAATATCTTAATTAATTAATTCTAAATAACCAATTTTATCAACTTGTGTTATATTGGACATGTGGCTCTGGGAACTTGTGATGAGCATTTTTTACTCTTATATCTAGACCAAAACATTAATGGGTTTATTATTATTATTATAAAATAATCAGCGGAATAATCAATAATATTAATAATCACTAGTTACAGGCAGACCTTTTTTAACGTGGTAAGAATTAGCACTTGCGTTTGCTTTTGGATATATATAAACATGCAGTCTATGGTATAAAACGATACTTTATAGCTTGATGTTGAATGTGCAGGGGCTACATTTGTGTAAATCTTTCAAGATGAATAGACCTGCTGAATCATGGTGCTTGCACTAAAATCAAATGCGTTTTTACCGCTGCGGTGGTCACATGATAAGGGCGGAAACTGACTCATAGTCCACGCTGAATCTCCCGCGAACGCAGCCATTTACTTCTTTTCTCTGTAGGCAGTGACACCGGTGAGTCTCTATGTTCTTCTGTCATTACAGGCCATCCAATATTTCAAGTTTGTGTTTATTTGTGAAAGTCTGTTTAAACAACGGGAAACTTAAAGGTATGATTTAGGTTAATGTG
Source organism: Micropterus salmoides (assembly GCF_014851395.1). Classification (NCBI taxonomy): domain Eukaryota; kingdom Metazoa; phylum Chordata; class Actinopteri; order Centrarchiformes; family Centrarchidae; genus Micropterus; species Micropterus salmoides. The sequence continues at coordinate 19,783,704 of NW_024044237.1, forward strand.
GCGTTGCGAGTGTAGCCATGTGAGGGTTGAGCAACTAGAGTAGGCCGTTGATTTCTTGCGCTAACTCCCGGCTAACTTAGCCGTTAGCTCGGTGAAAGGAATGGCTTCCATGCTGTGCTAGCTAACAAGTTAGCAAGCGGAGCTCATTTCACCGCTTTGTTCTGGAGACCTGCTTATATTTCTCCAAGTGTGTTTATTCACTAAACTAACCTTGAATGCGTTAAATGAGCTTGGCGTGAAGTTTCGTTTTTGTTTCAAGTTGGCCGTCAACATGGAACACATTAGCTGCTCTTTACAGTCGGATTGTTCAGTCGAACAAGGAAAAAGTGCGGTCGCGCGTCCTATGGCGCACTCAACGCGAGTAGCTTTTTAGCTAGCTAGCAAACGCTTGCGTTGAAAATACGACTTCGGAAGCGAGGTTGTCGTGTTTCAATACACATCCAGTGTGCATCGTTATGTTTTTGTTGTTCATACGATGTGACTTAAACACAAGTCAGACGTTTACATAACGGCCGCGTATCGGAACGTTAGCTTGGGTAGAACATGCTAGAATTGGTTATCGCTAGGTAATAATCTCAGTATATTCACCCGTTGGATGTCAAAATAAGTCGCTCAAACTGTGAAAATAACTGTAATTGTAACAAACCGCTAACAGTACAGCGTCAAATCAGACAAATGCTAACACTAGCTAGCTTAACGTTACAGAAAGCTTTCTAGATAGGTGGATGGCGGAGAACGTGCTAACCATCCCGCCTTGTTTTGTTTGACTTAGAAAAATCGCAACCACGGCGGACTCAATGGCACAGTGTGTACCGGTGGCGGTGTTTAAGGTAAGAGTCATCTATAACCTTTATAGAGCCTCTTGTAATGTGTGCTATTTGCCTGTTTTGTAAGTAACGTTATGGGGAACGGTACGTGGAAGTTTTAGGTTGATAGCTGTGTCGAACCAGTACCAACTAACGTTAGTCTAAACTAAACTGTGCTCTTGTACAGCTCGTCCTGGTAGGAGATGGAGGCACCGGAAAAACTACTTTTGTGAAGAGGCACATTACAGGAGAGTTTGAGAAGAAATATGTTGGTGAGTATCTTAATGTTGTGAATGACAGATAAAACATACAGATAGAAATGAATTAAAAGCATAGTACTAACTTGAAATTTCCAGTGTGAAGCTTGGTCATTTGAAGTACTGACTAAATACTGTCATACATAACCATGAGGCTGGATTCAGGCCTTCTGTCTAATGTGAGTTGTTGGTCCCCATTGAGCCCCCCTGCCTTCTGATATCATTAGGGTTGTATCTGTCAGGCTCACAAGTAACAAGAAATTACTATATAGAAATGCACAACTTGAAATGGTGTCACGGAGTGGTTTGTCCACCAGAAAGGATTTACAAGGAGAGGTAAAATGTCTACCTTGCATTTATCTTTGTCACAATTTAAAATGCAAGGGATCTGTATCAAGATTGTTTAAACTATAAAATGAAACTTGAAAATGAAAGGCAATAGAGGAGGCATTTAACTGTAATTTATGTATACTGTGATGTGATTATGTGCTTATTAGACATTTAAACTTCTGTTCACATGTATCCTTAATGTGTTTTGTTGTTCCTCGCCATATATCTAACACTTCTCTTAACTTTATTTCCCCCATTTACTTTATTTAACCACGAAATAAATCCATTGAGATTTTTAATCTTTTTTTTTTTTTTTTTTTACAAGGATGTCCCATAAAAGAAGTTTCATTAGTTTCCCACTTTGTGTTCATACATCTCCCCTTTGCTTGTAATTCTAGCTACTCTGGGAGTAGAGGTGCACCCGCTGATGTTCCACACCAACAGAGGAGCTATCAAGTACAATGTGTGGGACACAGCTGGTCAGGAGAAGTTTGGAGGCCTGAGAGATGGCTACTACATTCAAGGTGCTTACAATCCATAACATGTTGTTCTGATTATCGGACCTTGAACCATTGCTGAATCACTATAGATTCAAGTGTGAACCCCTTCACATGGAATTGTGTCTAAAATCTTCCCTGCTCCCTCCGCAGCTCAGTGTGCTATCATCATGTTTGACGTCACCTCTCGAGTCACCTATAAGAATGTGCCCAACTGGCATCGTGATCTGGTCCGTGTCTGTGAGAACATTCCCATCGTCCTTTGTGGCAACAAAGTGGACATCAAAGATAGGAAAGTCAAAGCCAAGAGCATTGTGTTTCACCGCAAGAAGAACCTGCAGGTAATGAGTGCTAACAGTTATAAACTTGTCCGTCCTTATGCATGCAGTCGTGTGTGTGAATTGTAGACTTTTGTCTGAACTGTCATTTCTAACTGCCACATACTGCTCTGTCCCCAGTACTACGACATTTCTGCTAAGAGTAACTACAACTTTGAGAAACCTTTCCTGTGGCTAGCAAGGAAGTTGATTGGCGACCCAAACCTGGAGTTTGTGGCAATGCCTGCCCTCGCTCCCCCAGAGGTCCAAATGGACCCGACCCTTGCTGCGAAGTACGAGGAAGAACTTCAAGTGAGTATGACATGTGCAAAGTCTGTTTAGGTGGTTATGTAGTATATACAATCCCATATCTTTACCTGAGCCAAGTATACAAAAAAAAATCTCAGAATGGCACCAGTTTGCATTGGGAATCTGGGGGAAAAAAATCTAATCTCTCGTCTCTCCCTGTCCAGGTTGCATCACAAACGGCACTCCCAGATGAAGAAGATGACCTCTAACCTGTTGGCTACATTTACCCCTCTCCCCCTCCCATCTGTGGACAGGAAGTTGTTGGAGTTTTGCCCCTTTACTGTAAAATCCCTTTTCAGATTTTTTATTTTTGAATTTTTTTGTTTGTTTTAAAACTAAGAAAAAAACAAAAACTTGGTGGAAAAGCTGTGGTTCTAATTTCACTGTTTAAGACACACCCACCCTAGTGTTGTCGTCAGCATGGCAACGTGCTACTCTTCATCTTCGAGCACCCTCCACTGCACTTACCCAGCTCACATAATGCTGTTGTACGGTGTACTGGAAACACTAAGGGGAGTAAACTTTGAATAAAAACATTCTCAATATAAGATGTCTGTCTGATTTTGATTTTCCTGGATATACAGTTTGTGCTAGAAGCGTGCAGAGGCAGAATTATTCATTTATTGATTTATTATCCATGTCTCTGGTAAAAGGCCTACTGCCATACAGTGATCCTGATATCCAGTACAACTGTTAAATATTAAGTGGTACCCATGTATAAACTGTAGGGGTGTAGACAGACATCTTGTGATGCATTTTAGTAATCTTCACTGTATTGGGGCCAAATCTGGTATTTCAAAACCTCTGCAAATGCATCAAAGCATATACAGTGTGCTTCTCTTCCCCTTGAACATGTCTACAGAAGTTGGTTATATTATGGACCATTTGCATTCAGATTAGATAAAAACAAGATGTAATACAGGTGTATATGGCTGGATTAACTGTCAAGCAGGCAGCTTTCCTAGGGGCCCCAAATGTCACATGTTAATTGTATGTGAAGTATGAACAAAGGCATGTCCTACATTTTTAACCGACGTGCCTCCATCTTACAGAGGGCAGGATGCATACACAATAGGCGAACGGTGGGGGACAATTCTGGAGGTTTCCAATCATAGGCACTTTTATTCTAACCATCTGAATATCCCCTGGTCTCCACCAGGTGTCAGTGGTGCTTCATTCAGAGCACAATGGACTTTCTCGACAGTATTACGCAATAGTTATAATCTGCACATTGTTGTGACGTCTCAGTTTTCACGCCCGGCGGTTACTTCACGCGTCATTGTTAGAATGCAGTTACATCATACATCCTCGAGATTGTATTTCACACATTTTTAACCTATTCTACCTGGTGTTTACTGCAACATTGAAACAGCATAACTACCGTATAGGTCTACGACATGACAACAAAGAGAGGGGGAAAAATTAGGCCTATAGATAGGCTAATTACTAATCTCATCTGACCTGTTCGCACCACGGTTTGCCGATCGTTATGAAAACAAGTGGTGGCTCTGCTCTTGATTGGCTGAACTTAAAGCTTAAATAACACCAACCTAGTTGATGTCGTTTATTTAAATTACAATCTAAAAATGCACGGCATATCCTGGCATATTGCCCTGAACCACATCACTGCTATCATGTTAACCCATAGACTGTATGTGCATTCAGGTTACATTACAAAAGCGGAAATATGACAGCTCTGCCTGGCCATAATGCATACTTTATGGATAATTAAAAAAATTAATTCAGAGCCTGCTTAGGAATATGTATACTTAATATAATAACTAGCCTACTGACAAAATTAATGAGCTAAGTAAGTTAACACAACTATCAAAGTTTGTTGAGTGCTTCTTTGAAAATTCAAAACAACTCTGTGCAATTATTAATTTCTAATGTTTATTTACATTGCTGACTGTACTGTTAAAGCACCTACCTGTATGTACTTCTCAGGCTTTCCTCCTCATAAACTGAATTTGTTCATACCAAATACCTCCTCTCATTGGTTGTGATCAAGAGAAGACAACGGGTGATGTGCAGATGTATTTAACATGATGTTGTACTTTGTGGTTTTCAGTGGTATTCCAGGTAAATTTCACATCCACAAATCTCTGGCCTGACTCCAAACCCTGCTTTCAATGCCAACCAACCAGTCTTGAGATTCCAGCTGAGGAAGTGGACCTTGCAGTGAGATTGTTTTGTCAGGTGCTGTTTCCAATGTCAAGTCTTAAACCAGCAAAGTGCTACAATTACAATTTTGACTGTAATAACTGTATCTGCTGAGTAAGAGAGATTATGAGCTCCACAGCAGTTACAGAGTGGACCTTGTGTTGTCAACCTGCTTTCAGCATTTTGAATTACATGTGAAGAGCAAAAAAAACAACAACAACAACTAAGAAGACTTTTAATATTTTAGATTAGTTTGATTTCACTTTTAATAAATGGAATTCAGTGAATTTAACATTCCCCTCTGTCTTGTAAAAAGTTTGGACTCTGTTTTTGTATCTCTGTTGTAAATAAGACAGTTTTAAAAAGGCGCCAAGAGAAGATAGTGTATTTTTTAATCAGGCACAGTGTAGATTGCATTAAAAGACAGCATGTCAATATGCCAGATTAAGCATCAAGGCCTTTTCATTTGCTTTCTCTGGGCAGGTCAATGCTAAAGTACTTTGAAGCAGCGAAGTAGTTAAAGAGAGGTATTATTCCTACAACACCTGAATGTATCATCGGTGCAGGTGGCTCGGGGCGTGGCTCCAAGTCAGTGGACAGGGGAGTCGTTTACGCATGCGTGATCCAGAAAAGTGCGTTTTAGAATGATTACTTGCCAGAGGACAGGCAGATTATACTGCTGCACACAACTGTTGTTTTAATCCCCCGGGCGAGGAGATTTAGCAAAGAAAAAACACAGGTTTTAAACCCAGCAGCCATATTGTATGGAAAAACGACGGAAAGACTCTTTTCAGAAAAACTCGTTTTCTCAGATACCTGTCGGCACTTTTGAGAACTTACATTCATTTTCTTACTGGCGGTGGGTTTGTGGTGGACAGCTAGCTTGCCAGCTGGCTGAGGAATTCAGAGTTTGGGACTAGTTTTGAGCTATTTTTCACAATATTGTTGTTGTCGCTTTGGTGTAAAAGTGTTAAATTAACCGTCTGAAATATGAAGGACCGATTGGAGCAACTTAAAGCGGTAAGTAGTGTCCAGGAAACGTTACATTTCCCTAATTGTGCCTCTCTGTACACTTTAATAGCCCTCTGAACAACGTTTATAAAGTCAGAAATGAGAGATTACCATTAGTAGAACATTTCTTTTTTTTAATAATTTCTATTTTTCCTCAAGCGTTTAACGTTATTCATTTGAACCAATAGAGTACCATGTAATGACACAACAGATGGATGTGGTAACGTGTATGTTGTAAACTGATTTAAAATGGAGATGCTGGGTAAGAGTAACTTTTCTTAACATGCAGCCATTTAGTAACTATTAAGTGTGAGAGATATAGGCCTTACTGTATTGTTGTTATTGTTATTAGTATTAACAGATGTCATTAAAACTTGCATATTTAAGTTGTTCCTATAAAACGACAGATTTGTGTATACCAATATTAATAAATGTACTCGGCCTTAGCATTAGGCAGTCTCAGATGAAAATGAGAACAGGTGAATCATTGCCATTAAAGCTGAACATATGAGTCAATTATTCGATTAGTTGATTAATGAACAATTAATCTGTAAAGATTATAAAATATTCTAGTCATGGCGTCTCAAATGTGAGGATTTACGTTTTTATATCAACATTTATTGAAGATCTTTGGATTTTGGACGGTTTGCTAGACGGTAAACAAGGAATTTTTGATAAATGGATACAGTATCTACAGTTTTGATGAACTGAACAAAATCCTCTCTACCTTCTGTACTTAACTGTCAGATTACAAATCTTATATAGCAGCAGAGAATTAATTAGCAAAAGAAACACACATTGCATTCATTTATAAATCCCCCACTACAAATTGAGTTAATTACAGTGAATACACTCTGCACATGCGGGTGAGACCTTGATCCAATTGAAACCCAAGGATGTGTTGCCATAGCCGCCTTAAACTCCTGGCCAAATATTTGCTGTGTTTAAAGTTGCTAACTGCGGTATCCCCCTCCACCTCCCCAGCCGTTTGTATCTCACACAGCTAGCTTCTTTTCAGGGAAAGGAAATACAGATAGCAAGTGAAGCGGGACAGTCATCAGTTCAGATCTGCTCTCATGTCCTGGTTGCCTGCGTCCCACTATTTTTTCCAATCTCTACTTCTCTCTTTCTTTATCTTTCTTCTTTATCCACACTCACCCAACACCTTTATTTTCCTCCTTGAGTTTCCTATGTAATGTTTAACTTGCTGGCAGGAAACCAGGCTGTCTATTGTTAGGTGTGTGTATGTGTGTGCATGGGGTGGGGTGGGATGTATACATTCATGTGAATGTCCACCGGTGTGATCACATCACATGATGTACTGGATTTTGGCAAAGAAGAGCAACAAGAAACGCTGACTTGTATTTTAACCTGGAGCTATGGTCACATGCTATAGCTTTTTATTGCCTGCTGGTTAGTAAGCTTTGAAAACAGTTGCTTGCCCTGACCATTTGAAAAATGAGTTGTTACTGTATCCGTGTTTGCTGCATTTCATTACCATGAGCCAGACTGAAGGTTAACGTTAACCCGGCAGCAGCTGTCTGTAATTCAGGCTTTCTGTTCCATTCCCCTCATTGCATTTTCAAATGTGCTTTCAGTCAAAGTAGTATGCTCTTCAGTTCTGTGCTCAGTGTTTTCCCACTCTGTACTACAGGCCTGTCTCAGAGCTAACATGGCTTCTTTTGTGGCACATGGAGTTTTTAAATCCCATATCAGATTTTAACATTGCATTAACACAAGTCCTGATGGAGTATTTTGGCTTCTGTCACCATGCTGCTGTAAATCTGGCCTCAGGTCCCCATCTGGCTGCTGTGATGATCGCTCTTAGCTCATTTTCTAAATCATCCCGTGGGAAAATCGGAGTGCGTGACGCTGCGACTAACAGTTTTATTTTTGATAAATCCGTCAAATATTTATGGTTTAGTCTATAAAAATATCATAAAACATCTCACCATAACCATCGCATTTTCCCAAAGCCCAAGATGATGTGATCAAATTGCTTATTTTGTCTGACCAACTCTCCAAAGATATTCAACATACTGAAATTAGAACAAAAGCCACAGATGACTGGCTGGAACTCAAAATAGCTGCAGATTGTTTTCCTGCCGATCGACTAATCATTGCAGCTCTACAAGTGTTACAACACATTATTTATACTCAGTATGGCTGCCTTTTCAGCTCAGTTTGGCCTTTTGTACACCCTCGTCCTTCAAAGCCTTCCATTCTACTCTTATTACTCACCAAGTAAAGTGCATTGTCCTGATACTGTTTTGTCATTTATGATCCTCAGAGACAAAGTCTGACAGTTAATCGCCTCCCAGTTTCTTTGAGATCACTGAGTCACAAGGGAGATAGTGAAGGGGAGGGTTGGACATTCATTCAAATCTGATGAATTGTGTGTATGTATATAGTTTTGTACATGATGTGTTGTACAGGTTAGTTATGGTGCTTGTATAAAAATATGCACCACATATATTTTGACGTAGTAGTGCAGAAGCCGATAAGATGAGTTCACTGTTTGTACTTGCCAGTGCACGTGTCTTTCAGTGCTTCATTTTTCTAGCCATGCGTTTGATCACTGCACATTTGTTCGGACTGTCCAGAAACACCACTACACCACAGTCTTATAGTTCGGACTCTGGTGAAACTGTGTGTTAGGAGAGCTAGGCAGAGGATCACTCTGTCTGCTTCAGTGTAAAACCTCTCTCTAGTTGCCTTGTTGAGGGGAATTATGCAACATGACATATGGCGCTTTGTATGCAGAACAAGCATAATGAAGTTATTTGAATAAAAGGAACAAGCTGGCATCCAGGCTGGCTAAGCATCACTCATGCACTGATGTTGTATTCTGTTTTTCTAATCTCAATGTCCGATTGTTGCAAATGTTATCCAGTGTGTTTGTAAGGGTTTTATGACTGCACAATCTTCATGAGATTATAGAATTATTCTTGATTTTGTTTGGTGGCATTAAATCTAGGATATGTTTAAAAAAAACAATGATTAGAGGGTGGCTGTTACTGTTTTGCAGAAAATGCTGTAAAATACTGGTTCATGTAAATCTATTTTGACAGCACACACACGCCTTTTAGAGATTCACTAATTGTGAAGCGGTTGCATTGTGTATTCAACAACTTCCAACCTGTAGTGATCAGAAACAATAAAAGGTTATGTGTTATGAATAATATGTTGATCCAAAATGATAGCACAAGTCTCATGTCTTCTAAAAGTAACAGCTGTCCCCAAGTTTAGTCCTAGGATTAGGTAAAGTCACTGTTCCTGTCAGTATCACTAACTGTTGTTACATAAAAGCAAGTGCCTGTGTGTGTGGCCTTTTGTCTATTTGGCTTGTTGAAGCATTTGTTGCACACATCGGTCCCTTTCCTCTTATTTTTGCTGAATGAGAGACACTGGAAGGAAGTGCTTGTTCTTATCTCGCCACTGCAGAAAGGTTGTGTGAGGCAGCATAATGTGCGAGCCAGAGTGCTACCACTGTATACTCTATGAGTAACTCTGTGTGTGTCCAGGGAACTCTGTGTTCACAACTGTTGTTAGTTACAGCAGCCTGAACCAAATAGTCGAGGCTCCATTTGCAATTCAAATTTTAGATGAGGGGTAAAAGGTTAAAGATCTTCTAAAAATTTAAAACATTTGAACAGACATAACGAAGTGCTGTTGCAGTAAATTTGAGTTCCCAGTAGGGCATATTTTCTTATTTTTTTTAAATCCTTTTGTTAATAAAATGTCTGAAAATAGTAAAAACACGCCCATTGTGGATGCCACCGCTGATTTATTAAAATGGTTTGTGTTGTTTGACTGTCAACAAAATGAACAAACAAAATCACTAAATTTACTATTAAATATGACAAAGAAAAGCAGAAAATGCTCCCACTTGAGAAGCTTGAGCTATCAAATGTCTGAAAGTTTTGCTTGACAATGACTAACGGCTATTAATTCATTATGCTGGTTAATTTTCACCCAACCACCACTCCATTAATTGACTAATTGTTGCAGCTATGGCTCCAAATTCCTGTTAAACATGAAAAAATTACTAATTGGAATTATTTTGACCGATACTGATACATAAAAATTCAAATTTTCATTGAAAAACATATTTAAATCATTATGGTGTGATTTTTGCAAGGAGCTGTATCAAACATAAATTTGGAGGTTGTATTATACATTTTGCCGTTTTCCCTTAACTTCATTGTGTTATAGATCTTTTTTGTGCATATAACAAGTTTGCAAGCACAAAGTCCACCCCAAAGGGAGTGACCATCTCCTGCAGAAAACGCTGCTCCTGACCTGCCTGAAAACATCTCGATTTTAGTCAATCCTTTTCTTTACTATCCTTTCTGTGACACTTTCTGTTCACCTTTCTGTGTGCATCATAATGCTCACCTTCTTGCTAGTGTGGCATTGCCTCGAAAACATTGGTGGCGAAACACACTGAGCTGCAGAGCGCACAATGACAAGACGTCCACCCGCTGCCTCCCCTCGCCCCCACACTCCTACCGAAGTCAGTTGACAGTTAAAATGTTACGTATTAAAGAGAAAGTTCTTGCAAATTAATAAATTACCACTCTGAAACTCTAGCTCCAACCTATGTTGCGAAGCTGGTTCATGAACATGTACAGCTGAACCAAGCCTGGTTACTGACTTGTCAGGACCCGCCCTACTCTGCTTCTGTAGTAGACCCTAGTCCATAACTAGGTGCTGCGCATATGCTACTCACCAAAAATCAAATAGAAGTCAGATGCTTCACTCTGTAGCTAAAACAGAGCATTCAACACACGGGGTTAAAAGAGGTGCTGCAGTAATGTGCAGTATGACAAGAATGTAGTTTTTTTTTTGAAAATGAAACCACGTAAACTTATTCTGGGACATCCCCCACATAAAATTATGAATATGAGCCTAATATGAGTATGATGTCTGGGCCTGGATGTCTCTGCAGCACAACAATCTTTAATTTAAAACAGTATTTTGATGTACATTTTTCCTTTAACAAATATTGCACCTCCTACGATTTCAGTATTGCTGTAGGCCATATTGCAGTTTCGATAAGATTTCCATAAATGGTTCAGCCTCATTGTATTTTGCATTGTGTAACCCAACAACGAACAAAGGAACGGTGTAACTCCCTTTTGAAGTTAAAGATACATTATAGTTGCAGCGTAAATGAAGTGTAAAATTGATATTTGAGATGACTAGTTTAGGGACTGCGATCGAGTCAGGTGGTAACAGAGAGCGGGGAAGTCAGCAGGCGTGTTGCCTAACATTTTCCATGCCTTGACTTTGATCCTGGCTGACTTTCTCCAGGAAAGTCAAGTGTCCAGACGTCAGACTCTCAGTCAGCCATTACAAAAGAGGAAAAACAAACTACCACGTGTTTAGTTTGTCCAGCAACACCCTTTAGGTGCTCAGTGAAAACACGGTCTGTAAAATGCAGAAGTAATTAAAAGGAAGGGTGAGCTTAATGTCCCTTGTCGCTCATTATTTGTGTGCGTATTATTATTTTTTCCCTCCACCTAACACTGTCACAGAATGGCCCTGTGATGTCTGTTTACACTGTACTTGAGCTGTGGATTCTTAAAAGTCAGGTGAAAACAGGTTGAGTTTCTGGAGCCTGGCCCTGTTAGTCTCTCACCGGTCTTTGCGGCCAACCTGTGGCACTGCCCTGTGTTCACTGACTGTCCCTCGTGACATACATGATTTCAGCAGAGTGAAGCTTTCTGATAACATGAATTGCGTGTAGCCTGATTAGCATCTGACCTATATTTCTGGCTGATGCATCATGCCAAGCTGCTAACCAGGAAGCTGTTCTATTAGTAAGTGGTTGTTTATGGTCTAAATTCTGTTTTCTTGGGGATTTTCCACTCTGAAAAGAAAAACATTTCAAAAGAATGACTCAGTTCCCATGTTTTTGAAGACTTGGGATTAGGGCTTTGGTGTCATAGGTAACTGGCTCTGCCCACAGGTAACAAAATCCGCCAGCACCTCTAAAGCTGACTAGTTAACACCTTTTATGTTTTGTTTGTTCAAGAAGATGGAGTTTGAGAAGAGGAAAAATTACAAGTTGTTTTTCTCTTTATCGTTCTTGGTATTTGTTAAATTTGAGTTTGTTGTAAAACATGTCAATAACATATTGAAACAAGTATTATTTTGTATTAATTTGGTATCACAACTGAAACTTTTAGTAGGAAGGTACTGTATAGGCACTGGTATCGAAACTGTAATTGACACCCAGCCTTGTAAATGGAGCACAAAACACATAAAGGCACACTCTGATATGCTGTCTTTAAACAGAGATGGTTGGGAACCTTGTTTTGGCCTCAGGTTAGTATGTTCAACAGGATGTGTTTGTAATTGTTAACAACACAGGGTGCATTTTTTCCTGTATATTTATCTGGGTGCATGTGTCATAGGAAACACGTTTTAGTGCTAAGCACAGTCTATCTGCTTTTCTTTAAAGGCAAGGCAAGTTTGTTTAGTAGAGCACACTCCTTTCAACAACCAGGCATTTGGATGCTTTATATAAAACCTAAAAAGACATTAAGACATGATATAAAATAACACAAGACGATATATATATATAAAAGAGTTCGACAAAATAGGCATCTGCTTTTCTGTTTCTATACTGGTGAACACAATCTGAATGAACCTGTAATCCTGAGCCTTGCTTTATACTTTGAGCTTTGGAAAAAACATCTAATCAAGGGCGTAAGTTTTGTTTCAACATTGGAAGAGACGCATATTAAGCAGGGGCTTCTCCCCCCAAAAAATTGAGCGTTAAACACTTCATTGCCTGCATTCTGGTGAATTGCTGCCTTTTTCTGCATCAGTTTAAGTGGAAATGTCTTTATTGATGTAAAAGGAATAAGATAATAATTCAGGTGGCAGGTGACAGTTCAAAATATAAAAATGTAATGCAATAAGGCTTCCAGGAATTCTTTTCAGATATGAAGATTTCAGTGGTAATTCCATGATAACTTGCTTCATGTTAATTCATTTAGAAATTCCTGGACTTTAATAGCTCCTGTGTTTCAGGAAGTTTTCTGCTCATGTTCAAAACATTCTGCACGTTCAAAATCTATCCGACGTATTTGTGTGCTATATCGAGAATTAAATCATAATTTAAAGAGAATCAAGTCATAGTATTTTTAGGAAAATCTCCCTGCTCTATACTCTGTGATTAGACACATTTAGGATGGGAAAAATATGTTTTAAAAAGATGATGGTGACTGAGGAAATTTTACTTTTTCTCCACCGAGACCAGAGGTCGACAACCTTTACTATCTAAAGAGCCACTTTCAAAAAAAACATGTTTGGAGCCGCAAAAATATTTTAGCCCTTTACAAGCAGTTACCAAAGCCTATTAGTTTAAATTAGCTTAAATACATTACTAATAGATCTAAATGACCATTCCTTCCTATGTTTTACCACAAAGTTGCTGCAGTAGGCCTCTAGGTTATTTATGATTATTTGGCTATTTAATGTAACTTTGCACTGCAATGTTTTGGTGCATTTATGAAGTATCACAGATCAAACATTCTGGTAAGCCAGCAGTTGTGAAAGCATACATATCTATCCACACACTATTAAATTCTTTGTTTTCCTCTGAGATATTATTTTTTTTAGATTTGAATCCATAGCTATCTCAGGAGAACAGGCTACCCACTCAAGACACTGCTATTGAGTTTAGCGCCAGGATATAGTATGATGATGCACATTTTAGCTGATGAAGTGTATATACATTTTTTTATTTGATGTATATGCTACATGTTTTTATAGTTGAATACTTCTAGGATGACTTTGGACCTACAACAATGATAGACCAATGTAAATATAAAAAAAGGTATTCACTTTTTGTCAGGGAGCCAGAACCCGCAGGTTGCAGACTGCTGACCTAAACAAGTCAGTAGTTGCTGGTTATTGTATATATATGTTATAGCCTTCACACTAATCTCTCTGGCCAGCTGGGACTCTGCTAGCACTACTCTGATACGTCCTTTACTTTTATCCTGTTAGACGTGTGATCAAGATGATGACGACGTGGAGATTGCTGTGGACAACGCAGCCTTTATGGATGAGTTCTTCTGTCAGGTCAGTGTCACTATAAGTGCATTATTGTGTGGTGGCTTTTACTACTTCACTTGTATTTATGAGGGAATGCGTGTTTGTAAATGTCTTACTGTAAGTCATTTGCATACGTTTGAGGTTTAAGGTGTGTGTGTGTGTTTCAGATTGAGGACATCAGGAACAGTATCGATAAAATTGATAACAACGTGGCTGAGGTCAAAAAGCTTTACTCGGTCATCTTGTCTGCCCCCACATCAGATCAAAGTAAGATACCTTGCCACAATTCCCTTTTCTTCCTGTACCTGCCCTTTGTTCTTCTGCAAAATGTATTCACTAAACCCTTCTCACTTAGAATCATATTAAGGATGGTTTTCTAACCTATCCATAACTCCTTACTAATGTTTCTCCTTTGCAAGCTGCAGTTGCTTGCATTTTTTGTGTCCCAAACTAAATTAAATCTGACTTTTGCAATCAGAAACTCAAAAAACAAAGCCACACTTAAAAGTGAATCCTTAATATACGTTTTGTTATACAACGTGACTTTCTTAAAGCAGCATCATGAACATGTAAATTAATGCAGCTTCACTGGTTTGACAATTTAAGAGAGGCCAGCATTGCGAAATACGGCTGATCTTTCCACAGCATCATTTAAATGTTAAATTGATTTGAGAACATTGCCAGTTTATTTGTACTTGCAGCAAGCGTGACTCTCTCACCACATTGCTAATGCTATTTTACTGCCACACTTCTCTTACTTCCCAGAAACACAGGATGACTTGGAGGCAATCACCAATGACATAAAGAAGATGGCAAACAATGCAAGAAACAAACTCAAGAGTGAGTCTGCCTACAACACATGCATGCACGCACGCACGCACACACCAACACAGACCTTGTCAGTGAGAATAATGGAGATGTTTATGTGGGTTTAATGATAATGAAGAATTAAACAATGATGACAAATCAGTCATTTGGATTGCTTCCTAGCCATCGAGAGAAATCTGGAGTCAGAAGAGCAGGAGAGGGTGTCGGCTGACATGCGGATACGTAAATCACAGGTAAATGATGTCTGTCTGAAGTTAGTCTCATAGGAAACCTTTTGTTTTGCAGAATGTGAACACTATGTACTGCATGTTGCGACTTACTAGTTAATATTCTGCAGGATCTGAGATCTTCTAATTTTTGTCAAATTCAATGTTCTGAATATATCATTTATATGAAGATTACTTCTATGCTAATTACCTTTCCCCTGTTGTCTCAACAGCATGCAGTGCTGTCCAGGAAGTTTGTGGAGGTAATGACAAAGTATAATGAAGCCCAGGTGGACTTCAGGGAGAGGAGTAAAGGACGTATTCAGAGACAGCTAGAGATCAGTGAGTGTTTCCCACATACATGGCCATGAAGTCATGGGATGGTCCTACAGCCGTCTTTGTCATTAACTTTTTCTCTTTGCAGCTGGAAAAGCAACAACAGACGATGAACTGGAGGAGATGCTGGAAAGCGGCAATGCTGCTGTGTTTACTGCAGGGGTGAGTGTGTGTTTGTGCATTTCTTCTATTTTCAGCAGTAAGCTAACATCAACTTGAAACTGATAATGATGTGGTTGAAATGTTAATTTGGCAGTTGCTCAGTAAAACTCAAAACAGCTTGCATCAGCTGGTTAAAGATTAGCTTGTGACTTGGGCCTGTTGTCAGTTTGCTTTCTTGTGCCTATTTGTGCTCCAAACCTCTTTTGTATCAGCCAATGGGTAAAAAAAAAGAAAAAGAGTCGTGCATGAAGGAACATAACTCACCCCTGGAAAATGTAGGGAATGGCAAAGGATGTAGCCTAAGGTGGCATGACATCAACTATGGCAAGTGCGCTAGGATCAAACTCACAATTGTAAAGGTGGCTTGACAACAATAAGAACAGTGAAAACAGAAAACAATAGGCTTTCCAAAACAAAGACTGGGGACAGATAAAGACCAGGGAAGCTGCATTGTTATCCAGACAAATGAGACCACATCAAATGCTCAAAGACTGCCTGTTGAAATGATGCCTCATGACAGAGAGTGCTGTATTGTGTTGTTTTTGAGCAGCTTGAAACAACTGAGAAAAATATGCACCGGCACCAAAGCCTGGCTATGCCTACTTTGCTGAGGAGGTAGTTTGGGAAGAATTTCTTGCTCAAGGACACATGACTCAACTTGACATTAACAGATATGAAAGTGTTGAGTTTTTGAACAGCATTGGGTGCTATAATAAAATCAAATTAGGGAGTGAACCCTAAAAATGTTTGCAATGCAACCATTATTTTCTTTTTAATGATAATATATTTATTTATTTTCTCATATGAACAAACTATAAAAAACAGAATCCAAGCTGCATAGCACACATTCTAAGTCAGACATTACATAAACGCTAACAGTAGCACAGTGATTAATTAACATGTTTTGCATACAAGAATTTAATCTACACATTTAAACATTTCGTTGGGTTTAGTGATCTGAAGTGGGAGCCTACTAGACGGTTGGTGTTCCCCTGTTTAATATATAGTAAATGGACTGCAGGTGTTTTAGAACTTTACACATATGCTCACATATCACTGGTGGCAAGAAACCATGCAGTACAATGGCCCTGACCATGGGGAGCAACTTGAGTTCACTGTCTTGTTTAAGGACACTTTGACATGTGGACAAAAGGAGCCGGGAGTTGAACCACCAACCCTGTAGTTATTGGATTCTACCTACTGAGCCACAGCCACCATTTACAACATTTATATCTTAAATGTTTCTTGGTCAGTGAGCTCTGTTCTGCCAAGATGCTAAACTAAACCAGATCATGGCCAGTCTCTGCCACGCTGATCAGAAGAGTTAAAGCTGAGACACTAAATATGACCCAGGGATGTTTCTTTGTCTGCACTGTTCCTGAATGGTAACAGTAAAGCTCTCCTCTCCATAGATTGTGGACTCTGGGATCTCTAAACAAGCCCTGAGTGAGATTGAAGCCAGGCACAAAGACATCGTCCGTCTGGAAAGTAGCATCAAGGAGCTGCACGATATGTTTGTAGACATCGCCATGCTGGTGGAGAGCCAGGTACAGTTCTCTACATCCACCTGCCCACCATATCATCGAAACGTCAATTGCTTCCGGAGCTTCTCCTTTGTTTCATTCATTTATTCACTCTTTGCATTCATTCTTAACCTTTCCTGGCTTTGTGTTCAACTATTTTCCCCCCCTCCTACTTATTTGTCATCTTGTCTCTGCTGTGGTCTGACTATCAATCTGCATCTGTCTCTGTTTCCTCTTTTCCAGCTCCATGCCTTTTTTTCTCTCTTTACCCTCCTCTGCCACTGCCACCTCCATCTCATCACCCAACATTGATGGAAAAACTCACGAATGCGTTTAGTAAGATGCACTAATAAAGCGTCATTGTACACATCAGAGCAGACTTCACATTAGAATGAATACAAACACATATTGTTGATCAGTCAGTCGCTGTATGTATGTATATGCGTACGTGAGTCTAACCACATATTTCTTGCCGCTTGCACCATGCTTTCTGAGGGAAAGGCTTCTTTGAGGTAAGGGCCACACTACTGCTGTTTGTGTTGTGTGATTTGTTTTCCCAGGAAACTTGTTTTTTATTTCTGTTTTTTTGTTTGAAAAAGTTTGTTTCAAAAAGAAATTCAGCACTAACATAAATATGAATGATTTAGTTACATTTCAGTCTCAGTGGAGGAATATAATCACCATAAACTGCAAAAAAGTGATCTGTGAATTTCTGATACATCTGAAACCAGGAGGCTATGCTACAAAGCAAGTTCACCATAACCAGGACATCCTTGTACTGTAGCAATTGCGATCAGGAAAGTTGGTTTACATGAAGTTGGTTCATAACTTTGTAAGTCAACCCAGATTTTTGCTGCTAATTATTGTGAACTGTCCCTGTCAAATAAACAAATAATTGAAATAAAATGAAAATATGACCAACCGCAAACATGGACAAGTCTACTGACAGCAGAGAGTCATATTTTACAAAAGCAAAAGAGTTAACAGCCATATAAAATGAATGTGTTGCTTTGTGTTCTTACAGTGTGTATGAAGACTTTAGCCGTATTCTTTCAGCTCAGGTTTCAACTCACTTTCAAGAACTTCTCCTCACTTCAAAAATCTGATTTTTTTTATTTAACACACTGAAATGTTCCAAAAATTGTTCTAAATAAGCTTCATAAAGCAAGAATTGAAAAAACTATTCATGCTGTAAAAAGTGCTCCAATAGTGGTCAGAAGACTCAACATTTACTATAAACTCACATGTGCACAAATAGCAAAAAGTGGAGCGCTACAAGACCAATGTCTATAATATATAAGAAAGAAATGTAACCTAATGTTATAATAAACAAATTCAAAAATTTAACTTAATTTGAATAACAAACAATATGCATAATATATAACATAAAAATAAAAAGGAAACCATTTCTTTTAACAGCTGCGACAAGAAGTGTGAAATGTTAGTAAGCTTACTTTCATGTGTTAAAACTGCAAGTACAAGTCTGTAGTGCTTCAGTCTCTGTTGTAGGATGATATCTGTATACAAAACCATCGACACATCATCACAGCATACATCAAAATAGCCTATAAAAGTGTGCGGAATCTGTAATTTTCTAAGAGAACTGATTGGTCAGTAGGCTGTGTGTTTTTATAGAGTTGATTTGTCTTAAACTTAACCTGATCCGAACATAGTTAGCCATTCAGCGTAAGTTTCCATGTCTATGTACCCCGGTAAGAAGTGAACCACTGTCGTAGGACTAAAAACCCAAAGGCCCCAGATGTATTACTGAATGTGTTTCAACTAATTTAAACTTTTCCTCTGCAAGTTATGTGTTGCTCTTTGTCTTACTGATTGTTGTGTTGTGTTCTTTTTCAGGGTGACATAGTAAACAACATAGAGCAGAATGTATCCAAGTCAGTGGACCACATAACAGTGGCTAAGGAACAGACCAAAAAAGCTGTAAGGTACCAGACCAAAGCACGAAAGGTAATATCATTTAGCGAACTGCTGTACCAGTGTGCTTGTGACCTCTTCCTCCTGTTTTTATTTTGCTTATTTTCCACACACAGTTCCACTTTTTTTTTGCACTGTTTGACATGTTAAACCACACAGTGTGCATACAGCTCACACTCCCTCACCCTGCAGACACAATCTCACAAACAACTGTTGAATTCTGTGTGCTTTGCTTTTTGTTTTCTCTCTCTCTCTCTCTCTCTCTCTCTCTCTCTCTCTCTCTCTCTCTCTCTCTCTCTCTCTCTCTCTCTCTCTCTCTCTCTCTCTCTCTCTCTCTTATGCTTTTCGTCACCTGACACCGTGCCCCATGTTAGGGTGGGATGATTGAAAGGATTGAGAGCAACATGGACCAGTCAGTGGGCTTTGTGGAACGGGCCGTAGCGGACACTAAGAAAGCTGCAAAGTTTCAGCAAGAGGCTCGCCGTGTGAGTGGCTACAGTCAGGAAGGGCGGCCCGGTTTCCCAAAAGCAGCAGAAATTGTTTTTATTTTATCATTTACAATAGAACAATCCTAAGGATGTTTTAGTTTACTTTAACAGGCAGTACAAAGAAGAGATAGTCCAATGAAATGTAATAAATTGGATGCCAAAGGATAAAGGTTAAGTCAGATACAAGTTCACAAGCCTGGCCTTGTATTAGAATATGATTAAATAATACAATCCATTTGGCTCAATTTTTGCTGCACTGCAATGTGGCGTAATTTGGTAGTGGGCCAATCAAACATATGCAAGCACACGTTTCTGGTTGTTTAATTTGCAACATAAACGCTGTGTTGCTATTGTTCACTTTGTGGTCATTCCAAAGAAAGATAAAATGATTATTATGGTGATTGTGTTAAAGAGTTATAATATTCAGTTCCACTGTGCAGTGTTTGATCATATAAATAGCTTCATGGATCTGTTATTCACCCAAGCTAAAACAACACATCTCCACCTGTGTAGCCCCTTGTGTTTTTATCTAAATGTCAAGGTAGTTTATGAACGGTAGAAGGAACTGGAATTCCTCTTTAACACAAAGATGCTCTTGGGAAACCTGCCTGACAACATGAAGACAATCCCTACTATGAAGACCCTGATCCTCACATGTGATGACCCCTAACCCTCCCACCTGCTCTGCTCCTGAGCATCCACCACCCTGTGGGCTGTGGACCCCCTGTGCTTTGACCTGACCAGCACCCAGACCACCCACCCAAACCCCCGTCCTACTTACACACACAGACACACACATTCACTCACAGCTTCAACTCTTTCTCTGTCCTTTCTTCTCAACTTGCAAAAGCTTTAACTTTGTGTTTACAGGCTCATGATTGCTGCATCATTATTTGTTTTTGTCTGTGTAGTGTAAAAAACGGCTTCTTAGCTTTAGGCTCATGACTGCTGCATCATTATTTGTTTTTCTGTGTTCTGTAAAAAACGACTTCTTAGCTTCAGGCTTGTTACCGCATGTGTGTGAAGAAAACCTTTGTATTGACAGGTTAACATAAAGTCAACAGTGTTGTACCAATACAAAACTGGTTTATCAGACTTCAGCAAGATTGATGCACAGAGTTTGTGCAGTTACCAAGCTACTAAGAGAATTCTTGTTATTTGATACGGCCGTTGTTGCCACATACTGTACTGTACATATTCCCTTATACAAATACTACGTAACATACAGTAGTAGAGTCTATAATTGTCGGTCCTAACTCCTGATGGTACTGTGTGTACTTGGTTGTTCCCAACAGAAAATGGTGATAATAGTGGTGGTTGTGCTGGTCTTGCTGGCCGTACTAGCTCTCATAATCGGGTTGTCAGTGGGACTGAAGCGATAATAAGAGAAGAGCTAAGGGTGAGTAAGAGCAAACAACCTCTCTTGAGCCACAATGGGTGTGGGTAAGAAGCTTGCTTTGGAAAAGGGTTTGCTCTTTTCCCTCAGGCTCTCTATGTGTGTATTTTCTTTCTATCCAAAGGGCTTACTTGAGGTGTGTGTTTGTGTGTATTTGAAGTGCCTGTGTGTGTGTGTGTGTGTGTTTTCTTCTACTTTGCAGCACTTGCCTCTGGTTACCGCTGAACTAGGGCTGGACAATAAAACAATAATTATCACAATATAATTTTTTTCAATAACAATATAACAAATGTTCAATAAATGTTTGATTCTATTCACTTGAATCATACATGAATTAGAACTTACTTTTTCTATGAAGATATTTATTTTGTTGAGGAAAAAGGACTTTTTTTGTTGTTGTTGTTTTGAATGTTTTACCTCAGATTTGTGAAGTGATCAACTGTGGCCTCAAGTGTTGACCATAAAGAAGAGTTTAAACCACAACTAAACATCAGGTTACTTCAACTTTCACTCAGGAGAAAAAAAATCAACCTTTAAAATAATGATGTGATATTTATTGTGATAATTTTTTGGCCATATCGTCAAGCCCTACGCTGAACAAACAAAGCAGTGTTAGCGGAGGATTAGTCGCACACTGTTTAAGCCGGTGTTTGGTCAATGGGCTCACTTCAGTGCTCATGTTCCCCGTGATTAACGCTATTCTCCCTTCATCTCCCTCTGTTTCTCCCTCTCTGTAGAAGATGATCATAATTGGTGCGGTCTGTGCTGTGGTTGTTGTCATCCTCCTCATCATCATCCTCACCCAGACACTATAGCAGGACCGCCGTGTGGTCAGTTTATTCATCATCCACTCCATCCTATCCTCCATCTGCTGCTCTGCCAAAGAAAAAACTGATAGCGATCACTCCATATGGATATAATATTTAACCTGCAGATGTACACCTCATCATTTTAAAAAAAAAATAACTCAAAGACAAGTGCTACATGTGACCTCTGGGGAAAAAGAAGACCTACAAGACATGGGATAATTCTAAAAACGCTTTGACCTTTTATCCAATGAGAACGGTCCGTCCTGTCCGGTGAGTGTCTGTTTGACTCTCTCCAGTGGTTTTGACAGTTTGAGGATGCTCTGCTGCAAATGAGGAAATGAGACTGAAGCTGACACGACGTATAATACCTGTTGTATCGCTGCGAAAGGGGAAAGGGAATTGAAAAATAACCGATCAAAGCATCACTCCAGTTCACTAAACATTTCATTGTTCAACATCCGATGCCAAAGAATCAGCCTGGAAGTGTTTGTCATCTGATATGTATTTTCCAGGAAGTCCTTGTGAAGCTTTATAGAAGCACATCACCCCCCACGTATCTTTAGTTTTTGCCTTTGAGCCATGACACATTTTGTGATTGAAAAGCTAGCTACTGTATGCTCACTGTAGTGGGGTTCTGTTGGTTTTGGGGAGTTCCAGTACTTTCACATTTCACAGTACGTCTCTGTAATTAAGCTCAGATGATCATGTAATAGATATTTTAATTTTACTATTTACTATTTTGTGTGTTTTCTATCTAGCCCTGAATATGGCTCAGTTCTTAAACCTGAAGAGGATCAGTGTGCTCACCTATGATTCTTCAGTTTAGAGAGCCCAGTGGTTCGGATTGATTTTAAATGTGAAGGATGGTGCTCATGGAAACGCATTTCATGGACCTTAGATAAGCAAAGAAGACAGGCTATGGGGATAAACATGCGTTCCATGCTTAATGATTTATGTAAACACTGCAACTGGGAGAAATGCATGAGAATGTTTGTTTTGTACCTTTACTAACCTGTTAAAATGTTTACCATCTTGACTTTTTACATCTATAGACATGATTGTCTCCCTTGTTAAAATGCTGTAAAAGCATAACATTTTAATGCCAAAGGGTTTGAAAAGACACTGGTAGTAGCATTTTTATTTATTTACTTTTTGGTGACGTGTAGAAGTCACACATATAGGATGTAGGAGGTGAAAATGGACTCTAACACACAGTAAGGTTTTCCCGACTGGCTGCTCTCCTGGCATATTTTGGGTCACAATATTTCTATTGTAAACATTCAACTTGGTTGCCAATTTATTAGGTACAGCTATCTGCAGCCCTGTAATACGTCCTCTGTTCATGAAGGTTAGCTTTTGCGTAAACAGCTTAAGAGATATGCTGGGTAAACTTAATGGGGACAGTAGTTTGTGGTGCTTTTGAATTGTATCATAACTGTATTGCATTATACTTAAGAGGTGTGTCTAATATTTAGTCTGGCCTCGTTGATGTAAACTGGGTGAAGAAAATATTAGAAACACCTGTCAGTACAAGAGTTTAGAGTTCAGCAGCACTGTTAAGTACAACCTCCAAAAAGCTCTTGAAGTCAAAAACACGCATCTGAAACAGTTCCAACTAAAACTGAACACAATAACCTTCATGTTTTTTATAGTCTTCGTACTAAAACCAATTGAAGTTAGGAATTACTGTAGGGCTGTTGTGTTAGTCTAAATTCATTTTAACTAGCTGTACCTAATATATGGGCAACTTAAGTTTACTTCTGATAGGTCACCATCATTTCATTTGGCCTTTTCTTCTTGGTAGAGTGAAAGCGTTAAACGGGCAAGTGTATTGAACCTCGGTGCACAAGTTGTCACCCAGTGGCTTTAATGTGACAATTAAAGCAGGTGATTCCAGCTGTGAATACAAGGATAATCAATAATAAACAGCGATTGACCACATCTAGGTGTTTTCTAGTGTCAAGAAATAATTGTCATTTGCATTATTATATGGGCCACCATTACTGAAGGAAGTCTTTTTCTGTTCGACCAGTCTTAATGGTGCCTTTGATTCTGGTTGTGTGGGGAGCACTTGAAAGTGAGAGGCCCAAACAGGCGGTCTGCCCTTTTGGCTTCTGTCCACCAAATGTTCAATCCCAATGCTTCCATTCAATCCTTTTTCTTTATGCCACTAACGGATGCATCAACACGGACTGCAATAACTGAAGCTGTTGTACCCGGTCTTAAATTAAGGTTCCAGTGATTTTAATGGAAATTAAAGATTTTATGTTTTTTAATGACTGGTTGAGTGTTTCCTTGCGATCTCATGCATGTCTGCCCTGCCGCCCTTATGAGAGTGACAGGGTGGAAATATGTAACTGATTTTTTTCCTCACACCTTTTGTTGACTGCATGTTATGGGAGAGCTGTGTGGATGTTTTTTTATGCGTTGGTAGTAACTGTTGTCAGCAGATTGTTGGAACAGCATGTTAACCACTGACTGTTGCAAAGTACAGTTTTTCAAGATTGGTGCACAAATGTCAAAGAGGAGGTAAGATTGTTCTTTTTTATCTCTTTACACACACACAAACAAACACACTCTAACCTCTGTCACCCTTTTTTCTCCTTTTAACTCAGTCACTCCTTACATAAATGTCATCACATTGTGCTTGGCTGCGTTTGTGTGTAGACTCATGAATTAAAGCCTGATTCCAGTGACCGATGTTGTCTGACAACTTTGTATTTCTGATTAAATCTGCAGAAAAAGATGATGATCACATTGTGCTGTGCCATCATTGGAATTGTTGTGTTCTCCTATCTCTACAGCTTCTTCTCATAAAAGGTTTTACACAGGTAAAAGACATGTAACAGCCTGTAACACTTCTGTTCTTTCTCACTTCATGTTGAATTAATGTCCCTTTTTTGTCTTTGTTTCTAGGAAAGAGGGTTTCAAGAAAAAGATTATTTCCTGAAGAGGTCCCCTTATTTTTACCCTGCCCATTATCTAAATCTGTTTTTAAATCTTATAAAGTATAAAAAATAAATATAAATTGAACCATATCAGTCCCATGCACTTACCCTTCTATTAATCATTTGAATTTAAATTATGTTTTTGCTGTATGAAGTGTTTGAAAAACGTGTTATAGCCTAAATGTAGATTTTTCTCGGTCTGCCTGTTCACAGCCAGATGGTTTTGTGTGTGACTTAAGTAACTGTGGACCAATCTGGTCGGCTGTAGTCTACTGCCTCCTCGTGGAGGGGAGATATAGATAAATTATAATTATCTGGAAAATATTTCCAAGGATTCATTTATACTTAAAGTTAAAAGATGATGTTAGTGCTGTCTAGGCTCCAAACGTCCTATCATGCACAGACACATAAGTATGCTCTTGTCAAAAAATATCCACTGAAGTAGCATTTTCTGACTTGTCATAATCTTAATAAACTGTGGTTGATTTTGTTGTGTGTGCTGTCTGTATGCGTCTGTGCTGCTGAAATGCTTGTACTGATAGTCTTTTCTGTAACAGCGGCTGTCGCTGTGCTCACTGGCTGTGTGTCAACCCAGTAAAGCCTCTTATGTAATAAAAGATTTCTGTGCGTTGTACCAAGTGTTGGTGTATGCTTCGCTTCCTGCGTCGGGAGGTTTAAACATGGCTCCGCTGTTAGGATGGAGGGACCCATTCTGACAGGCTTTCTGAAACCCGACACCTTTTTACCTTCAGACCTTTGCCTGATTCACGCTATTTGACCCCCTTTGACTTTGTGTGAATGCTACAGCAAGTGTACGGCGATGCACGATAAAACATCCGTGTATCAAAGGCTTCCGTGACCTAGTTTCATCCCCCATCTAGCTCTTCTTCCTAACCGGGGGCAGACCCGGCCCGTCATCGGACCGTGGGGCGGGGTCTACACAAGGGTGCGTTCGTTTTTCTACTTGGCGTGTGGAGGATAAATGATAATCAGGATTGGGGAGCGGTGATGAGATTTGATAAAACGATTTGTATTGGTCCCCCAGAAGGGAATTTAGCGTTTGGTAGATCATTTCTTTTTGTAACAATGCTTCTTGGCAAATAGCGCCCATGAAAGATTTGCCAAATCTTCTCTGACAATGCCAAACAGCTTTTCTTTGCTGTTGACTCTTGTTTGGGGTTTGGGGGTTTAAAATCTGAAGAAACAAGACATATTGGCAATTTAATTGATCTAACAAGCGTCAGTGGAAGAACCATACACAGCCTGGCACCTCTTCCTCATGCTGGTCACCAGCCTGGTCACACACTGCTGTGGGATGGCATCCCATTCTTCAACTGGCGTTTGTGCCAAGTATAGAAATAAGAAGTAATTATTATAATAATTCGGTAGGAATAATTTACCAAACCCAGACATAGGTATATATATATAGATGTAGATTGTTGCAAAATAAATAACTTTTAAATGCAGGACCCTGCAGTGGAATATAGTGTGGGTTGCCACTTTTACAACCTAAATTATTTATTTATTCCACTTCTGGAATTAGGAGTGATGCAAAATCCTCCTTCAATCGCCAAACCGGGGAAGACAAACCAAGTACACTTGCATGTTAACATATTCTAATCTTGTTTAAATAGCACACGCTGCCTCCAATGAGAGTGGCTGTATACTAAGACTTTGGAGCAGTGGAGTAAATTGGGGGGTGGGTCATGAGCTTTCCTTTTTTTTTTGGTTCGTGTGTATGTGTGTGTGTTTTTTGAGCAGGTGAAAATGGCGTCTCGAAGCTTCGAAGCCTCCTAACTTTATCGCACAATAACAAACATAACATTATACACAGCTGTTATCACATAACATGGGGAGAAACTTTACCGAGAGGCCTCGGACGCTCTAGTTGGGAAACATTACTTTGACCACTACGGCTAAAAGGAGTTAAAACGAAGAGGTAATGATAAAGAAGCTCACAACTGCCGTGTAGATGCTAACGATAGCTAGCTAGCTAGCGTCAACGCCAGCGGTACGAGTAGTTTACGTTAGCCGATAAGGCCAGCTAAATAACGTCAGTAAATAGACACATTTGTACGGAATATTCCTATTAAAAGGTGGCTGCTCTTGTCGGCACTTGTCTTCATACAGTGGCGCTAATTCAACAAATGTTTTGTGTTGCTAACCTTAGCTTGCTGGCTAAGGCAACACTGTTTGCTAACGTTAGCATGGCTATGTAGCTAGGCTCTACTCAGAGAGAGGTGTGTGTTTCTGTCTGACAGAATGTGAAAACACACTGAAATATGTAAACACCGACTGGGTATTTAATCATTGTAACTTAAAACCGCTCCCAAAACTTTGTTTCTCTTGTAGAGATTATGGAGGATCCTCATACACGGTACAGCAAACGCCTGGTGAGTAACTTGCTCAAACTGTGTTAGCTGCCCGGGACACTAGTTTTGTGTTAACAATGCTACTGTTAGGTGTTTTTGTCCAAAGTGTATGCGTAACATTTGCCCTGTCAATGCACACCAAGGTATCTAGTGACTGAACATCGTTGTATTTGATAGGAATGGCCCGTTTTATTTTGGCACATTGTGTCTAATGTGCGTGTCCTATTAACTAAACGGTAATAAACCTGTCTAAAGACTTTGGGTTCAAGAGAAGGTCAAGTTCACTGTCTAACCTGACTGGATTTGAGCTGTGTGACCTTGCTTTACCTCCTTACATTCTCATCCCTTTGCGTTAAAGTAATTAACTCGATGCTTTCAAACTTCCCAGTGTGTACTCTAGTAGAAAAATATTATTGATATTAGCTGTTGGTGTAATGAGATCAAAAGATTTATAAATATACATTTACTAAAGATATTTCTACTGTTTTGGAAAGCATGTCCAGGCCTACGCTAAAACTTAATAAAAGCACCCAATAAATGGTTGCTTAATTGTAATGAATTGATTCCCTTTCTGTGTTTATTACTTTATATGAAAACATAATATTTAATTGTTTTGCTTGAAAATGAATAGCTGCTGTGCATCCCACAGTTGTGAAAGCAAGGAGCATTAGAGTTTATATAAAACCACATTTGTGTTAAAGGGATGGGGGTGGGGAGATCTGAGAGCGGGGGTGTTGTTCTTGATCCATCTGTCTAGCCAAGCAGTTCTGCATAGGGTGAATGGCAGGAGGGGAGGAAAATGGGGGCTGTGTGTGGAAGATTAACCCCTGCTGTTGTAACGCTGTATTGTTTAGTTCCCACATGAAATTACGTGGTAGCTGGCTGACTGATCAAATTGGACTGATTTATTGTGATTTTTGTCCTTGTCTTGAGTAAAAGCAATATGTTTGTCACTAACAGCAGTTTTAGTTCCTTTTTACCTCTGTGATATGAGGGACAGCTCCCGTGGGTGTCACTTCAAGACTTAGCAATTAGACTCCAGTAAGAACATTTTAAATATACATTATGCAGAGTATCAGAGGTTGCTTGGATTTCTCCATCTATGTTTGATTCAATTGTACTTGTGTATCAGAACTAGTTTATCATAACAAGGTTACTTTGGTAGAAAAGGATCCATGTGATAGTAGTTATTACTTACATGTTTATCTTCCAATGTTCATGCCTTGAGGCCTTTTTATTATGTAACTTTTTACATATGTACTCTTGACATCAGCATTGCCGTTTGTCTGATAGGCTGCTATAACCCAGCTTCATCACAGCACTGAAATGTCTTCAGTGCACTAAGATCCCATATTTCTCACTGCCAGTTATTCTTTCCCTCTCCTCCCATTCTCCTTCTGTTGCTCATTACAAATCATTCTGTTTGTGTGTGACGTAGAGGTTAACAGAAACCGTTTGTTTTTTGTTCCTTAGCGTACAGGTACGCGGCGCCGCTACCAGGACGATGGAATCTCAGATGATGAAATTGAAGGGAAACGAACGTTTGACCTGGATGAAAAGCTGCAGTGTGTCAGGTTTAGCTCTGACTTGATCAAACACATGGAGGGCAAAGGTGAGAGCTTTCAACTAGTATGTTCAGAGAGATGTTTGGAATATAATTTCTATAAAACAATACCTGAACATATGTAATGCCAAGGCTACCTGTTTGTTTTACACACTATGATGCCCGGATAAAAGTTACTCTGCCAGTTCATACTAGTTCGTTTAAGATTTGCTGCCTTAACTTTGGGTTTCTTCTAGAGCTGCAACTAACACACATTTAATTATCGATTCGTCTCTCGATCATATTCTTGAGTAATCAATTAGTTGTTTGGTCTATAAAATGTCAGAAAATGATGACAAATGTTGATCAGTGTTTCCCAAAGCCCAAGATGACATGCTCAAATGTTTTGTTTTGTCCACACCCCAAAAATATTCAGTTTACTGTCATAGAGGAGTAAAGAAACCAGAAAATATTTACATTTAAGAAGCTGGGATCAAAGTTTTTTTTTCTTAAAAGTGGTTTGATTATCGAAATAGTCTGCGATTAATTTAATTGTTGACAAAAGATTAATTAACCAATTGTTGCAGTTCTACCCAATGCAAGTTTAGGATTGTTGTTGACTGTTTGCCTCCTTTCTAGATTTCACATTTGAATACATCCAGAGAGAAGGGCTCAGGGAACCCATTATTTTTGACACAACTGATGGCCTTGGCCTACAGTAAGTCACATTCTTTTGTTGTTTAGTCTCAGAATACTATTGCATACTATAATATTTTAGTATATGTGGAGATATATTCAAGTTAAGTTTGCAATCATTTCAAAGCAAATGCCAATAAACCTGTTTTGACTCTGTGTGGAGAATTTTTAAAAATAATTAGGATTCACCTTTCTCTTGCAGAATGCCAGACTCTGATTTCAGTGTGAGCGATGTCAAGTTGTTTGTTGGTAAGTTCCTGATTTATGCCCTTTTTATTTGCAAAACATATCTAATGATAGAGCCTTAGTGCAGATCGCTGTACGTCGTATCAGTGAAAATGTGGGGCGATAAGTAACAAGAAATTGCAGTAGGGAAATTCTGTAAGAAGATTGCTTGTTTATTTGTATTCATGTTAAAAAATAATTGCCACCAGTGGATATATAGTTATCAGATTTATTCATTTCCCAAATATCAATATTAGCATAAAAAATCCAGTCAGGGTATAATTGCCAGACATTTGAATCTGGAAGAATAGGTGTTTTCACTTCATATGAATTTAATTGCAGTGGTCTCAGTTGTTGAACCCCTTTTAATTCCCTTACAGGTAGTCGACGCATTGTAGACGTGATGGATGTGAACACGCAGAAGGGAATAGAGATGTCAATGGCTCAGTGGCGACGCTACTATGAGACGCCACCTTCAGAAAGAGAGAAACTCTACAACGTCATCAGCCTGGAGTTCAGCCACACGAGACTGGAGAATCTGGTCAAACGACCGGCTTCGGTGAGAATGCGCTTGATTTCTACCCAGATGTGCACATTGATTATGCAATTTTAGAACATTTCTTGACAGAAAAGCTGAATAACCAGAAAATCACATTGTGCTCAGCCGGGATAGATATTTGTCCACTGCTTTAAAAGCTATAGAGTAGGGGTGTGACGAGGCACAAGATGAGACACGATATTGGGTCCACGAGATCGAGACAAGATTTAAAGACTATTTTGAAGAAATATTCATTGCTTAATTATATGAACATTTTGAGTATTACAAAATTAATTTCCTGCATTCTGGTGAACTTTTCTATACCAGTTTATGGTGGAAATATGTTTATTTAAGTAGAAAGAAACACAACAAATCACAATGTGATTTTCTGGTTATGTGCTGCTTTCAGAAATGTTTCTTCTGTAGATTCTTTTCTCATGTAATATCATCCCTGCTGAGTCAACACACATGCAGGCATGTTTTAGTCCTTCCTCTTTTGTGTCTTTGTTTGGGGGAGTAACTTCTTTAGCTTCTCTGTTTTAGCAGGTTTTCTGCTCATGTTTGTATAACATGGCCAAAAATGTTTCATATCTTTCTATATCGATAAGTATCAAATCGTTATTTCTTTTGAGTTCAAAGGCAGATTTTTGCTCTTGAGTGAAAGTTGAAGAAACCTGATGGTTAATTGTGGTTAAACTCTTCTTTATG
Source organism: Micropterus salmoides (assembly GCF_014851395.1). Classification (NCBI taxonomy): domain Eukaryota; kingdom Metazoa; phylum Chordata; class Actinopteri; order Centrarchiformes; family Centrarchidae; genus Micropterus; species Micropterus salmoides. The sequence goes on from NW_024044237.1 coordinate 19,814,180, forward strand.
GTCGACACTTGAGGCCAAACAATTGATCGCTTCACAAATCTGAGGTAGAACATTCAGAACAATTATTATATAATCTTTGTCAACAAATATGCACAAGTAAAATTAAGTGAAAGCTTTTTTCGGTCATTTTACCTCAATAAAATAAACATCTTAATAAAAAAAAAAAGTCCTAAGTTGTGTATGATTCAAGTGAATAAAATCAAACATTTATGGAACATTTGTTATATTGTTATTGAAAAAATTATATTATTGATATATGATAACTATTTATTTATTGTCCAGCCCTATGTTCAAATCTTTGTGCACATTCAAAATCTGTCCCACATATCTACTCTGACATGTCAAGAAAAACTCATAATATTACAAGAATAATGTCATAATGTAATGAGAATTCACAATATTAATATAATATAATACCTGCCCTATACTCTAGTGTGCATTACGTGATTGCACTGCTAGAAGTAGTTTCAGTTTTTAGATGTTTATAATGTAACTGTACTAGTTAGTTACCACTTGGTCACAAATGTCTGGACTACCAGCCCAAGAGCGGCTTCACTCAGTTACTATCACGGCGTACGGCAGTGTCGCAACAACTGGGTGGAGTTGAATCACTCCGTAAGTCGACATTATCAGTTATACATTTGTTGTTTTTTTTTTTTTTTTACTTCATGAGAAAATTTAGTGGCGTAACTGCATGTGAAAATTGTCAATTGCATGAGTCTCACAAGACGGCTTTTAACCTGATGAGAAATCTCATGACACCCCTATTACAGAGCTTTGGCTTATCACCGGTCAAAGACTTTACATTTTGTCAACAAAAAGTGGTGTCACGCATATTTAAGTGTATGTTTTATACTATGTTTTTCTCCTAATTATCCAGGTGGACCTTATTGACTGGGTGGACAACATGTGGCCCCGCCACCTCAAGGAGAGACAGAGAGACTCTACTAATGCCATCATAGACATGCATTATCCCAAAGTACAAAAGTAAGTAAACCAGAGGCCTCAAACATATAACATTTGCGGTGCTATAATTAAGATACATTTTTGTTCTGCCTTTCTGTTTCAACCTTTTACCCCATTTTTATCTAAAATCCACATTGTGTTTTCTGTCCTTCCTCCCCTTCTCTCAGGTACTGTCTCATGAGTGTGCAGGGCTGCTTCACAGATTTCCACATTGACTTTGGTGGCACTTCAGTCTGGTACCACATCCTGCGAGGAGGAAAGGTTAGTCTGGGCCTCGAGCCACACAAGAATCGTATATCTTAAAGTTTGGCTGCATGTATTGACTCGGTGAAAACTTTTTAGTTGTAATGAAAGACAGCCATGCTATTAGGGGGGAAAAAGTAAATGTGATTGTGAGCAAATACACCATCATGCTTTTTGACTTTCTGTTCATGTCCCATAAATTCACATTAGTGCCATGCACATTTCTTTATGTATTTGTTGACCTCAGACTATAAACATGACTTTTTACCTCTGATCCTTTTAGGTGTTCTGGCTGATTCCACCCACACCACAGAACCTGGAGATGTATGAGAACTGGGTTTTATCAGGAAAACAGGGAGACATCTTCCTGGGGGACAAGTGTCATGACTGTCAGAGGACAGAGCTCAAGCAGGGGAACACCTTCATAATCCCATCAGGTTTGTTACTGTAATACAACAGTGACACACATAGGCGGTCAGTATACACAATTACACACACTGTTTCTGCTGCTACATGCCTCCAGCGTCCCTTGTCTTGTATGTTGTAGGTTGGATCCATGCTGTGTACACCCCAGAGGACACGTTGGTGTTTGGGGGGAATTTCCTCCACAGCTTTAACATCCCCATGCAACTCAACATCTACAGCATTGAGGATCGCACACGGGTGAGCGGCACCTCACATTTACTATAGACATTTTATTATTGTATTCACTGTACAAATATCCTCTTGACACACATTGATGATTGCTTCAGATTCTGTGATTACACAAGCAAAGATTCAGGGTCTTGTTCTGTGGAATTACAATAGATGAAGTATGATGACAGAATAATTTCTCAACCGTGCAACTTTATTAATTTTAAGAATTGTTAACACTCATAAATCTGGGGATTGGGGTTGGGTGTCATGAATCAGTTCCAAGTTGCAGCTGTTACCAAATTTCCACGAACCATGGATTCGTTAAGACACATGCATTTCAATTCTACTTAGTGGTTCCAAAATTTTTGTATATTTCAGTTGAGCTCCCGATTGAACTGCAATGAGCATTTTACAGTCCAAAAAGTTGCACTTACCTGCAACGCGAACTTAACATCACGTCATTTGTTATGCAGTACACCAACAAAGCATGCTAGAAGAGAGTTCTGTTTACATTCTTGGACCAGTGACGCCCCAGATATAGCTAACAGTAGCAATGTCTTACGCTCCGGTACACGTGTGTGTGTGTGTGTATATGTATGTATCTATCTATATCGAGAGAGAGAGAGAGAGAGAGAGAGAGAGAGAGAGAGAGAGAGAGAGAGAGAGAGAGAGAGAGAGAGAGAGAGAGAGAGAGAGAGAGAGAGAGAGAGAGAGAGAGAGAGAGAGAGAGAGAGAGAGAGAGAGAGAGAGAGAGAGAGAGAGAGAGATCTTTCCATATTGAGCAGGTCTAGACTGTATGCTTTGTAATATTATATACAAACTTATTAAAACTACAGGTAAAACACAGAATTTTACAATGACACTCTAAATACAGTATTGTTTTTAATGCCGATTGGTCACATGATGGTTGGAGTATTGGCTCGGTGCGTCTGTACACAAGGCAGTACAATTAAATCTGAGTAGTCATTAAATTAAGTTTTCATATTACCATGTATGCCTCAAAATTTTTTGGTGTAACAACTGGACACTTTAGTCACTTTTAACTCCAGCAAACATAACTGTGTTTTGGGAGACAACGCAAAGATTTTGCTATAACACATTTGGTTGGGCTTTGCTACAACACACTTTTGAGATGCTGTCACTGCTCAGCTATAAATGATCATCTGGGCTGGGGGACGCAGGCAGGTGTTCAGTCTGCATCCGGACTCTAGCCACAGCAGTCTCACCACATTTCTCCAACCTCTGCCTAAGCAGAGGTGCAAACCACAACAAAGTTGTGACAAATGCTGTTCATGAAGAAGTTAACGTAAAAGTAGCTTGTTAGAGAAGCAGAAAATATAATTATTCAATTAAAATGCATTTATGTATGAAAAATTCTAGTTAGAGAAAATTTCCTGAAGCAAAGGTCCGGAACATCAAAACGACGAACTTGCGTTATCATTCAGTACTATAACCAATAGTTGTATCAACACATGTTTTTAGTCAACAACGGACTGTCAAATCAAATAATATTTCAGTCAGTTTTCACATCAAACTGGAGGGATAATAAATAATAACTATTCAAATAATAAATTCTAAATTTAAGTAAACTAAAGTGCCTAATTTTTAGAAAAAATGTAATAAAAAGTGTAGCTTGAAGTGATGAAGTGTAGTCTTAACCAATTTTATAATAAACACTCAACACATCATAACAAATGAACAGCTGTAATGCCTCCTTCTTTCATTTCCTCTTACAGAGCTACCACTTTCCTACTTTCTGTTGTTCAGTGAGAAACGTGATCTCCAGCTAGCATATTGGAGATCTATGAGATATTCTGGTTTTGAACTGCCCGTGGGAGGAATGTACATGTAAAAATCTGTACATTCTTGATTAAAAGTCATGTGAAATCTCTTTTATCTTTCGTCTCCTCAATTCGGGTGTGTTTCCAAAACGTCTCTGGTGAATCTCGCGGACTCGACTCGCAAACCTCGGTATGCACAGTTTTGATTGGCTGAGCAGCGTCACATGAGACGATTGGAGCACATGCGATTGGCCTGTGAGTTTCCTGGTCCTCTAAACCAGTACAGTAAATGCTAGAAAAGCTGCGCGGGTTAAAATAGAAACGCTCCGTCACGAGGTAGTAAGTCTCAATAATAAATAGGCTGTAGGTCGGCGGTCCGGAGAGGACAGCGGCTGGGTCCGGATCCGGACCGCGGTCCGCCTATTAGTGACCTCTGGTATATATTGTATTATCTCACAGTGGTATTTGACTAAACAGGGTCTTGAAGATTTCCTCATGTTTCTGTCCTCCTCCTCTAGGTGCCATCAAAGTTCCGCTATCCATTCTACTATGAGATGTGCTGGTATGTCTTGGAGAGATACCTCTACTGTCTGACCAACATTTCTCACCTCACTCCTGAGTTCCAGAAATATTCCCTAGGCATAGGTAAGAATGGATGAACACAAGAAACATTGCTGTCCTCAGTTGTTGTTTTTTTCCACACAGAAATAAATTAATCCGTCACTGACGTGGGCTTTAACCATCATTTCCTCTCTCTTTTCAGGACTGACCCAAGCTGATCTTGAAACCAATGATAACAACGGGAATGGCACCTCCAGTGGAGTTGACAGTGGTGCAGAAAATGGGGAGATAAAGTTAAAGGAAGAAAATGAAATCAAAGAAGAAGATGAGCCAGCTCAAGTTACAGCACCTCAGCAGATGCTGACTCCCTTTGAGCTAGAGGGACTGTGGAACCTCTATGGGAAGCTGGAGGAGCTGCCAGCCCACAAAAAGTGTGTCCCTGCAGGCATCAGGAACGCTGCAGCCCTGCTCGAAGACATGAGGGTGGGTGTCGCCTTAGTCCCTTATGATGTTCATCATCCCCAGTCATTTCTTTAGTCTTACTACTCTGTTCTCTTAACCACTTGTCCAGGCTCTTCTGGAGAACCATGCCAATGATAACCCCAAGCTATCCTACACTGGCGAGCCCATTGTCAAGTGGCCTGCAAGGGTGAGTAGAGAAAATATTTGTACACTCCTCCAGCTAGGGAGTTCATGGCAACGAACTTGTGTGTAGAGATGACAATATCTTTCTTTGAGCAAATATTGTGGGTTTAGAATCAGTGGATCAATTAGTTCTAACATTCAGTGTCAGTAAGGTAAAATTGATCTCTTTTCTAAAACTTAGCTGCAGTTTGATTACATTGAAAATATTGTATTAGTGTAAATTGTTATAGATTGTTAAGTATTGTCACTCTGGCTCATCAAACGGGGCCCGTTTATATATTTGTGGGATACAATTCTAACCTGCTTTTTCTTTGCCTTTCCTGCGACTGTCCCTTATACAGCCATCATGGTACCACCCCCCAGCTCCCCCTCCCCCTGTCCTTTACCGTCCTCGCTTGGGCCCCAGTCTCCACAAGCCTCTCGGTCAGAGGTCCACCAAACGCTCTTCCATCTCTGCCCTGAGGCGCAGACGGGTGAGGTGTAAGCGCTGTGCCGCCTGCTGCAGGAAGGAGTGTGGCACCTGCCAGTACTGTCACGATATGAGGAAGTTTGGTGGCCCTGGACGCATGAAGAAGAGCTGTATCATGAGACAGTGTCTAGCGGTGGGTCGCGTTACCCGTCCTTGTCTTTGTGTGTGGAACCATATATACAGTAGTGTGCAAAGGTTTTGCTGTTCCCACCTTTTGTACCTATACGGATTTGATTTAGATTTTACTTCTGTTCACTCACTTTGCATTTTGTTAAATGATAAATATAATCTATTACCATACATCGATAGATAGATATGGATAGTGTAAATAACATTTATGTATTCCTCCAGCCTGCCTTGCCAAACACAGCACGATGTGCCATATGTGGAGAAGGGGAATCGGAGGAATCAAATCCAAGCGCGCACTCACTCATGGAGTGCTCCGTCTGCTCACAGATTGCCCATCGTCAGTGCATTAAGGTAATTTGGTTCAGGCATAGTGAAGGCTATGAACTGAATACATTATTCAATTATTGCATAGTGTTTGTTTTGCCGCCTGCAAAGCTGCATTTCATGGCCAGATTTGCTGTTTCAAACATTATAACTATTCTGTTTCAGGATCCTGGTGAGGGGAAGATCAATAAGGATTTGCCCAGCTGCTGGGAGTGTCCAAAATGTTATCCAGGCAAAGACTCAGAGGCATCAGAGGTAACAAATGCATATCTTCTCAATCTTACTTGCCCTCTGTTCCTCTTTCTGTGTTTTCAGTTCACACCTTTTCTTTTCACAGCAAAGTTTTCTTTAACAATATCTTCCACGGGTTTCCATATGTTTGATGTTGATACTTATATTAACAATGACACCCTTTCTTCTTCAACCTACCCATGCCAGTCTTCCAGTGATGAGGAAAGTGGAGAGTCAGAGGGCTCCTTGCCACCTTCCAAACTTGCATACCGGGAAGGCATTGGTGTAGGTGAAGGGGTGAGACGAGGGAGACGTAGCAGACCCCCATCCCGACCCACAGCACCACCACCTTCTCAGAAACTGCTACTGCAGCATCAACAGAACCGCAAAAGAGCAAGTGCACTGGAGCTTAGACTTAAGAAGAGGGTAAAGTGGGGATATCATCTTATCATTGTTTAAATTTTCCAGTGTTAATGAATTGGACAAGTCCTAAAAAGTACTTTCTTTTCAGTTTTAGAAGCCTTAAAAATCTTTTTATTTAGATTTTAATGCGCTGAAAATTCAGCTGACCAGTTTATTCTTTTTTGACATTCATTTTCATCTATTTTGGTCACTGAAGATTTTTTTTTTTAATAAGAGTTATCTTGATAAAACTTGCAGTCACCATGAAACTGGTATAACAGTTGCCACATGTATGATTCTTGGCACTTCCTCAGACTTAAAATAGTAGGTAAAAAATGTGTGTTTTATTTTTTTCTCTATAATAAACATTTATATTTATCTCATTCCCCAACCCCTTCTCTGTGTATCGCAGATAAAACTGGAGCGCAGCAAAATCTTAACGGTAAGCAATGCACTTATTTCCAATGATTCTGTATTGCATTTGAATAATACAGCAATGTATATGTTGTAATAAATGTACCAGAAGGTAGTTTCATCCTCACAACTTGGTTTGTCAAAGATGCATTTGTTTTTTTTTATTTATTTTTATGAAATACAGTTTGCACTGTGTAATTAAACATCAGTCTAGTTGCAATGCAGCAGTGAGCTGGGCAACTTTTTCTATATTTTTTTTTCAGGTGCAATATTTGAAGATATTGTTAAAAATAAACCATACTGCTGAGAACATTTTGTAAGATTGGTGTAAGACAAGATGGTGTATTTAAAAACACCATCTTGTTCTCATTCGCAATCCCTTTTTGTCCTCCCAACAGAAGTCGTCTCTAGATCGTTCTCCCAGGCTGCTGGGCTCCAGGGTGCTGTCCCGGCTGCGCTCTCCAACCAGCAGACTGTCTCAGGGCAGAGGCCGGGGCTCCACCTGGGCAAGTGGCTCCCCTTACCACAGCTCTTCAGGAGGGGCCGGGTCCGTCCAGCAGCAGCAGTCTTCCCTCGGTCTGGTACTTGAGCCCAAGGGAGAGCCCCGCAGAGGGAGGGGCAGAGGGGTGAGGCTGCGGGGAGGAGGAGCAGGAAGAGGAATCAGAAGCGGTAGAAGCCAACATGGAGAGTTGGAGGAGGATGAGAGTGAGGACAGCAGCAGCAGCAGCAACAGTAGCAGCAGCAGCGACAACGATGAGGAATGGGAGAGAAGGCAGAACAGTGGGCAAGGGTTGGATAAAGAGAACCAGCCACAGTCGAGGCGAGGAGGACAGGCAGCCAAAGAAGGAGAAGAGGAAAGGGGTGAGGTGGCCAACCAAAATGGTGCTGAGGAGGAAGAGGTGGAGCAGGACAGTCAAACGGGGGGCAAAGATGGCTCGCATCTTAAAGTGACACTCCAAAAGCCCACCAAGGCCAAGCGGGACCCATCAGCCATTGTCCCCAAATTAGAGGCTGTTGCCCCTCAAACTGCCACTTCCACAATACACAACCAGACCAGAACCCTTGTCAGACCCCCCATTAGAAATTGCGGCCCCTGTCCTGATCAACACTCCAATACCCCCACACCACCACACACTCGCAGTGGACAGACATACACTCATACCTCCCACCCAAAGATGGCGGAGGCCTCTAAAAGAGCAAAGCTGAGCAGGCCTGCTAAACTGAGCAATGGTGCCTCATGTTCTTCCTCCTCTGAGCTTCCTCATCTCCGCATCCCTCTGTCCGCCCTGCAGGGAGGAGGGAGCGAGGCGGACAGGGAGGGCGGTGGGAACGGGCCGGGCTGTGAGAGGGAAGTGTGGGTGTCTGTCTTCCGCTACTTAAGTCGAGCTGATCTCTGCGTCTGCATGGCTGTCTGCAAGAACTGGTACAAATGGTAAGACCTCTTAGCAGATATATTTTTAATAAGGGATGGTTCCAATACCTGGAACCATTTTGGTCAGAAAAATACCTGTATTCAGTAAGCTCCAACGTTAACAAGCCTCTTTTTAAACCTTTTATCTCTTCTCACTCAATTTTGTTATCAGCAAGAGCAATACAAAACATATAGGTCACAGGCTTCTGATTTTTAGACTACTTTCTCTTTAGCCCATTAAAATGACACACATCACTGGCTTCAGATCAGCTGTAGCTAATTAACATTAATTCTGTAACTAAATGTTTGGATGTTCTGTGGTTAATGTGCTCTCTGCAGCTGGTGTCTGTATTTTGTAAAGGACACAACATTGTGGAACACCACTGTACACGAGTGAACTGTGTGCTCGTGAAGTTCAACGGCCAACAGTGGTGATCCAGCTGATCACCTCAATTTAAGAATCCAATTCTCCAATTAAACTTTTATATAACCAATTTTTATCTTAGCATTTAAATCTAATGCGCCTTATTTTTCTTTTTTTTAATAGCAAACTCAGTAGCGTTTATAGTAGTGAGTAGTGTCAGTGGCTCATATCGCTCTGCAAATAGATCACTAGATGAATGGATGTGTTCTTTACAAGTGTGTGCTTGTCCGTAGGTGTTTAGACAAGCGGCTTTGGGCACGGATTGACCTTAGCATCAAACGCACCGTTACTCCACAGGCCCTAACAGGCATCATAAAGAGACAGCCAGTCACGCTCGATCTCTCTTGGACCAACATCTCTAAAAAACAGCTGAACTGGCTTGTTGGCCGTCTGCCTGGTACGTAAACACACACACTAACTCTCTCTCTCTCTCTCTCTTTCATACAATTCTTTAAATTTCAATATGGTCATAGTAATAATCTAAATAAACACAACACTGAAACAAAAGAATCGTAAAAAGAATTTTTCTTTTTTTTTTAATTAAGTTTATTAATGTTATTATTTCATAATGGCATATTTAACTCATTGGTCCTTTTTGAAGTTTCAAATGAGATCTGAATCGGGTGTGTTTGCAGCAGCAACTTCTGTACATACTTTAAACACACTATCTAAATCTTCCTTTGGTTTTGCAGGGCTGAAGGATCTGATGCTGGCAGGTTGTTCCTGGTCATCTATTTCAGCTCTCTGCTCCTCTGGTTGCCCTCTCCTCCGTTCCCTGGACCTGCGGTATGCAGATGGGGTTAAAGACACTCAGATCAGGGATCTAGTCACCCCTCCAGGTGAGGACAGATTGGCCTTAGCAGCTACAGATTGATGGCTAGATATGTGTGACATCATCAGTTGTCATTATTTTTCCCTAATTTATTTCCCTGGGCTTTCTTCTCGTTTTACTTGTGTTTTGCTCTTTTTCTTATCTAACTCTTGAACATATAACCCGTCCGTTCCAGGCTGTGACAATCGCAGTCAGCTGCGGACCATGCAGTGTCTGCGACTAGCAGGCCTGGACATCAGCGACTCCACTCTGCGCCTGGTGATCCGCCATATGCCCCATTTAACAAAACTGGACCTCTCCCACTGCAACAGTCTCACCGACCACTCCATCAACCTGCTGACTGCAGTGGGCTCGTCTACCCGAAACACGCTCACAGAGCTCAACCTGGGAGGTGAGAGATTGATGGGAATAGCCTATTAGCGAGACACACACAAAAAAAGATGACACACAAACATGTTGCATTAGTTTTATTTTGCCATTAGTGATGTGTGTTTCTTTCCCAGGCTGCAGTAAACTGACAGACTCATGTCTGAAGTATCTCCGCCGCCTCTCTTTCATCTCACTGCTCGACCTGCGAGGCTGCAAAAGCGTCTCCCGCAAGGCCTGTGAGGCCTTCATCTCCGAGCTGTCTGTCAACACGCTCTACTGCCTATCAGATGAAAAACTGATCCAGAGGATATCCTAAGCACCTGCCTCTTCTTGACTGCAGAGGTGATTAGAGGTGGTATAGACAAGAGAGGGGATCCTGATATGTATCTGTATGACAAAGGACACAGGCAGGGAAGTTCACGTGCACCCGTATCACGTTAAAGGAGGGGCGGGGTCTAAACTGAGAGTGCTGACTCATGGTGTTGGTGAAAGGGGTTGTCACAGTTGGAACAAAATTTCTTTTCAACATTATGTCTTTTTCCCCATGTACCTACAAAGAGACTCAGGAGCTTTTTATGTTCTTTTGGGAATTAATGTGCGGAGAAAGCAAAAGGTATTTTTAATTTTTTTGGCAGAAGTGGGAGATAAGTTGTCTGTATTAAACGACACATCTTTTTGAAGTGCTCAACTCTTCAGACGATCTTGACTCCCATCAGAAACTCCTGCCTTTAAAAAAAAAAAAAAAAAAAAAAAAAAAAAAAAGACTACATCTTTGGAGTATAACTGTATTGTTCTGTTTGGCATAAAGTCTTATTTATCATCTAACTCATTTGATTTCTGCTACATCTGGGTGCTCCATATAGATGGCTATTTTTTTGTCAGATTCAAGAGAACAAATGTTAAGTTGTTTGACGACTTAGGTTTTATGGACAACAACTGTGCATTGAGATTTTTTTTTTTAGGACAACTAAAGTGACGGGTCTTTCACATCATGACTTATAAAGTGAGTGTTTTAGTTGTATGTTGTAATAAGACGCTTTGGTGCAACAGAAGTCCAATGGTATGCTTGATTAGTATACATGAGTGGTTGTGTAAAAGGGTAAAAAGAACAGCGTGAGAAGGCAATCGACAAGGCAAAGAGACCTCACCCCAACAAAAGGGCAGGTTGCATTAAGTGTATGGGGTAAGCCAAGGATTAGATGTCGGATAAATGGTGCATCTTTAAACAACTGTTCGACTTCAGGTGCTATGATTTCCAAACTCCTCAGCTTTGTTTTTGTACAGAAAAAACATTTAGAGCAAAAGTGTTAATACTATAGATGAAACTGCTCCCCACACCTTTTTTGTACACTTTTCTTTTCATGGATGGGAAAAAATGTGAGAATTTGCTTTTCACGGAATTTCATGACCATGTCCAATTCAATGTAGAGATGTATGATTTTGTTTGGGGGGGGGGGGGGTTGGTTATCATTTCTTTAAGCCCTTAAAAGTGTAGTGGTTCTGTATCAAAGGTCTCCTCCCAGACTGCTCTCCAGGCCATATCCCTTCAAAGGAATATAAGTATATAAAATATATACTTTTGTGTAAATGTGTTTTCCTCTTTTCGATTATCAAAACAGGAATCCTGTAGCATTGTAATTATTTTCTGAAGCCTTTTTCACTTTATGTTATTTGTGTTATTTTTCAAGAAAAATAAAAAATATATAAACAATGGGTAGAAATACAAGAAGCAAAATGTCAGCTGGACTACAGTTATACTAGTATTGCTTGGTTTTCGTGTTGAAAAGTTACCGTGATGATCAAACATCAGTCTTCCTGGCTCCACCCAGGTTTTCACCATAACCTGGAAATAAAGCGACGCCTAAATAAATAAATAAATAAACAAAGCTGCTGCAGCTGTTAATCAAGCTGCGTTTTGCCAGCTTTTTGCACAGTAACACGTGATTTTGACAGATGTGGTGTGGTTTATTGATCGTTAGCCAGGCAGGACTTGAGCGCCATCAGCAGCTGTCACCAACATCGTACCGGATTCCTCCAAATCGAGTGACCTGGAAGTGAAACTAGACTAAAGGCCGTATCTCGCTTTGTTTTGACAGACCGTAACAACGCTGCGATAAAAACAGGGTGGTTGCAGTAACAGCGGAGTAGCTAGCTAACTTTATCAATCGGGGATTTTACCCCTTTCCCCCCCCCAATAATAACGTTATATCCATCATAGAAAAAATGAAGGGACTTGCGAGGTGCATTTTGACCGACTAAATTATTTGAGAAGAATGGAAAGCAGGTGCTGAGAGGAGCAGGGAACAATGTTGTTATAAGCGAGTTAGCTAACGTTAGCTCAGCTAGCTGTTAGTTAACTACATCAAGTTAGTGGGCTGAGTTAGCCCGGCTAACTCAGCCCACTAATTTAAATAGGCACGCACAATATTCGGCTTTGCTGCCTAACATTAGCTGCTTGGAAATATTTGCTTTGTGACATTTTCCCCCCAGTGAAACACTCAGCGTTTAACCCTTATTTCTGCTTTTTACTACCGTTAAGCTAGCTAGCTAACCAGCTGTTAAGATCAGCGCTGAACTCGTTGCTTCAGTCTTGCTGTGGTGTCACTGCAATCTGTTGGCTGCTGAAGTCATTTTACAAACATAGCTTTACTGCTGTTGAACTGGCAGGCGGACGACAGCCATGGCCCAAGAAGCATTTCCTCTGCATTTTCTAGTCTGGAACAATCAGTACCTGGAGCTTGATCGGGAGCTGCAGAAGAAAGAGGTGAGTGAAGGAGGTTTATTTTGCATTTGGGATTTTACAGATGCGTTTGTTAGGTCGCACTGCATTGCGCTGATGCAGCTCGTGTGTTTTTGTGTGCAGCAGGATGTAGACCGTCTGGATCCGAGGGGGCGCACCCCGCTGGAGCTGGCTGTGTGTCTGGGCCACCTGGAGTCCACCCGGGTGCTGCTCAGGCACTCTGTAGACCCGACACACTGCAGCGCACAGGGCTGGACCAGTAAGTGCTCTGCTGTGGCTCCCAGTTTCATGCCCCGAGGCTGCTAAGGGAATAAGAAGCACCCACTGTCATTAACTGTGGATGTTACGTTTCAGTCTTGCAGGAGGCGGTGAGCACCGGGGACCCTGAGCTGGTCCAACTGGTACTCCAGTACAGAGACTTCAAGCGTGCGACTGAGAGACTGGCGGGCATCCCAGAGCTGCTCAGCAAACTAAGACAGGTAAAACTTCTTTACAGTCGGCTATTTTATTAAAAACTTTGAGCCTCCAGGTCTTTAACTCTACCTGCTGCCTTACACAACAAAGCTTTAGTTACTATTTATGGAAAGGGTTGTTTTTTTTTCTTTTCAGTGGAGAGCAACAAAGTTCAAAGCTGCTGTGTCAGTGCATCTTTTTCATCACTGCATGTTCCCAACATGTTCCCAAGTCTGATGAATCAGGATGCACAAATGTAAGATGACAGGGATATTTTGCTTTTGTTTGAGTAAGAGTTTTCATGGTGTCTTCCAGGCGCGGGACTTCTATGTAGAGATGAAGTGGGAGTTCACCAGTTGGGGTGAGTGTGTCTCACTTATTTGTTTTACCACAGAGGTCAGTTTCAGTACCGCAGTAGTTGGACAGCTCCTCCGGCAGCAGCCACAGCTCAGAGGACTTTGAAAAGTCCTGATTGTGTTTACTCCAATCAGTCAGTTTGAAACAGTGGCCTAAACACAAGACAGGGCAGGTTCATTTCAAAATGTATCCCACTACAAATTACAGATCCCCTGCCCTAAAGTGTTATCTGTAATGTAATGTGGTGTCCTGTGTTTGGATTACTTTGCCTTCTCAACTCTGCAGAAAATGCTCACGTAAACAGTTAATCCAGTTTTGTAGCTTATATTAGTGATCATCAATAATCAATTAATTAATGCCTTCTAACGTGTATTCTTTTCAATAACTAATAGGGGTGTGACGAGACACTTTTGCACATTGAACACTTTATTTCCTGCATTATGATGTTTTTTCTGCACCATTTTATGGTGATTTTCTTTTATTTATATAAAGAGAAACACACAATTGACGTGTGGAAAATTGTCAATTGTAACAATTTAATCTTACGAAATCTCATCACACCCCTAATAACTAATGAAATACAGCAAGCATTTTATAATGTCAGCCATTGTTACAACACTGTAATGTCTATAGTTGAACTATTTAGTTCCAGTCAGCTTTTTAATAAAGCAGTATAGTACAGGAATTTAATGTTAATTTCCCACTGACATATAAATCAAGTTCCATTTCTGTTTTTTTTATCATTATAAATGGAATACTTTTGGTATCTTTGCTGTTTGTTTTCTGACTAACAGCTGTCATTAGCTACAGCGCTGTGCAACAAGCTATATGTAGACATTTTCTAGAAAAACATTTAAACCCTGTAAATCTGCTTCTCATTCTCCTCTTGGTTTCTAAAACGCTTCTCCTCTCCTTCAATGTTCCTCTCAGTGCCCCTGGTGTCAAAGGTGTGTCCCAGTGACGTCTACCGGGTCTGGAAAAGCGGCTCGTGCCTCCGTGTGGACACCACCCTCCTGGGCTTTGAACACATGACCTGGCTAAAAGGACGACGCAGCTACATCTTCAAGGGTGGAGGTGCGTGTGCTCCTAGGACAGCATCAAATGCGTATGAACATGTACTTGAACAGCTGAGGTCGATGGATGGATGTTTTTGCTTTGAAAACTTTGAGTTGGACCCTGAAAGACTTAGAAAAGGGTCGTGGCTGTTGAGTGGACTCAAAGTTGCATGAATATGATTCATGTGGTGATATAAACAAACAAGCTAGCATCAGAGCTAGCAAGGCTATTTTGCTTACCTGAATCTTGTTTATTTCAATTGCCTGTTTCATTAGCCACTGGTTTAGGTTCCTATGTCTTTTGCCTTTCCTTTTCACCTGGGTGCTGCTCTTCTTAGACGACGGGGCCGTGGTGATGGAGGTGGACCATGAGAAGCAGGTGGTGTACACAGAGCCACTTGTGTTGTCTCCCCGTGACGCGCCCTCCCTACTCGCAGCCATGCAGCCGTCGCAGGAGAACACAGCTCAGAGACTCACGTCGCCCATCGTCTCCACGCACCTCAACACACGCAACATTGCCTTCGAAAGGTAACAAGCACGTTCTGTATACAGATGTACAAACAAGATTAATTTAATCAAGATCACATTGATATCTGAACCACCTTGCTTCATGGAGCTACTAACTTGCCCTGAAATTATTTCTTTAATTTGGGTTCAATGGATATGTTTTTTGTATCATGTTTGTGGCTTTACACCCTGTTTGAATCTGAGACAAAAATGTAAAGCCTGTAATGTAATTTAGCATATCATCTACAGACAATTCACATAAACTCTCACTATATAGAGTTACCATCACAACTAATTATTATTTTTCATGTATGTGCAACACCTTCATCACCCCGTGAGGCAGCTGCAGTAAATTATAGTCTAACCTCATCAGTGTAACAAATGTTACACTAACACAACTAATCTTTCCTTATGTGTCCCTGTCACGTCCCCACAGATTACTGCACTATTTGTCAATATGTCTATATTGTTTTGTTCATAGTGTGTATATTAGTGTTGTCTACTCTGTAGTTTGTGTCTGATTTTATTTTATTATTATGTTATTATTGTATAAGTAAGCACATCGTGAGCAATGTACAATCCCGAGTCAAATTCCTCGTATGTGTACACATACCTGGCAATAAAACTGATTCTGATTAAAAACATAAAAACACTAATAATATCTCTGCCCTTACTTTGTTTCTTTGCCTGTTTAGGAACAAGTCGGGAATCTGGGGCTGGCGATCTGAGAAGAGTGAGGTGGTCAGTGGGTACGAAGCCAAGGTGAGAGTGACCGCAGAGCCAACCCAGTTCATATGGGTTTTCAGAAGTAGCAAAGCTGGCTGAAACGTGTAGTTCACACCATTTGGTAGTTAGTGTAGTATTTTTCTATGAGCCAGTCTGCTGTTGAGACTGTTCTAGAAAGCATTTTTTAATAAAATTAACACAAGTAATAATGTGTCAGAAATCAGAGAGAGCTTTAGCACAAGAGATTGCTATTGTGTTTGTGAAAACGGACACAAATTTTTACAAGGGACAAGGGAAATGCAGACAAGAACATAGTGTGCGAACAGATAACAGACAAAACACAATATGCAGTTTGCTCTGTCAAACATAGACCAGGAGAGATTCTTCCTTACGCTACACCACACAGTTTTACCTACTGCTGTTTTAAGAAATGTATTTTTAACCCAAACAAATGTGTTAACAAGGAGCTTCACTTAAACAAAGTGTGTGTTTTGAGTGTTTTTTGTGCGTCGTCTGGTCCAGGTTTACAGTGCCACCAATGTGGAGCTGGTGACTCGGTCAAGGACGGAGCATCTGTCAGACCAGGATAAGTCGAGGAGCAAAGGTAAACACACCAACACGACAACGCCCACGCAGTAAGTCCTTTTGCACTTATAACCATAGTGGTGGGAAGGCAATATGTCAAAACCAGTGTAAGTAATTGAAACTTAATGTACGAAAAATGACTTAACACTTTTGATCACTATGTAGTTCCTTTTGACTCACAGTACAGAGTTATTTTCCCCTCAGTGTATTATGATGTTATTTATGATCCAGTGCTCCAGATGCATCTCTTGCCTTCCTTGTAGAGCGAAAAATAGACTGAATTAGCAGATTGATGACGATGATGATGATGATGATGATGATGATGATGATCTCCTTACATTATTCCCACTCAGGCTCAAAGACTCCTCTGCAGTCCTTCCTGGGGATTGCTGAACAACACACAGCTCACAATGGGGTAAGAGACTCCACCCACACCACCTGCAGCTTTCTGTAATGAACACAGTCACTTACAGCTCTCTCTCTTTCTGCATTTCTATCAGAGTAATGTATCCCAGTGTGCCAGCCCTCACAACCCCACGGCCATCACAGCCGAGGAGTATTTCAACCCAGAGTTCAACCTGAACGGCCGGGACATCGGACGTCCCGTCGAGCTTACCAGCAAAGTCCAGAAGTATGATGCAGCCGCAGAAACACACAGCGTTAATGCTCATCACTTAAAGCTTTCTTTATGGACCAGTTTGCTCAAAACGGGGGTGTTGCATCTCCTCCTCTCTGTCCGTCTCCCTTTTCCATCTCCAGGTTTAAAGCGACCCTGTGGTTGAGCGAGAGTCACCCTTTGTCCCTGGCCGAGCAGGTGACACCCATTATCGACCTCATGGCCATCTCCAATGCCCACTTTGCCAAGCTGCGGGACTTCATCACGCTGCGCCTGCCGCCAGGTTTCCCTGTCAAGATAGGTGGGTATGAGAGATGTGGGTTATTTCCTGTGTGGAGTTGGACATGGGTCTTGAGTTTATTAAAACTAGGTTCAAGCACCACACATTGATTCTCTAGTAGCTCCAGGTGTGTTGGTCTGTAACTGTCTGTTGCTAAATTGACATGTTAAACCTAAAATAATGAGAGCTAAAAGCTTTAGTCTTCTGGACTAATTGTTTTGCCTGATTCACGTTCTTTGTGTGTGCCACTGTATGTTTTTCATTTGCGCTGCCGATTGGTGCTACAGGAATAATCAGTTATTTAAATCTTTCAAAAACTCACTGTCTGCCCTCCAGAGATTCCCTTGTTTCACGTGTTGAACGCTAGAGTGACGTTCAGTAACCTGTGCGGCTGCGACGAGCCTGTCAGCTCTGTGACTGTTCACCAAACCGAGAGCTCCGAGGAAGCTGGTGACTATTTACTCACATATAAACACCAGTGAAAGAACATTAGGTAATACCTGATGTTTTTAAATCACATAGAGATCATCTGGTTCTGAAACTTTAAAAAATATGTCTGTAGTAGAACAAGAGTGAGTAGATAATATATCACAGTGCAGAATATTTTAATTATAAAACTGTTTCATCACATTTAGTTTGTTGCTTTGAAGATAAGGTCATTTCTTGTTGTTTGCTGTGTTCTGTTTTGTTTCCAAAACAGAACACAGGCTTAGTATTAGTATTATAGTTTTATTTTTTGTATTGATATACTTTTAACTTGTAGTTACAGTAAGGTTGTAACCCATCTTCACCCAGGTCAGTCTCCCACTCGCTTCGACTGTGAGGTGGACCCCTCGGTGTTCGAACCACCCGCGGACTACACCACCCTTGGTCCAGGCCGCAGCGAGCCGATGAGGGACGAGGATGACAACCTGCTGCAGTTCGCCATCCAGCAGAGCCTGCTGGACGCCGGCACAGAGAGTGACCAGGTCAAAACAAGGCCTCGCCTGAGAGTCCGCCCAGTAACTCCTAATTAGTCTTAATTAGATACGTATCAGATGTGCGACTAGACATCGTCATCTTCTGCATAGTAACACCTTATTATTGTTTTGAAGTATGCTTTGCACAGTCTGCATTCTCCCCACACTCTGACACACTCACACACCTACACCTCAGGTACAGTGGGTACGGAAAGTATTCAGACCCCTTTCAATTTTTCACTCTTTGTTTCATTGCAGCCATTTTCCAAAAATCAAAAAGTTCATTTTATTTCTCAGTAATGTACACTCAGCACCCCATCTTGACAGAAAAAAAAACAGAAATGTAGAAATATTTGCAAATTTATTAAAAAAGAAAAACTGAAATATCACATGGTCATAAGTATTCAGACCCTTTGCTCAGTATTTAGTAGAAGCACCCTTTTGATCTAATACAGCCATGAGTCGTTTTGGGAAAGATGCAACAAGTTTTTCACATCTGGATTTGGGTATCCTCTGCCATTCCTCCTTGCAGATCCTCTCCAGTTCTGTCAGGTTGGATGGTAAACGTTGGTGGACAGCCATTTTCAGGTCTCTCCAGAGATGCTCAATTGGGTTTAAGTCAGGGCTCTGGCTGGGCCATTCAAGAACAGCCACGGAGTTGTTGTGAAGCCACTCCTTCGTTATTTTAGCGGTGTGCTTAGGGTCATTGTCTTGTTGGAAGGTAAACCTTCGGCCCAGTCTGAGGTCCAGAGCACTCTGGAAAAGGTTTTCGTCCAGGATATCCCTGTACTTGGCCGCATTCATCTTTCCCTCGATTGCAACCAGTCGTCCTGTCCCTGCAGCTGAAAAACACCCCCACAGCATGATGCTGCCACCACCATGCTTCACTGTTGAGACTGTATTGGACAGGTGATGAGCAGTGCCTGGTTTTCTCCACACATACCGCTTAGAATTAAGGCCAAAAAGTTCTATCTTGGTCTCATCAGACCAGAGGATCTTATTTATCACCATCTTGGAGTCCTTCAGGTGTTTTTTAGCAAACTCCATGCGGGCTTTCATGTGTCTTGCACTGAGGAGAGGCTTCCATCGGGCCACTCTGCCATAAAGCCCCGACTGGTGGATTGCTGCAGTGATGGTTGACTTACTACAACTTTCTCCCATCTCCCGACTGCATCTCTGGAGCTCAGCCACAGTGACCTTTGGGTTCTTCTTTACCTCTCTCACCAAGGCTCTTCTCCCCCGATAGCTCAGTTTGGCCGGACGGCCAGCTCTAGGAAGGGTTCTGGTCGTCCCAAACGTCTTCCATTTGAGGATTATGGAGGCCACTGTGCTCTTAGGAACCTTAAGTGCAGCAGAAATTTTTTTGTAACCTTGGCCAGATCTGTGCCTTGCCACAATTCTGTCTCTGAGCTCTTCAGGCAGTTCCTTTGACCTCATGATTCTCATTTGCTCTGACATGCACTGTGAGCTGTAAGGTCTTATATAGACAGGTGCTCTGACATGCACTGTGAGCTGTAAGGTCTTTATATGAGACATACTTATGACCATGTGATATTTCAGTTTTTCTTTTTTAATAAATTTGCAAAAATTTCTACATTTCTGTTTTTTTTTCTGTCAAGATGGGGTGCTGAGTGTACATTACTGAGAAATAAAATGAACTTTTTAGATTTTTGGAAAATGGCTGCAATGAAACAAAGAGTGAAAAATTTAAAGGGGTCTGAATACTTTCCGTACCCACTGTAAACACCCCGGCTTGCCCCTCCTCACTCTCCCCCCGTCTGCTCCATTTTCTCCATCAGCAGTATGTTTTATAAAGTCGCCTAAAAGACTGAGAACTAGTCTTTTTTCCGTACATTTCCACTGGCAATCCGTTATCACGGCAGCAAGTGAGCCACACGTCAAACAACTGAAACCAACATCTGCACTGTGTGTTCACGGCTGCTTTACCTGGTCCGTGCGTAAAATACCCACCGCGACTTGTAACATAAGTTAATAGTCTACCAATTTTTTTAACCGAGTGAAGTCTGTGCAAAAACACATGGACATAAGACGACTGTTGCCACCCCCCGCGTGCGCACCCAATGACATCGTCCATCCCGATGTTTCATTGTAGACATCGTTCGATGGAAATTTTATAGACATCGCCCAACCATAGTTCTTGCATTTCTTCTTTTCTATCTCTAAACATTTTAAAATGTGGGTTCCCTTACATTTAAAGCCAGGTGTGACTCTTATGTATGGTTTTTAGGTGACCATCTGGGAGGCCCTGACCAACAGCCGCCCTGTGCCCCCGAGTCCACTGTATGAGGAAGACTCTCAGTTGGAGAGGTGAGCCGACCTTCAGACTTTACCTCTGTTTGCTTCCCAGGCAGGTTCAGGCTGGAGAGCAGATTCTAGGTGAACTCTGCTGTTAAGTATATCAGCTATTTTTTTAGGCGATTAGCATTACAGTGAGGAAAATAAGTGTTTGAACACCCTGCTATTTTGCAAGTTTTCCCACTTAGAAATCATGGAGGGGTCTGAAATTGTCATCGTAGGTGCATGTCCACTGTGAGAGACATGATCTAAAAAAAAATAAAAATCCAGAAATCACAATGTATGATTTTTTTAACTATTTATTTGTATGATACAGCTGCAAATAAGTATTTGAACACCTGTCTATCAGCGAGAATTCTGACTCTCAAAGACCTGTTAGTCTGCCTTCAAAATGTCCACCTCCACTCCATTTATTATCTTAAATTAGATGCACCTGTTTGAGGTCATTAGCTGCATAAAGACACCTGTCCACCCCATACAATCAGTAAGAATCCAACTACTAACATGGCCAAGACCAAAGAGCTGTCCAAAGACACTAGAGACAAAATTGTACACCTCCACAAGGCTGGAAAGGGCTACGGGGAAATTGCTAAGCAGCTTGGTGAAAAAAGGTCCACTGTTGGAGCAATCATTAGAAAATGGAAGAAGCTAAACATGACTGTCAATCTCCCTCAGACTGGGGCTCCATGCAAGATCTCACCTCGTGGGGTTTCAATGATCCTAAAAAGGTGAGAAATCTGCCCAGAACTACACGGGAGGAGCTGGTCAATGACCTGAAAAGAGCTGGGACCACCGTTTCCAAGGTTACTGTTGGTAATACACTAAGACGTCATGGTTTGAAATCACGCATGGCACGGAAGGTTCCCCTGCTTAAACCAGCACATGTCAAGGCCCGTCTTCAGTTTGCCAATGACCATTTGGATGATCCAGAGGAGTCATGGGAGAAAGTCATGTGGTCAGATGAGACCAAAATAGAACTTTTTGGTCATAATTCCACTAACCGTGTTTGGAGGAAAAAGAATGATGAGTACCATCCCAAGAACACCATCCCTACTGTGAAGCATGGGGGTGGTAGCATCATGCTTTGGGGGTGTTTTTCTGCACATGGGACAGGGCGACTGCACTGTATTAAGGAGAGGATGACCGGGGCCATGTATTGTGAGATTTTGGGGAACAACTTCCTTCCCTCAGTTAGAGCGTTGAAGATGGGTCGAGGCCAGGTCTTCCAACATGACAATGACCCGAACCACACAGCCAGGATCACCAAGGAGTGGCTCTGTAAGAAGCATATCAAGGTTCTGGCGTGGCCTAGCCAGTCTCCAGACCTAAACCCAATAGAGAATCTTTGGAGGGAGCTCAAACTCCGTGTTTCTCAGCGACAGCCCAGAAACCTGACTGATCTAGAGAAGATCTGTGTGGAGGAGTGGGCCAAAATCCCTCCTGCAGTGTGTGCAAACCTGGTGAAAAACTACAGGAAACGTTTGACCTCTGTAATTGCAAACAAAGCCTACTGTACCAAATATTAACATTGATTTTCTCAGGTGTTCAAATACTTATTTGCAGCTGTATCATACAAATAAATAGTTTAAAAAATCATACATTGTGATTTCTCACAATGTATCTGTCTCTCACAGTGGACATGCACCTACGATGACAATTTCAGACCCCTCCATGATTTCTAAGTGGGAGAACTTGCAAAATAGCAGGGTGTTCAAACACTTATTTTCCTCACTGTATATTCTCCATGGGTTGAGTAAGTCAGTGTCAGGTACAGACATCAGAGATGTACAGAAAAGCAGATGAATGTTCTGTATTGATTTTTCACATTTCTGGTTAATTCTTGTCATTTTGTACTTTATGAACAGAGAATAATAAAAATAAGGATGAAAAATCTTAGATTTAGCAGAGCTTGAAGCTGTCATCTAGGTCTACCTGTCAGTTCAGTCCACCGCCTTTTTTAGTTGTTACTGTACAACCATTTAACTCATGCTTATTCATAATTTGTTCTTATTCAGGGAAACCTGTGGCTTGTGAAGTCATTTAATTAAACATCTCTGAATAGGCTCCAGTGATTAGCTTTTTCTTTCCACCTTCTCATGGGAACAGCAGCTCCCACTTGTCACATAACAAAGCTCCACACTGAAACTTTACTGTTAAGATTCCCTTCTTTGTCTAACAATACATCAAGCCTTATATTTTTTCTTACTTTTCTCAGGGCAATCCAGGAGTCCCTGTCCATCTCACTGGTCAGCAGAGAGGGAGAAGACATGGCCGACCCCAGCCAGCCCTCCTCCGTCTCCCCGCTGGACCCCACCGCCAACTCCCCACTCTCCTACAGCGCAGTGACCGATCCGCGGCTGTCGGTACAGTTTGGTGTGGCGTCGAGCTTCGACGAGCAGCTGCGTATGGCCATGGAGCTGTCGTGCCGGGAGCAGGAGGAGATGGACAGGTGAGGCGGGAGCAGTATGACATGCATGACCTCACCTGAGTCAACACCGTCAATGTTGGAATCAACTCCGAAAGCTTGTTTGAGTGACCCAGAGGATGTTTGACTCAGAATTGGAGCTATTTCAGACATCCAGAGGTTAGAGGGTAGAGGTCCCGCAAGGAAATCTATACATGCTTATCCTGTGCAGTCCCAGCATGCACATGTCTTTGGACCATGGTAGGCAGAAAAACTCTGCACCACTGTGCATGTTTTTTTTGTTATGGAATGAGTGGACTTCTATTGTCTGGGCTGTGAGCACACACAGGGAGTGCTGCAGTGTGCTTTTCCATCTCAAACTATGTTTTGGCACCAAAGTGTGACAAACAACATCTGCAACACAGCGGGTAGTCAAAATCTCCTAGCATCCAAATCCAAGGAAACTGTCTCTTAGTTGTCATCCGTTCCATGTTGTTATTCGTGCGCATTAATACTGCGATGCTACAATAAAGATATGGTTCAGGCAAGGTTGTGTAGTGTGAGTGAGTCAATTTTATTTATTTAGTATATAGCACCTTTCGCAGAGCAAGGTCACAAAGTGCTCCACAGAGTGAAATGACTCAAAATAAGAACATAAAAACAGTAAAAGGAACTACAATAAAACATAAGCAACAACAGAGGTTAAAAACACACCAGATTACAAACACAGCATGAGGCGAGACAAAGGCCAGTTTGGATAAATGAGTGTTCAGCTGCTTTTAAAGGCATAAACAGAGACCGCAGAACGTTAAGTCTAAAAGCAGTAGTCCTAGTAGTCCTGGGTTATGTGATGTTTGCCATTCATATAGTGCAACTTCGGCTGACTAATCAGTAATCGGGTGAATTTTATTTTTTTTCTATGCCCAACCTTCAGGGACAGTTTTGCCCTCTGTAATCTGACTCGATGAAGGGTTAGATACCAGGAAACTGAGATTACAGTATTTACATAGAATTTCCACCCAAATCTCCTTCCTTTTCCCTGGGAAAAAATAAATTACCTGCAGGTATTTTTAGCACACATGTTCCTTTTGTGTCTTTTGGTAAAGCTTATTTTACATACTGAAACAAAGATGCCTTCTCCAAACCCCATTAATGCTACCATGAACTATATTGTAGCTAATACTTAAGTCTGACACTAAAATGCCCTTATTACAGTAATTAACGGTATCAACTTTTTAGCTGCTGTGCTTAGTTTTCATTATGTTGGATGCTAAAATGGCACCATTACAGTACAGGATTTTTTTCAAGTGGTTCAAAAGTGGCTTAATAAGACATGATTGCCTCTATCCCTGTACTTGGACGTCCAAGATCAATGCTCCTGTGCTTTAATCCACTATATTAACATGCCAGATTTGCTGTACGCAACAGATTTTCCTTCCTGGCACTGCACACAACCTGAGGTCAGCACTGTAAAGCTGGTCAGATGCACCCGTATAAGCACTCAGATCAAACCATTCTCTACAAGTCAGCATTTAGTTCTTTCCACTAAAAAATGTGGCGTACTTCAAAGAGGATTTTTTCTACTTCACATGCTCTAACAAAAATGAGAGAATAACATTAGAAGATTACAATAAACATCTGCAGTTCTTTTAGTTTGAAATGAAACTTCAGTTAAGGTGAGCAATATGGAGTATTATATTCCTGGAAGTAAGTAAATCACAGGAACGTCATTGTTCTTACTTACGAACTTTTATTTCTTTTTTTCGTAGGCAGCAGAAGGAGGAAGAGGAGGAGCTAGAGAGGATCCTGCAGCTGTCACTCACCGAGAAGTAATGTCACAATCAGCACAATGGAGCGACGGTCTTCATTGGGGAACAATCCTCTTAATTTATTCAGTTTTATTTTTTAAATCCTGAGATGTTAAGTTATTACAGATACTTTATTTGTCTTTCTCACATGAAGGCTGCTACGACAGAGTGTAAAGGACCAGAATATAAGAAGTGTGAGTGAAACGCAGGCGGGAGGTGGAAACAGGTACTCTTAAACACACTACAGTGAAGGAGGAGACAAAAGGGAGATAGTTTTCTTTATTTTCTTTTTTTATTGAACATTTTTCACAGTCTTGCTGTCTTTATCAAGTGATGAATGATCCTTAAACTTTAATCCTACAGTATAACATGCTCCATGATAATGATGAAAATTAAGAAAGTACAGTCTTAATGGAATAACTTAATATAAAAATATGATTATAACATTTGAAACATTATGTTGGCTTACTGCTATGTGTGAAAAATAAAGAGTAATGATCATCCTGGATTCTGTTTTTTTGTTGTTTTTTTTAATTAACGCTTTAAAACAATGATAAAAAGATTGACATGTAGCATGCAATTTTGTATTGTACAGTTTGATTATTCTTTCATATCAAAAATGGACAATAATTCAGATCTGCTCAATAATTGGCTCAGGCAAGTCTTTTGATCATTTTTATACTTTTAAGCCACAATTCTGGAGCAAAAACAAAGCATGACAACCTTTTGCGAGACAAAAAACATTGCTACCACATGTAGCTGAAACTAGAGCTGCAATGATTAGTCGTTCAAAAGAAAATTAATCTGAAACTACTTGCTAATTAATCAGTTGTTCTTAAAGCAAAAATGCCAAACTTCTGCTGAAATGTGAGGATTTGCAGTTTTGTCAGGAAATTAATAATCTTTTGATTTGGGTTGCTTTTTTTGCTTAATTTGGATTGACGTGACAATTTGAAGGCGTCACTTTGGTCTCTGGGATATTGTGATGTTTTACATTTTTCACCACTTGTTGACATTCCATATACCAATTGATTAACTGAGAAAATAATCGTTGGTTGCAGCCATAATTGTGGTCATATTATCTATTTAAATTGGGTCATAATGATATCAAAGCGCTCTTAACCTTTTGTGTACGATTGAACAGTTTTCAGCTTAATGTAAACAGTCTTTCTTGAAGACAGTAATAGATCATAATTTTCAGTGATAATAATGTTATACTGTTGAAATGTGAAAACCTTGCACATCCATATGACATATGGCTCTCAAATTAATGGCTCAGTGAAATACACAAACATTTACTTTTATGGCTTGGCGCAAAACTTTGTACACACATTCTTGGTTCATAGATGAAGTATGAATGTCACCATGAAGATGAAATCTCAACAACTATTGGATGGATTGCTAAGATATTTTGTACAGACACTCGTGTTCTCCAAAGGTTGACTTGTTATTTTGATCCCCTGACTTTTAATCTAGCACCATCATCAGTTCACGTGTTTATATTGTCCAAATACCTGCAAAACTAATGACATTCTCATCAGACTTGTTAGCATGCCAGCATGTTAAACTAAGATGGCTGTTTCTACAACACGTATTATAGCACATTAGCATTAGCCTGCTGACATAAAGCACTTTGTACGGCCTCAAAGACATGATTGCAGACTCTCATGTCTCATAGTCTTGTCATTTCACATTTTAGCTATACATTTCAACTTGTCAACATGAACAGTGCACTGAAGCACAGACAGTTCCAAGAGAGGTGGACAAGGCATTTGTGTTTTTGTGGAGTTTAACAGGAGCGTTACAGTGGATATAAAAAGGTTACACACCCCTGTTAAAATGCCAGGTTTTTGTGATGTAAAAAAAAAATGAGGCTAAGATAAATCATGTCCTATAAAGTGAACAACTGAAAAACAAAATGAAATCTTTAAGGGGGAAAAATTAAAAAAATCCAAAACTTACAATAACTTAGTTGCATAAATGTGCAAACCCTCTTATAACTGGGGATGTGGCTGTATTTAGAATTAACCAATCACCAGCACGATAACGACACAAAGCCCAGACCTGAATCCAATTGAACATCTGTGTGGTGATCTGAAGAGGGCTGTGCACAGGCGATGTCCTCACAATCTGACAGAATTGGAGTGCTTTTGTAAAGACGAGTGGGCCATGCTAAAATAGTGTGTTGTAATAAAATCAAAATTTTAGTAAGTATGTATTCGTGTAAGGGTGTGCACGCTTATGCAAACAGGCTATTGTAAGTTTTGTATTCCCCCCTCCCCCTAAAAGATTTCAGTTAGTTTTTTCAATTGAATTGTTCACGTTATGGGTCACATTAAAGGTGGAAAAAATGGTGACAGATTTATATTTATCTTTGTCTCCTCACAAAAACATGGCATTTTATCAGGAGGGTGTAGACTTTTTATATCCACTGTACCTGTCTCATCTGGAAAAGATGTGTTACAGCCCCTCTGAAGAGAGGACAACCTGACCAGAGGCCCATGGGTTTGAGACCCATGCTTTAAGAAATTGAGAACCTTTCGTTTTAATTTAACCGACGCACATTATTAACTTTGTCCAGTGGATTTTTGTTGAAAGATTTTCACGGCACTAAATGTGGTCCTTAAAAGTGGTCCACATTGAATTAGCAGCACATGCCTCACACTGTTGAGCTGTTTATATTCCACTGTGCTGTGCTTGAGCGGGACTTTTCAGTGGTTTCGTTCTCATAGGTGGTGATTTCCTCCTCGTCAGTAGCAGAGATGGTTTCCTTGCGTAGTTTTAAAATTTCCCGAAGCTCTCCATCCAGCTGAACTTTTTCAGATAAGAACATACACATGGTCACACATTTAGACTGACTTTACTCGCTGACATGTACGCTTTTATGCGCAAACCTAAAGCAGCTCTTTAAGTAGCCTACTAATGTTAAAACAAATGCTCACCTAGGTTTAGGTTGTTGGCACCAGGACTGTGGTCATCAGGAACCACATATTCAGTCTCCTCTGTCTTGGTAGGAGGGGGCAGAAGCTCCTCTTTGGTCTGCGAGCGCGGCATAGGTGCCACTTGTGCCTTGGGTACCGTTTTAGGTGCAGCTGAGGTGATGTTGATGCACTTTGGAGTGGGGAACACATCTGTTGAACACACACACACAAACATTAAGAGTTGTGTTCTTGCCGCTGAGCCTGAGACTATTTGTAACAGTGGCATTCCTCTTACTGATGCAAGTGTCGTAGGGCTGAGATGGCATGTAGGGATGAAGACGGTACTCTGTCTTTTCAATGAAGAATTTAATTACATCGTTTAAGGAGGAGACCATCACCTACAGAAGAGAGGACACATGAAGAAAACACAGTTTATTAATGATGATTCAGATGATTTATAATTGCATATTTTCAGGTTTCCCATACTTTGGCTATTGAACACTGCACTCCAACTATGTTGGTGATCAGGGTATCCAAGCTAGATTAAAAAATAACTGAAATACATATAATTATGTCAATTATTCATTCAATTGGCATGAATGTCAAACAACAATATTGCCAACTATTGCAAACTTAAAATATAATACAAAAGAACAATTCATTTCATACAGTTCATTAAATAAAATAAATAAAACAGTAAATGTGTGTGTGTGCCATGTTTTTGTTCTTATATTTTGTATAATATGTATTATATCTCTCATAATAAATAGAAAAAATATCTACGTTACTATTTGAGGCAAAGAAGTGGATCAACATTCAGTGGTAATTTGCTAGCAACACTCATACACATGAACCTTCTCACAAGGAGTGGACGTTTCAAGCATAATAAACTTCAAAGATTAAAGGAACCCGATCCACATTTTCTTCACTGGAAACAAGCATGTACAGGTGCATCTCAGAAAATTAGAATATCCTGAAAAAGTTCATTTATTTCAGTAATTCAACTTAAAAGGTGAAACTAATGGGGATGACTGTAGCCTGGAGAGGATTGTCAGGAAAAGGCCATTGAAATGTGTGGGGGAGATTCACAAGGAGTGGACTGAGGCTGGAGTTACTGCATCAAGAGCCAACACACACAGACGGGTCCTGGACATGGGCTTCAAATGTCGTATTCCTCTTGTCAAGCCGCTCCTGAACAACAAACAACGTCGGAAGCGTCTTACCTGGGCTAAAGAAAAAAAAGAACTGGTCTGTTTCTCAGTGGTCCAAAGTCCTCTTTTCTGATGAGAGCAAATTTTGCATCTCATTTGGAAACCAAGGTCCCAGAGTCTGGAGGAAGAATGGAGAGGCACACAAACCAAGATGCTTGAAGTCCAGTGAGAAGTTTCCACAGTCTGTGTTGGTTTGGGGAGCCATGCCATCTGCTGGTCCACTGTGCTTTATTAAGTCCAGAGTCAGAGTCATTTTCCAGCAGGACTTGGCACCTGCCCATAAGTACCAAAACCTGGTTCAATGACCATGGGATTACTGTGCTTGATTGGCCAGCAAACTCGCCTGACCTGAACCCCATAGAGAATCTATGGGGCATTGCTAAGAGAAAGATGAAAGACATGAGACCGAACAATGCAGAAGAGCTGAAGGCCGCTATTGAAGCATCCTGGTCCTCCATAACACCTCAGCAGTGCCACAGGCTGATAGCATCCATGCCATGCCGCATTGAGGCAGTAATTCATGCAAAAGGGGCCCAAACTGAGTATATATGCATGATTATACTGTTCAGAGGCCTGACATTTCTGTATTTAAAATCCTCTTATTGATTTCATGTAATATTCTAGTTTTCTGAGATTTGGGGTTTTCATAAGCTGTACGCAATAATCATCTAAATTATATCAAATAAAGGCTTGAAATATCTCACTTTGCATGTAATGAGTCTATATAGTATTAGTTGCACCTTTTCAGTTGAATTACTGAAATATTCTCACGATATTCTAATTTTCTGAGATGCACCTGTATGTCAGGTTTGGTACATGAATGTCATTTTAGCAGCTGACTTGGAAGGATCTTAATTCCTACAAGCACGCAGCAACATTTTCATTTTCTTTCTATTGGACTTACTGGTGTCTCTAGTTCAATGACAAACCCTGAGTTTGTGGAGGTTACTCTGTAGTTCTTCTTGACAGGCCCACTGAAACACAAGGAAGAGCGGGGGTTATTCACTTACCCCCGACTGGGCCGTTGATAAACAACTTTTTTTTTTTATATATGAAATGTAAACAATTTGGAATGAGCAAAAAAACAACAAGCACCTATCAACATGTTTATCTATCAATCATAGCATCTTGTGGTTACTGATTGTCATAACTACATTACTCTGAAATGTAAATGCTAATAAGTAAATAAGACATTGATCCTACAGTAACACTTTTTATATTTGTGTTGAGGAAAAACATTTGTCGTTTAGACACCTTTATACTTTTGTCTACGCATACGTGTAGGTGCAGAAAATTCATTACATGCCAAGGGAGATATTTCAAGCCTTTATTTGATATAATTTTGATGATTATTGCTTACAGCTTATGAAAACCCCCAAATTCAAAATCTCAGAAAATTAGATTATCTTCTTGGTTTGTGTGCCTCTCCATTCTTCCTCCAGACTCTGGGACCTTGGTTTCCAAATGAGATGCAAAATTTGCTCTCATCAGAAAAGAGGACTTTGGACCACTGAGAAACAGACCAGTTCTTTTTTTCTTTAGTCCAGGTAAGACGCTTCCGACGTTGTTTGTTGTTCAGGAGCGGCTTGACAAGAGGAATACGACATTTGAAGCCCATGTCCAGGACCCGTCTGTGTGTTGGCTCTTGATGCAATAACTCCAGCCTCAGTCCACTCCTTGTGAAGCTCCCCCACACATTTGAATGGCCTTTTCCTAACAATCCTCTCCAGGCTACAGTCATCCCTGCTGCTTGTGCACCTTTTTCTTCCACACTTTTCCCTTCCACTTAACTTATTAATGTGCCTTGATACAGCACTTTGAGAACATCCAACTTCTTTTGCAATTACCTTTTGAGGCTTTCCCTCCTTGTGGAGGGTGTCAATGATGGTTTTCTGCACAACTGTCAGGTCAGCAGTCTTCCCCATGATTGTGAATTCCACTGAACCAGACTGAGAGACCAATTAAAGGCTCAGGAACCCTTTGCAGGTGTTTTGGATTAATTAGCTGATTAGAGTGTGACACTTTGAGCCTACAATACTGAACCTTTTCACAATATTCTAATTTTCTGAGATTTTGAATTTGGGATTTTCATAAGCTGTAAGCCATAATCATCGAAATTATATCAAATAAAGGCTTGAAATATCTCACTTGGCATGTAATGAGTCTATATAATATATTAGTTTCACCTTTTAAGTTGAATTACTCAAATAAAACTTTTGCACGATATGCACATTTTTCGACTTTCACCTGTATATGTGTGTGTGTATGCAAATAGTTACACAGAAATTAGTACATTGACCCTCCATGATTCTGCACTTTAGTGGGGCACCTTGTTGTGGGATCATGAGACTTACCCTGCTGTGTGGTCCCACACTAGATGCAGCACTTTCCTGCACCGAATAGCACTTTAATACATTTAATTGCACTTTAAACTGCATAACTTGTACTTTACAACATATTTACTTGCTCTTTATGTGAGATTTACTGCAGTAACTAGCTCATGATCTGCATAACAGAGCATAATGACTGTCTCATATATTGTGGTGCATTTTATTATTCCTTCTATTGTTTTATTATGTTCTTTTTTTGTATTGACCTTTGTAACAATCTGCTGGGGACTACAGATTAAAATTAGCCTTCTGACTAAATCTGGCAAATTTACATAGATGCAATGCTGAAATGTTCATTAATGTGCGCTGTCCCTTTTAAATAAATAAATAAGATTACATTCCCCCACACCTCCACTGTGTCATTCGGATTTTACACAACAAAGTTCAAATTAAATTGCATTCCTGTCCTGGTTAACAAGATGCTACAAAGATCCAGATATGGTATAGTTTTTTTAGGCAACGTGATTTGATTGTTATGGAGGACACTTCTCTTCCTGTATGTCATATGACTCGCAAGGTGTAATATACAATAATACAGCGCTGATATAAAAGAAAAACTAAAAAACAAATACTCTATTTGTGTGATGTGATCTCTTTTATATATTATTTTGTAGTCACTGGTACATTTCAGAGGTTGAGATGAAACGTCAGACCTGGGCGTCAGTTGTCTGAGGGTCAGGGCGTAGTTTTTGGCCAGGGTGGATGGGCGGAGGATGATGCCTCCATACTCTGGATTTGCCTCCAACATCCGCTCAGCCTCCTGCCGAGTCACACTGAAGTAACACCTGCAGGAATCAAAGAAATAAACACTTTCTCGATAAGGTGCAGGTTAAACTGTTTTGGAGGGCAAAGAACACATAAAATATTTATTGGTTTAGGATAACAGCAAGGGCGGCACATCAGAAATGCTCAAAAACCCTGTCTAATAATCACCTTCGTTTTCAAGGAGGCAGGGATCTACAGACTGGAACTGAAATTGGAGGATTGAGGATTGAGGAAGAATCCAAAAAGGTACATTTCTGGAGACAGAATAACTTACGAAGGAGTCTCAGGGTCGCTGCGGTCAATCTTGTCTTTGGACGTTGGAGGGGAGGTGGAGGCTGAGATTAGGAAGGATGGGCGGGGTGGGAGGGGTGGACGCGACATGGCAGAATTTCGTCTCTTCTCCTGAAGCAGAACCTCCTTCAGAAGCAAAATCTGTCCAGGCAGCAGCTGCAGCTTACTGGGGATCTCTTTCTACAGGGAAACAGAGCTCGCGTTTTACTCATTGTCGTTACCAGTACCACCAATTTATCAAAAATACATACTGGTATGTTTTTGTAAATTCTTCACCTCTTCCAGAAAATCTGGGATGTAAGAAAATAAAATAAATACACAGTTCCTGACATCCTCTTTGGGTTCAGGTGACACCTTTAAGAACTTAAATACAAGAACAATCATATCCACACACTGAAAATAAACTCAGAAATATTTACTGAGGCAGCCTTTCTGTAACATACATTATCTCTCTTTTTCAATTTGCATATATCCCTGCTTCCTTGCTTGTAACCTTACTGTACTTTCCACTATATAAGCCCTAAGGGGACTTTCGGCCACAGAAGCATCACTGATCCAAATTATGGCCTAATTATTAACCAAGAAATACTCATTTACTGTTTTTTGTTGTGCTTGGCTTTGTGTGTCAAACACGTTAAATATTTACACCAAAGAATTCTGGGAAAAAAACAGCAGTTCTTCAAGTTGCGTCTTTCCAGCGTTTATCCAGAGTCATGCATAGTTAAATACTTGTCCTTGGAGCAGGTTTGGACTTAGACATTAAGGGTTTGGTATTGCTTTGTTTTTAAAGAACACTTGGAAATTTCTGTAACATTAGTAGCAACTGTATTGAGAGTCCATTACACAAACTCCCACATCCACTCATCAGCCGTGTTTCTAAAAGCTATATACTTTGCTTACTTTGATTACAGTCAGGATGTAACCCTTCCACTCCTCTCCTGTGTCGAGATTGTCCATCTGCACAGTGACACAAACAGCAGACATTTTGGTTATGTGCTGCTCACAAGAACATGTGATTTAGGGTCACTTTCATTTTAAGTTTTAATAATAGATTTTTGGTAAATTCAAAGTTTTTTGAGGATTCCCTTCAGTTTTTGAGTAGCATGGACCTGAGGCTGACTGCACCCTGCTGAAGAGAAGAGAGAAGTCAGTCAGGCGTCGCTGCAACGCACCTTTAGCTTCACCTCCCCTGTGTGCAGGGTGAGAGTGAAGATGGTTGGCACCTTCCTCTGATAAGGAGAATCTAGCTCCATGGACTTCAGCTGCTCCAGGTCCAGTTTCTCTGTGTACTGACAAAGCAAAGTGCGAGAATTATCATGTATCAAACTCATGTTTGATCAGTAAAACATGTATACATCAATCTGAAATAGAAATAATAAGAAAATCCAAGTCTATGTTCCCGTTCTTCAGTGCACCCTGGCCTCTGTGTTTCTTTCACCTACTTTCTCACAGCAAATACAGATGCCCTTTCTTGCCCTTCAACAGTGTTGACTTTGTTTATGAGGCTTAACAATTTACATCTTTTCTTGGGGAAACAAATGTTAAACTCCCTGTTTAATTAATCATGGTAGTTGAGCAAATTAAGGTGTTTGCTTACTGTATCCTGCGTGTCATCGTCATACAGAAAGAGTGTGGCTCCTCGGAGCTCTCCGTAGTACTTCTTGAAATCCTGAAAATCGCAACTATCATTTTAAATGTCTGCTCTCCACATTCGCCAATAAAAACGGAATTGAATGCAGTCGTAAAACCTTATATTTAAACCACCATCACCATTTATTATTCATTCAGTCGTGTCTCATTATCTCATATACACATTTAGCCTTGTCCATCCTTGTCCTCACCTTGTCTTTGGTGTTTTTCTTCAGCAGGTGTCCAGAGTAGTAGAGGGGTAGATCCGTGATAGTCGCCCTCCTCTTGTGGACGACTCTGAAGTTCGCAGACATCGTCCAGATCTCGGTCAAAGCTGTGTGCTTCTTCTGGCTCCCAGTTTGGTACAGCTTCGGCTCAGTTCACGCCTGTTTGTCCAGCGCTAAAGTCATTAACACTGAATAAACAGTACACTTCAGTTGAGTCCTGAGAAGGTTATGTTCCTTGTTGTTTCCTGGTTCAGCTCTCAAAGGACAAATATAAAATTATCGTTGAGTCTTCAGTGTATCTGATATGATAAATGGTCTATAAACATACACTGATAAGCTATTCTCCCCCTTTTCTTAAGTCTAAGTGCTGATTTGACTGAGAATGAGGAAACGCTGCAGTGATTTATAAAGAAGGAAGTTGTTAGTATAAAATATCGCAAATTAAAAAAAAACCAACCTTTGTACCTGGATCCCCAGCCAAACCACACTCTAATGTGCAAGCTAGATTAATTATTTCCATTTAAGTGAGTAGATATATATATGAAGATGCATTCAGGGAGATTTCTCACAGAGAGATAGCATAATGCACTAAAACAGTTATTCTTGTAAGGTCGACATTCAAATTTAGATAAATAAATTGAAAAACATTTTAAGCGCAAACATACACAAGAACCTAACACACACTCGCCCGGCTCGGGGTTGTGAGTTCAGAAGCTGCATGAATTTGGATGAAATTCATTACAATATCAAAGAAGTTTTGTTTGTTTTTTAATCATAGATCTATGTTACCATTTATGTGGGCTATCATAAATAAACTTACCATCCCATTAAATTACAACATGCATCAAAACAACATCTTTATTACATTAGATAAGAAGTTGTGTTGTAAAAAGGTTCAATTTGTATATATTGTAATTTGGATGAGATTGTAGAGACATTGTTAAATGTAAATACATTTCTAAAAAGTGTTATAAATAAATATGAATAATTTAACATTCATTGTTATTACAGATTACTGTATACACTAAGTATTCATAGATAGGATATATACAAAAGGATCCTGGATTGTAACACCTGTTTAGTTCATATTTCTCTATTTTACAGTGAGACGGTGTAACTTTTGCTAGATAGAGGCCACCGTGGTCACAAGTGACAATTATGTTAAATCCTAGAACTTCACATTAGCAAAGGCAGAGAAGAGCCATAAAGTCTGCGAACTGACTCCGCAATATTAATCTAATGTTTGCTAACATTAGCCACCATAGGCTACTGGTCATACCAGAGCAAGGTCTGAACTAAGCAAGGGTGAGTTTTGTTGCTTGTAAATTTAACATTATTTTGCAAGAGGACTATAGTGTTATTTCTTTTTTTCAAAAATGACATATAGTCTTGCTTTTACGCCTGCTGATGGTGATTTTACATGTGAAATTACCTATTTATTCCCTATATAATATAATTTATATTTACCTTTTTACCTAGGGAGAGTAAGCAATAAAATGCCAACACTGAGAAGCATGCCATAAGCAAACACAGGACTGGTGGTCGCAAAAAACACAGCATCACACATGTAATGCAGCAGCAGCAGAACACAGGACAGAAGGAACGACACACAGTGACACAGCAGGGGCAAAGAAATGGAGATGGACCACAGCAGGCCTTTGATCAACCAGATTGACATCTGGAGGAGGTGCAGGAGCAACCAAACAGTCCAGAGCAGCAGAGATCCCAACAACCACAGAGCTCCGGACGGGAGTAAGACATCGGCATCCTGAAACAGACAAAGAGATGGAGTGAGAGTCTTTTGTCTTGTGTCTGGACTTTGTGAGGCGTTTTATAGTGTTTTAATGTGGACTTACATAGTCTTGTACATCACTGTCTTCCTTCCCAGCGGCTCCCACTCAAGAAAGAAAAAGGCAAACACACTCATAAGAAATGTGTCATAAAAAATCATAACATTCAGCAGGATTTTATGTTTCATAAAGAAGCTACTGGTCATACATTGTAATTCTGAATGTTTTACAGTGTTTTAATGTGGAAACATTTTTGTCACTTACTGAGGAAAGCAAATACCAGGAGGGAAAATAGCACACGGAGCATCAGCAGCCATTTCTCACTGTACTTGTTCCTTCTCTGTGGTTCAACCTACAGTGTATTGATTACCAAAAGGGATGTAAATTATTTTACCCACAACTCAGTAATGATAAGTGTGATAAAATCAACAATGAAATTATTAAAATTAAATTATACAATAGATAGCGTGTGTACAAGATCTTTACTATGACAAAAAAATAAATATCAAGATTAATTAAATACAATTAATATACATTTTGTGAGGCCGTGTGTGCAGAGGTGTAGCCTAATAATTCATGATCCAGTGATTTAAGCTCGTCTGGGTGGATAGAATTAGTCGTGTTTTTTTAAATTAATATACTGTTTACTATGTTTTGGTTTGTTTGTTCAGTCACATAAGATGCACTGCCTGATGCAAAACTACTGATTTTATGATGCAAACGAGCCTTTCTGCTGGATTTAATTTGCAACACCACCAGTGTGTGTTACAATATGAAGTGATGTGCCATTTAAAGCTGGAGTAAGCTATCCAAATGTGTAAATTAGCCTACTAATATTGTATAGCAACAGGCCATAAGCCATATGTTTGGTCTACAGCCAGTTGCATAAAGATGATATTAGACACTACTAGTAATAGGCCTAGCAGCAGCAGAAGGTCTTTTACCTCATCTTTCCCCGTGAAACATGTGAGTCGCCCTCTGCTGTCAGCTCACACTCCCTGCAGATGCAAATGATGTCAGCCACACAGCTGTTGTTGTTGAACTCACCACAGCTGCTGGGTGATCGACACTGTGGACACAGATCATCATCATCACCATCACAGGAGCCCCTCAGGTCGTTGGGACAGCGGGCTGGACGGCGGCAGCACGTTGTCCCTGCTTGTCCAGTAGTGACCAGTGCTTACAGTGGGAAAAAAAAGAAACAAGTGCCAGTATAATCCCCTTATTCACATGTTGGCGTTACATTCTGAATTCCTACAGTGAGATATTGCTCATGTTCATGTAACAAGGTAGGCCTGTATCGGCCTGATTTTGGTGCAGTGATAGTGTGTTGGCTGAGCACTGTGTGTTTGGTGGGCGTGGTCTTCACGTGGGGATGGGTTTATGGTAGACAGGTGTGCTTGGGCGTGTCTCCTGTGGGGGTGGTGATGGTGCAGTGGATAAGATGCCTTTGGTGTGAGAGACCCGGGTTCAATCCCCCACTGTGACCCATCCACCATTGTGTCCCTGAGCAAGACACTTAACCCCTAGTTGCTCCAGAGGCGTGCAACCTCTGACATGTATAGCAATTGTAAGTCGCTTTGGATAAAAGCATCAGCTAAATGAATAAATGTAAATTTACATTGATATAAACAATGGCCTATGATAGTATTAAACCATTCTCCCTGGGCATATTTTTTGTGTCATGTGGTTGGTGGCAGTGTCTGTTGTATGGAATACTGGGTGGATATGTTTCTAAATTGCTGTTTTGTAAAAGTCAGTTTTTGCTTGTCTCCTTCTGTGTACATTGTGTGGGTGTACTGGAGCTGCTGCTGGTATCCACTACAGTGCATGACACGGCTGGGTTTGGGTCTGGAGAATTACATGGTGCAGAACAGCCGCTTAGCAGAGTTACCAGCGACACCAGTGAAGAGGCTACAAAACCGACCAGCCTGTGACCAGCAGCAGCAGAAAAGTCCTTGGTGTGTTTGTTTGGCTTCACCACACGCAGGGAAGGGAAGCTGAGCACTCCCAGCCACGGAAAGATCAATTCCCCTCTACCCAATTGACCCTGAGCTTTCCCCCTGAACTGACTCTTACCTTGCTTGGCTTCAGCCTTGTTTTAACTTCCTTTAATGTGTTTATTTATTAGAATGTATAAAATAAAATATACTTAGGCTATACTGAAGACATAAAAATTAAAACCAGATAAATTAAAACAGGCCAAACAATTAATGACATATAGCAATAAGATAGAAAAAAAAAGTGCCCCTAAACAGATTCAAACGCCAAAGAATAAAAATGAGTTATAGACTGAGTTGTAACCTTAAAAGTGTTGATGGTGGGGTATGATCTAATAATCAGGGGTAGATTATTCCACAGTCTCGGGGCCACCACTGAACAGGCACAATCACCCTTAGTTTTCATAGGAGGCTGTGGGATAAATTAATATAAACACATAAACAAATAATAGGCTATTTATGATGAGTGAATATTAAATCTGCTGAATCTGTTCTTACAGGCCTGCTGATGATCCACCATCTCCTCTACTGACAAACTTAAGCATAGCACCTGTAAATTATAGATACATAGGCTACCACTAATACTTTTATCAGCTGCATCACGCCCGTTTAAACTGGCTCCCCCAGATTCCCCTTTATACTTCTTTAACAATAGTATAAAATAGGGGAGACCGGGGGCAATTGTAACACACTCAATTTCTCCAATCAGAAACAAGCTGGAGTGATGACACTTAATCTGCACATGCTCAATAGGATTCTCTCTCTGCCTGTGGAAAAGGAGCAGGATCATTTCACCTTAGCAGAAGTTTTAAACAAAATACTGATTTTGAGGTATGAAAGTAACTTTTTGGATGTGCAGTATTTTTCTTCTGGTGTCTAAAGTTTAGATGACTGCAAATCTAAACTTGCATACATTTGCATACACTCTAGGTTATTGATTAACAATTAACACTAACAAACTATGCTTATATAGTTGTGGCTAGTGGGCATACAAGATTTTATCATGGCTGCAACTTCAGGGGCAATTGTAACACCAAAGAGAATGACTAGTTCACTCGTAAAAAGCAATTTTATGAAGTTAGAACAGAAAGAGCAGAGGATGCCTGACATCTAAAATAATTTGAACCATTTAAAAACTCTTATGGAACATAATTAGCTGTAAAGTTATTACTTTGAGGTAGCCTAGGCTTTTACTTGAGATGCAGTGGGTTAATATGACTTGTTTTTCAGTGTTACAATTGCCCCCACACACTGCCCCCGCCAAGGGGGCAATTCTAACACTCTGACTTCTTGCATTTAATTAAATATTTTAGTCGTGTTCTTATAAGTGAAAATATATCATAAATATTAATTAGTGCACATATATATGTTTCTTGTATCAAAAGATGACTTGTTTATCTCAAGTACTTTGTGAGTTATTAAGGAAAATGTAAAATATGTTACAATTGCCCCAGGTCTCTCCTACTATTTATCTCTGGCTAAATACTTGATAGCTATTATTTACTGAGAGATGTGCATCCATATTGCCCAGTGTGCCAAAAACATTTTATATTCAGTATTTAATCTATAGTCAATATCAGTCAATTGCTTTCCATCTTGCATTAGTCCAAAGTTGTAAATATTGGCTGAGACTCGATAAGCGTTATCTTTTCTGAGCTGCACGTTATAAACCCATTGGTGTTTATAAAACATAATAAATAGGCTACAGGTGAAACATACAAAGTCACAGAACACATCCCTGGAGGAGGCTGGCAAGAAAGACACAGACAGACCAAGAGATGCACTGCCCAGCCTACACATCAACTTCACCTTACTGTTTGCCTAAATCACACATGGAGGCGAGAGAACACACGTTTACCTGATTGCTGTTAACGCAGTTCTCCCTTAATGGGTTCTTTCTCTTTTCGTGAGGATAGTTCCGCTTCCTCTCCTGGAAGTTGTAAACGCTGACACCAGGGGCGAGTTCAATCTCAAAACGTTTTGCACCGGTTTGCAACGTTTTCGGATTGAACGACATGTTTACTTGCAACGTTCCGCAACGGGCTTCGAGGTAGCCTATATTTTCTTCTGTTTGGTGGCCTGTCACATGTGTTACCCAATCAGCTGCGACAAGTATGCCTACACTACACGCATGGCCCCAGCTCTGCTACCCAAGGCAAATTGTGAGTGCCAGCCGGGAACTTCAGGCTGAACAATTGTATCCAGTTTCTCCTCTGTGTCACCACAGGGCTGGGAGAGTGGGTAATACCCTACGTTTTGAGTCTGCATATTAATAGAAATTTATATAAAATAGACTATGGACCTAAATCTAATATAAAGAGGTGCGTCTCATTTGCCTAGTGTAGTAGGCTACTATAATTTGGGCATTGTTTGGAGTCCCTGGATCACACAACATGGAAGCTCCTGAGAAAAAAAAAGATTTTTCCATGACACTATTATAACAATGGTAATTTATTGATGGTCCCTAAGCAAACCCCCAATGGTTAAGAGCCAGTCCTTGGAGGCGAATTTACCATTCTTACACTGCCAACACCGGGTGAAACTGAGTAAGAAGACGCCACTGGATCCTGAGTGAATATGTGTATATATGTCGTATATCCAACTTGAAACTAACTTCACCGCGGTTATAAGATGTAGATGCTGTGAATAAAAACATAATTCCAATGTGTCCTCTTACTGCAGTAGGCCTAGTGTTTATTTTCATGTAAAAAGAGAGAGCAGGTGAAAATGGCTGATTTAAAGATTGAAACAACACAACCCAGAGATTTAGTAGGATACTGGTGTACGCCTAAATTATACACCGGTACTTCTGGCTCTTGTTGTATATCACAGCACACAGCCGGCGTGGGTCAGGTCCCTGCTGGTTTTGATGTCTAGACCAAAAATAAGAGCTCCCCGTTGTCTGGCTTTGCACTTGTGCCACTATTCTCCTAGCAACCAGGGCTCATCTCATAATGTTCACAGGAGAATCCACTTCAGCAGCAGCCACTTCACTTTTGTTGTTTGTGAAAGTGAATCAGAGTCAAATATTGTGACTGTGAAAACTTGCTGATACTGTGTCCTATAACCAACCAAAGTACTGACAGCTACTGCCCCCTACTGAGGAGAGCATAGATGTATTTCTTAGAGATGTTCTGCAGGAAAAGCATGGTGAAACTTTAATTATGGCTCTGTTCTATTAAGGGTGTGTCAATAAACAGTAAACACTTTTACACGCAGCCTGAAACTCTTCCACTTATTGCACATAATGTTTCCATTATTAATCATTTACTTAGTTTATAATAATGTATTCATTATGTATTTCATTCATGTATTGTACTTAATTATCATTCTCTCTCCTCCTGCTGTAGTTCTACTCCTGCCACTTCTTTCTACCCATTCTGCCCGGCCTGGAAGAAGATTCTTCCAAAGTTTTTTTTTCATTCAGAATTTAAGGATAGTTGAGGTTGTCCTTTGAGTGTGGGTGCATGTGCTTGTATGTAGATTTAAAAAAATGCCACCATGTGTCTCTTCCCTACATGCCTCCTATAGACGGAAGTCCCCTGCTGGCAACAGATTTCT
Organism: Micropterus salmoides; assembly: GCF_014851395.1. Lineage (NCBI taxonomy): Eukaryota > Metazoa > Chordata > Actinopteri > Centrarchiformes > Centrarchidae > Micropterus > Micropterus salmoides. The sequence continues at coordinate 19,855,608 of NW_024044237.1, forward strand.
TTCTCAGTAGTGTTCTTTGACCCTGCCAGTCCCTCTGGTGTCCCATCTTCTCCTTTAATCCCTCATGCTGGAGGGGAGGCAGTGGAGACTCACACTATATAAGGAGAAATAAAACTGTCTCTGTTCTCCATCATGGGGCTCCTAATGATGCTCCCCCTGAACCACTGACTGAGGAGAAAATGGCCACAATCGTGACAGGGATGGGGGATAATACGTTGGACGGATGAAGCCTCTGAAACAACAGCACGCATGTTCTTTGACTCCAAATTATGTAAATAAAACATGAAAGGTGAGGTATGTCATTTCACTTTTATTTCAGCATGTTTGTAATTGTGATTTAGGTTTCTATCTCAATGCCAGTCATGTTGTAATAATTCCAATCAATCCAACTTAGAAATTGGCACTAAGGGGATGATATTCTTTCTTCTGAGCTCTTTTGCTGCCCTGTTCAGCTGTAATGACACGGAGGCCCTAGACAAAAGGACAGATGAGAGAAAACTCTTTGAGAAATATATTAAAGCTGAACTCATGTTAGACACAAGTGATCATCTTTTGATGCAGACTGACCTAATAGGGCTGGATTATGATTATCTGGCAGGCCGGGGTAAAAGGTCGAGCTGGATATGGAGGTCAGGCAGGGGTCAGAACATCCCCAGGAGTCATTACAGGAACATGGCTGGTCGTGGTGGAAGCTACAGGAGATGTCCCTTCCTGGAAAACAAAGCAGCTTCTGTTCAGGTTCACTTTTATTTATCTGCCTACCTACATCCCCCTACTGCATTGTCACTTGTTCTAGTTAGTAGAATGACAAAATACACACGTGTGTGTTCCCAGCTGTAAGCTTGCATATTTATCTATGCAATCTCCTTTTCTAATGGTTGCAGTGATGGAGGAGTGGAGGTGTAAGCGGGCCTGTAATGAGAGGCTGAGGTGAGGGGAGGCAGAGAGGAGCCGAGAACCTGCTGGCTGAGAGGACAGAAGCCTGGGGCGGTGAGGTGGATCTCCTGCTGCGGAGGTTGTTTCAGCCAGAGTAATATTAACACAGGACCACCGGCTTTACTCATCAGTCTGCTGTGTGGTCTGGTCCCACAGAGAGTCCACTGTAATCTCTGCTCTGCAAATACACCCATCTACACAACATGTTTAATCTAGTGTGGAGTCTTACATTTTGTTTTTAAAACACAAGAGTAGAAGTATGTAATTCCTTTTTGGCAATTTTAAACAATGTGTTTCAATAACTTGCATCAAATGTCATTTTCTTGATATGAGTCGGTGTTAAATCTTTAAAAAACATAATGGATTTCTCTTTGTTAGGTTTCCATATTTTAAAAAGGCAGTAGCAATTAGGTCCCAGTTAAAATAACAACCATTAGCATCTTCTATCATTCACTATTAGAACATACTAATAAAGAACATTGATCTCTTGAATCCCACCTGCCAAACAGTACACAATGAAGAAAATATACATACTGTAATTGTTAATTGGCAATTGAGACGGAACTTGTGACTGTATTTAAGGTAATGGAAATATCTGTTCAAATCAGTGGTTCTCAAACCTTTTCAGTCATGCCCCCCTTCAGAAGTCGAAAATAGTTCTTGCCCCCCCACCCCAGCAAAAGTGGATTTCATATTTATCAATCATTAATAATAGTAGTTGATTGAAATAAACATGATTCAGGTTATCAAAATATATCCTTGCAAGCATCAGAGCATTTTTGTTGGTTGCGCATGAATCATATTCATTCAACTTTAGGTCCACTCAACATCTACAACCCCCCTGAAGTGGCTCTATGCCTCTGAGTCTAAGAGCCACAGGTTTAAAGGTTCAGTGTGTACGTTTTAGTGGCATCTAATGGTGAGGATTGCGTATTGCATCCGGCGGCTTGGTCACTGCTCACCCCTCTCATTCCAAGCACGTAGGAGAAGCTACCTGGCCTACACACTCTGTGAGCTCTTGTACTAAATAATATGTGTGGTCCTCTATTTGTCCAAATTTCACTTATCTTCATACTTCTAATAAACCAGTCAACTACTTCTACTAGTACTAGTTCTTCTTCTTCTTGTATGTATTCAAAAAGCGCTTTGTGGAGCCATTTGTCCGTTTGGGCTGTAGAAACATGGCGACTTCCATGTACGGGGACCCGCGGTGTATGTAGATAGAAATGGCTTAATAAAAACATAACAATTCATAATGTAAGGTTTTTATACACCACTGAACATAGTTATGTAGCCTGTGTTATATTGCATTTCTGTCAATAGATCCTCCTAAGTATTACACACTGGACCTATAAATGAAAAGTAAGCTAAATGGAATTCAGCCATCATTCATTTTATTATTTACACCCGTACTTTTTCTACTGTGGCATACCAAAAAGTCTTTGGTCAAACAGGCCTTTCAAGCACAAACATATATATTCATGCGCACTTTCAAACATACACAAATACACTGATCACAATAATACCTTCCTTATTTTGCTGCTGCATTTCCTGATGCCTAGAATTCCACTGATGGAATAGGTGGACTCTGAGGAAGAGGCTGTTCTCATGGCAGATGACGCTGATGATACTGCAGGGGCAGAGGTCGGTGTCAGGAAACATTAGAGAGACACAGACAGACCAAGAGAGAGAAGAAGGGAAAGACAAACTCACCAACTTCACACGACTCAGACTGGACTTTGTTTCTGATAATCCTGTAAAGACAGAGGGAAATCACTCGACACTCACTTTTAATGATCCATGCTGTCATGCCCAACACATCAGGTCATCTAGCCTACCTGTTGATGGAGCTGATGCTGGGCACGCTGTCATGGTCACACACTTGCTCCAGCAACAGCCTGTCTCGGATCTCCCAGGCGAATATGTTGGGGTTGGTGTGTTTCAGGTGCAGGATCATTTGCACAACTCTGGGAGTGGCCACTTTGGGCTTAGAGCCTCCAATCAATCCTGGTCTGATGCTTCCTGTCTCATTGTACCTGAATTCACAATATTGATATCTCTCAGGAAGGATAACATTTTACCTGAGGTAAAGGTTTTATAAATAAAAATAGATGTTGATATGATTTATGTAGGGTATAAGTTGGAAAAAAAGTGAGAAAAAGCAAAAAGCACCACCATGGATGAAAGGAGCAAGAACACCATGTGCTTATGAGATTTACTTAGGCTATATTAAAAAGAAATAATTTCTGAATTATGCATCCTGGGATGATCACACAGCTGACCAAGCACAGTCTCTTTATACCTGGCCAGTATTTTGCTGACACAGCCGTGACTGACGCGCAGGCGGCGGGAGATCTGGCAGGGACGCACGCCCTGTTGAGCGAGCTCCACGATGCGCTGTCTCACCACGTGCGGTAACGGGCGCCCGTTAATGAAGACACCGCCGAGCTGGTTCACCCCGCCGTGCCCTGAGCACCCGAGCGGATCAGAGAAACACCAATCGAAAGGCATGGATACATTCCAGCATTCAAGCGTAATTTAGGCTACCGCATGGACAGCCGCGCACTCAACAAAAGTGTTAAAAGAGGTGGTATAACTTTAGGCTACTCTACGTAGACTACTGGTAACACCTCATAACTTTCATTTAATAAGAAACATCGCTACTTACTGTGCGTAAGGGTGAGCGGCACCTGTCCAAAGCGCACGTCCATCACAGACTGTTGTCTGCTAAAAAAGGTTGTCGTCCTGCTCAACTTCTAGACATCGGTACAAAGAGTTGTTCATCTTATTTCAAACACAACACTGAAAAAAAAACTTTTTAAGAGAGCACTGCTCAGTCTTGTCCAGTATGTTTTTGTTTGCTGTGCGGAGTGACAGTGTCTGCCTTCAGCACCTGAGCGGTGGACAGCTGCACGAGCCTTTGATTGGACGCACACGCGCGGGTACATGCGCTCTATTATATTGTTGCTTTTTTATGCTATAGTCGGTTCTTGGGATCAGAGCTGTAGCCAGGATTTGAGGAAAAGAGATGTCGTGAGTCCAAGTCCCCTAGTCTCAAAAAGGATAGCCATTAATAATGTTTCATTCAGTTAACTGTTCAATTAGTAGCCTATATATGTTATTTTCCAACATGATTGTGTAAGTAGTTACCAATAGGCCTACACAAAATGTGCTAAAAGTTAGGTAAGGATATGGAAGCCGAGTTTGAAATTATGTTTCTAAGTATTATCCCAACTCAAATTCTGCTGGAGAAACAGCTTAGCCTACCAAATCAATTGAATTTTTGTTGGTCGAGGCTCAAATTTCAGTAGCCCAGGTATATATGTAGTCTAAAAATATTGGAATCGGCCCATACAATAGCCATCATGTGTAAGTTTTTAAATGGTTGAAAATAACCCCCCATGTTACAGCTACTGTAATCCCCAGAAAGAAAATAGGCTACCGAATAAATGAAGATAGTGTCTCCAAATGGCTAGACTACCTGAAAAATTAAAATGCTTGTGATATGAACATCAATCTTATTGTTTATTATTGAAGATTCCGCCTTCAAGACTTTGTAAAACAAGAAAACTGTGAAATATAATTTCACTTGTTCCCATTCCATCCATCCACCCTAATAGCCTAATTAGGATGCTCATTTTTGCATTATGACTTTAGTATTTTGCTCAGTTTGAGTGACTAAGTAGGGCTACATTTAAGCAGTAGGCTTTCTTACTTTGAGTAGTTCCATTTATTCCCTAGGAATAAGTAGACGAAGTAGTTGTTGAAGTAAGAAGTAGTTGCTATGAGAACAAACTTGGACAAACAACAAACAAGCGTAGAGCCATTTATAATGTGTTATTAATAACAATTTATTATGACTTTAGGACTACTATATTATAAATTGCACATTACTAAATCCACTCCAGGGCTTTCAGGAATGAACTTGTACCCAAACTGGGTTTTTTAAACGCTGGAGGCAGTTCTGGTTGTCCAACATTTTAACTCCCGGAAACGCCGGTAAAGTGCTTCAAACATGTAAACAAGAATGGAAGCAACGGCTCTCTCAGCTGTATGGAGGGAAACATTAGTATTGTGCATTGCGTAAAGTCGCCACCGTTATATACTGGACTACAATGGTAAGCGCCAGAGAAGTGTTATTATAGAGTTTATTTCACTTGTATGTGTTCGCTAATTTAGCTATTTCAATTGCCTCGGCTGCTAAAGAGCTAACGTTAGCATAGCGTCGATTAGCATGATGTTAGCCCACGTGTCAATACATTTTTTTTATCACAATAACACGTTTTAGAAAAAGCATCCCCTATCCCGGCATTTTTATTTCGGCCGGTGCTAATGATTAAGAAAAAGTTGTGGTTACACGAGACATTACCCGCCGCTGTTTTAAAGCAATGCACTGAGACATCGGTGGGTGGTGCTGTTCAGCTGCTGTTTTCAGGTTGTACTATGGACTCTACTAAGGAAAATGATGGTGAACACGATGATGGTGAGGAAGGCGGCAAAGACGATTTCTACTTTATTGAGGATTGCAGTAGTTCAGGCGGCGAAGAAGAGGTCAAGTTCAGTCACCAAAACCTCACAGCAGCTGCAGAGAAGCTGCACGGCTCTGCAGGGAATGCTCTCCTCCGCTCCTCCTGAAATTCAGCATCAATCCTGGACGGCCGCTGCACAGCAGGACGAGTCCTACTTCCAGTTTGGACTTAAGGGAGGAGGACAGTGACCAGCCCGTCGAGGAGTGGATGATCCTGGGAAAAGAAGAGCAGGTGGAAGACTCAAGTATCCAGCTCAACCTGAGCTACTGGAACAGCTCTGAGGATGACTCTGGAGATGAAGGTTAGACCATACTTGATGCCACTCTGGGTTAACATACAGCTACTACAAGTGCAAGAAAATTGTTTTTATAGTAGTTAAATTTGCATTGTACCTGAAGAAAAAAACAAGTCAAACTGTGAGTGAAGGGATGTGTCCAAAGTTGTCCAGCTACATGTGCTGAAGGATCGTCTTTAGCCATGTAACATTAATAATATGAAAAATATCTATACAAGAATCAAACATGAAACACACATTTAGGCTCATCCAATTTATGTCAGTGAGTTACAGAATATAGGCTACAACTGTGTGAATTTGGTGTGTATGTTGTGTGAGAATATTCAGCTACATTTGATTTACATGTTAATGTCATTAAACAAGTCCTGTCTCATATATAGGCAGGGAGAGTTCAGTGAGTGAAGCAAATAAAAGCCCAGGCCAGGGTATTAACTGAAGTTTTACTGTACGTGAATGACCATAATTCACAGCTGATAGCAAATGGCATGGTGCAGTATGGAAGCATATCACCACTTGCTTTTATTTAACAATGTGGAAGTGCTTAAGGATGAATCTTTTCATTAATAAAAGGCTAAATGATATGCAAAAACTATATATAAATAAAACATATTGCAATTGTGACATGAGACCATTTTAGTGGGAATGGTAATCTTTGCATTTCATTTTCACAGAAAAAATATAAAAAGGATGATGGTAGGATTTTGGCTGGGGACTGTACCAAACAACAATGTTCCCTTACTTCTGGAGAATATGATTTGTAGACTGGGCCATCTCTGTAGCACCCCAGTGCTTCATTTATAATGGCATGTTGTGACACATTTGACCTTTTTTATCAAAAAATTGCAGCTGCGTTTTGAATAATGCACTTGGCTATATTGCAATTTCAATAATATTGCAATTAATTGTTCAGCCCTAGTTAAAATCGGGTGATTTTAATTAAGGGAAAGATTTTAATAATTGTGATTTAATTTGTGATTTTAGTTCAAATGGTGAGAACACAGCTTTGAATTTCCCCGGCCTTTCTGTGTGGAGTTTGCATGTTCTCCCCGTGTCTGCGTGGGTTCTTTCCCACCGTCCAAAGACATGCGGCCTAGGTTGATTGGTGACCCTAAATTGTCCTTAGGTGTGAGTGGTTGTTTGTCTGCAATGGACTGGCGACCTGTCCAGGGTGTACCCTGCCTTTCGCCCGATGGGATTGGCTCCAGCCCCCCGTATGCCTCCAACCCTGTAAGCAGGATAAGCGGTTGACAATGGATGGATGGAAAACAGGATACACTGCTGTTGTTTTTCTAAAATTTTGTGGACAACTATTAGGATTATCTTTTTTTTTCTGTCTAGAAAAAACTCCAATCCAGTATAACAGATAACTCCATCAGTATTAATATTCCATTAATATTTCATGTACAGCTCAGCAGGGTAACCAGCTCTGTTATTGTGTTTCAATGCTCCAATGTGGGATAAAAAAAATAAAGATGAGTTCAGATAGAAATGCATTTCATGCAGAAACAGTACATAGACACAGATAGTTAAACAGATTCCTGTAAATCTATGGGAGTGCAATTTATTTTTAAACTCACACAGAGACATTTTGGTCAGCATGCACTCAGTTTTTCAGAAATGCTCTGCTTCACATTAATAAAGATACTCACATTCGCACCAGGGCTGACATTGCACAGGCTGTACAGGCTGACCCTGTACATCCACTCCATCTTATCTTGCCAGCCAGCAGCTCCACTGGACCAGAGAGGTTTTCAGATTCTCCTTACACCTCACCTCGGCGATAGTTATTGTGGGAAGGTCAAGTGTTTTCCATTTTATAAGCCCTGAAAGAATACCTGGGAAAGACTCAATTTATTAGAATTGGGAAAATTTCCTGATCTGCCTTTTGATTTGTAAAACCTTTTTTTTTTGGAATTGTGTTTTACATTTTAAGAGGTATCCTTTAAATGTTAATGTATACACACATTTACTACAAATTGTAATGTTCTCCTTGGTCATTCTCTCCATTATAGATCAGACTGTGATACCAGTTAAGGATATCTGGGCTGTATCAGAGAAAGACAAGGTAAGTTTTAATATCTATTAATTGTCAGGAATACTGTAGTAGTTATTAAAGAAAACAAATCTACTGTTATTATCCAGGTGTCTGATATGGGGCACTTAAATAGTTGTTGAGTAGCAGTGAGTGTTTTTTTTCCAACTCTTTTTTTTTTTTCATATTGTCAAAATTCAAAAGCAAATAATTTAACGTTCTCTTGCCATTTAACAGTAAGAAGAAATGTATTCATGTATAAAGAATTCATTTTAAAAAAAATACATGCCAATGGCTTAAAATGAAGACAACTGTTACCTATGCTAAGGATATCTATTGAAAAGATCTGTTAACAGTAAAGATAAGCTCAGAATTTAGAAAACTGGCTAAAGAAGGAAATAACGTTTGGCTGTGACCTACTATTGCAGCGTGTGCTCAGTATTAGGAACTTACTTGTCTGTCATGTGTCTGTTCTCATATTATCTAGTGGGGTGCTGATCAGTCTCTGCCCAGCCGATATTTTGTGCCTGGTCGTTCTCTGATCTGTAACATCTGTAACAGGACGGGACACCTTGCCAAAAGCTGCTACTACCACAAGGTAAAGGAATATACACATAATAATCTTTCACACTGCCATTAAGTAGGTAGAAAGACAATATTAAGACTTTGTAGAAGAAATAACCATTGCAGTAGTTTGATACGGTTGTTGATTAATACTTACTAAAATCGCTTTCATGTGGTGTCCTTTTGGTCTAAAGTGCTTGCCAAAAAAAAGTGCTTCCTGCCGCTCTATACTTTTTACCATTTCAGACTGCCATAAATTACACCAGAGACAGCATGTGAGTGTTGATGAAATTCCATGGCCACCTGTAGAGGTTGGATCATAACTGCCATCCTAACACTCTCATCCAAAAACTTTTTTTTTTTTGTTTCTGTGTCAGCAGAAATGTCCCACCTGTGTCCTTTGTGGGATCCAGGGCCACATTCAGAGGGACTGCACGGGCCGCCCATGCCCCAGCTGTGGACTACCTTCACATGGCTTCACGCCCTGTGAAAGGCCCCCGGTGTGGAACCAGCACTGCGAGCGCTGTGGGATGACGGGGCACCTTTCTGATGTGAGTTTGTCCATTAGGCCCTGGGTCTGGCCCTTGTGAGTGTGATGCCATGTCGAAGGAAACTGTAAAAGCATTTGTCAGATGTGTGGATATTGTATAGCCTCAGGCGTGTGTGGGCCCCATTTCTGAAGTTTTTTTTACTATATTGCTAAAAAGAGTAATGTTCTCCTCTTTTTTTTTTTCCTGGGTTTTCCTCAGGCCTGTCCTGATACATGGAGACAATACCACTTGACAGTGAGTTGATGTTTTGACTTTACTGAACTTTTCTTATCTCACCTCACCTTGTGAATGTCCTCAGAATTAGAGGAAAAAATTTAAATTATCCAAACGGGGAGGAGTTGGTAGAGGACCATAATCAGGTTTTTAATACTCTGGTGAAATGAAAAGTTTGAATGCATGGATATAAAACTCCAAAGAATTCAACTAATGTCCTTAAATATTTAAAAATGTTATTTGTTTCACCTTTATTCCAGATCCGGTTAGAGGTTCCACTCAGGCCATTGACCAACCACACCCTAAAACATAAGCATTACCCAGCTTATTGTTACAATTGCTCTGAGAGGGGACATTATGGCTACGTAAGTGGTCAATGAAAGGAGTCCTTCGCTTACTTTAAAATTTCTCCTTCTTGACTTGATCGTCGCCTGCCTTAATCTGTTATGCCTTTCTTTCTCTGTCTTTTTCTTTACACTGTCGTGTCTCTCTTCCTTTCTCTTCCCCTTTGTACAACATACTCCTCTCTCTTTCTGTATCTTCTTTTGGATTGGACTTTACTGTACCTGCCCTTCTTTGATCCTCTTGCTCACTCATTTGCAATTGCATCCACTCTTTTGAATCCATCCCTCAATCACGTTGTTTTTTGCAACAGCGCCGTTCTCCGCCGTCCTACATCCATCCTTCACCTTTTCTCTTATTTTCTGCCTGTCTCCCTACATCTGTGTTGGTATCAGGAGTGCACTAAGAGGAGGATGGTCAGTGGGACTTGTCCTTCACTGCCCTATGTTTGCCACTATGACACCATGGAGGACATCCTCCAACGTCGTACCAGGATGCAGAGACAAGCCAAAGGTGACAAAACACGTTATAGTATGTACAGAATAATTGTAAATGTGATGATGTAAACATTTGCATAAAATTCTTTGTTTTATCTGTGCTCATTTGATTTATTTTATAAGTGGGGATTTGGGATTTAATCTTAGCTGAATAATAAACACATCTAGCCTTTGAAGGGTCCCCTCTCACACATTTTTTGGGATTGTAGCATACACCAGTTGGTGCTCTCAGCAGTTACCTATTTATAAGGTAACTGTAGCATTTAGTCAGGAGCAGATATCCTCAGACTGTATACAACTCTAAGATGATGATTCCACTCTCAACTGCGACAGCCTCCAGTTGGTGGGTCAGCGGTGGTAACCAAATCACTGCCCATCTGCCCCTGACTTCCAGCTACTCTCCTCTCACCTACTCCATATCCAGCATGATGCTCTCTATGCTTCCTACCCCATTCACCGAGTTACATCCCCTTCCTCCTTCTGTTGACACCCAGTGCAGTCGCACTTTCCTCACATGTGCCCTTTTGACAACCCTCCTCACATGGCATTATCGTCTTTTCTTCTGGGGACCATAACACAATGTCAATAGATGTAGAGAGGTATGGACCACATCTAGAAAAATGGAGGCTTCCGTCCAACATCAACCTTCATCTCACAAGAACTTGTCATTTGTAGTATGGTAGGTTGAGGCCTGTGCGACATGTCTGGCTTGTTTCCCTTCTGAACAGTTTCATTTCCCGCTTCATCTGCCTATCTTGCTGTAATGTGTCAGCAAAGACCAGCACAAAATTGTCATGGTACCACCTATACTGGCTTTGGGTTAGAGCTGTTTTGCACTCTGTCTTTATGTGTGCCAGAGTCCCCTTGCTGCCCCCAGAGTTTGCAGCTGGGGTCCTCTGCCACCATGTGTGCAAGCATGCTGATGAGGGCAGGATGTCATATACTGACCACAGTAGGAATGAGATGTGGAAAGGCTCTTGTCTCCACAGCACTGCCGTCGTTACCTTCCTCTTGCATAGCTCCCTCTTAGTCCAGGACTCCTGGACGGCGTCAGCTGCCCATTTGCGGCCTGATCTTGTAGCTCCAGCTTGGTGCACATATGCAACCAGTCTGTTAATGTTAGCAAAGCTCTGCAATTTGCCATCTTACTTTGCACTCCTTGCTTCAGGGTGTTAATAACATTAGTAGTCTGACATCAATACATTGCACTTGCCATTTAATTGGGCTGTACTCTGGGCTGAAATAGATGGTATGGGCTCTTCTTTTACTTGAAAGATGTCCTACCTGGTGATTTTGCCTTTCCTAACCACCATGCACCTCGACTTCGTATGTTGAAACATTGCACAGAGTTGCCAACACCCATCTGGTTTGTATGTGAGTCTCTGTGAACCCCTGAATGGCAGGCTGCTGAACGCCAGACTCCAAAATTGGGCCATGGGTGACATCTGCTGCTGCTGAAATTATGAGGTTCATGGCCATAATAAACAAGACGAGGGAGCTGGGGCAGCCAGTTTGAATTCCAATTTGGTTATCTGGCTGATGATCAAATGTGCTTCCTGAAAAATCTGGAATGCATCCATTTTAGATCAGCGTCTCGACATGGCTGTTCTTGATCATGTATGATGTCGGCCTGCCTGCAAGTACTGAGAAAAATATCTTGCACTCTACATTGAGGGGGGAGATTCTTCTTAACTGGCGGATTGTGGGGAAATCCTCTTCCTTAGGGATAAAACAACCCTGAGCACTTTTCTAGCTTGGTGGGATGATTCCATTGACCCAAACCCTTCATAAGCTTGCAGTCGCTAAAAGAGCTTTAGGC